>NC_140137.1:11806172-12266172 GCF_964035555.1 Netta rufina
TCGTGGGGCACAGCTGTGCCCTCTACCCCCGGCTGCCCGGTCGCGACGGCGGCACGACGCTGCCCAGCCACGACGCTGCCCAGACCTCGGCCCCCTGCGGCAGGGACGCGGAGGGGAGGTGGGGAGGCCCGGCCGGGATCAGGCCCCTCCGGCCATGCTGCTGCGGCACGGCCGGGGGCTCGGTGGGTGACGCCACCTCCCTCCGTGCAGGGCCCCAGGGAGCTTCCAGTTCGGACACCAGGACAACGTCCCCTCCTGCACGCCGGTAAGGCCCGTCCCTGCCTCTCCGTGCCCGAGGTGTGCTGTTCCCTGTCCCCTCCGTCCTGCCGGCCCGCCCTGACCCGCTGTCCCCAGGTGCAACGGGCACTGCTGTCGCTCACCCTCTCGCTGGAGAAGCTGCAGGCGGTGAAGTGCCGCATGCTGGAGGCCATGGAGAAGGGGCTGAGCCAAGAGACACACGCACAAGCCACCGTGCACATGCTGCCCACCTTCATCTGCTCCACGCCTGACGGCACCGGTGAGGCAGCCCGGCGGGGGGACGTGCTGCTGTGCTGAACACAGTCCTGCACCCCTCGCCGCGGTGCCAGGGAAGGGTCCCGCAGGAATCCCCTCCTCGGGCTGGTTGTGGGCTCTGGGAGCTGCCCCTGCGTGGGGACAGAGGCCAGGAGCTGGCTCCCTGGGGCCCTGCGGTGATTTCAGGAGGGGAATTGCTGCTTCCCGGGGGTGGGCGTCACTGGTTCAGGGCGAGGGGCAGATCGGGGGCTGGTCTCTGCTCGACGCTGCCACCGCTGCCCCGTAGAGAAGGGCGACCTCATGGTGGTGGAGCTGTGCCAGAGCCACGTCCGCACCCTGTTCGTGACCCTGCTGGGCGATGGAAACCAGAGCCCCCAGCTGATGTACAAGATCTTCGAGCTGCCAGCGGACATGCTGCAGGGCACCGGGGAAGCGGTATGGGGGGGGGGGATCATGGTACCACGGGGCTCCGACCACCTCCTGCACCCCGGGGTGCTGGGGCAGGGGGGCAGCTGCTCACCCGCTGCCTTCGCAGCTCTTTGACTTCATCGCCCAATGCGTGCAAAAGTTCCTGGAGGAAATCGGCAACCCCCAGCATCGCCTCCCCGTGGGCTTCGTCTTCCCGTTCAGCTGCAGGCAGACGGGGCTGGGCAAGGTGAGCGGGGCAGCTCGCCGGGGGGGGGGACAGAGACACCCCCGGGCCGAATATCAACAGCTCGTCCCCGTGCTCTGTGCAGGCCGAGCTCATCTCCTGGTCCAAGGGCTTCCAGTGCAGCGACGTGGAGGGCAAGGACGTGGTGCAGCTGCTGCAGGCAGCCATCAACAAGCTGGAGGTGGGGTGGGGGGGGCCGTGGGGCGCCGGGCGAGGGTCCCGTCCAGCCTGGGGGCTGCCCCCCTGGGGATGGAGCTGACCGAGCCTTGCTCCCTGCCAGCTCTACCACGTGGAAGTCATCGCCCTGCTCAACGACACCGTGGGCACCATGATGGCGAGCAGCTGGGGGGGGAAGCCCTGCGAGATCGCCCTGGTGATGGGTGAGCAGCGGGTGGCACGGCGCGGCACGGCGCTGCCGGGGGGGCTGCGTCGGCGCTCAGCACCCCCCCACCTCGCTCCCACCCCCCCAGGCACGGGCACCAACAGCTGCTTCATGGCCGAGGCGCAGCTGGTGGAGGTGGTGGAGGAGAACAACGGCAGGATGTGCGTCAACAGCGAGTGGGGCTGCTTCGGGGACGACGGCGCCCTCAGCGACGTGCTCACCCCCTACGACCACCGCGTGGACCAGGAGTCCTCCAACCCCGGGGAGAGGAGGTGCAGCGAGGGAGGGGGGGTCCCGGGGGTCTCCTCGGAGCGATGGGGACGCCAGCAGGAGCGAACGGACCCCCCCATGGTGCTCTGAGAGGGCTGGGGGTGGCGGGGCTGTGCTGGGGAGGGGGCTGACTCCCGCCGCACGCAGGTTTGAGAAGATGGTGGGCGGCCTCTACCTGGGGGAGATCGTCCGGCACGCCATGCTCATGCTGGCCACTGAGCAAGCGCTTTTCGTCGGGGCCAGCACCTCCGCCCTGGGGAGCAAGGACGCGTTCAAGACCCAGCAAGTCCTGGAGATCATGGAGTGAGTGGCCGGTGGCCGGGGAGGCCTGACGGGTGGGTGCCCCCGGCCGCGAGCGGGCAGCCCCTTGAGTGCTCTGCCTTGCAGCAACGAGACGGGCATGGCCAAGGCGAGGAGCGCTCTGGAGGCCCTGGGGCTGCAGCCGAGCGAGCGGGACTGCTGCCGGGTGCAGCAGATCTGCCGGGCGGTGGTGAGCCGCGCCGCCGCGCTCAGCGCCACGGGGCTGGCCGCCATCCTCAGCCTCATGTGCCGCAGCCGGGAGCTGGAGCGGCTGGTGGTCAACGTGGGGGTGGATGGCGAGCTGTACCGTGCCCATGCCAGGTACGGGGGGGACACATGGGGCTCCTGGCTGGGGAGGACGCCCCTCGGGATGCCTCAAGCCCGGCCTTTATCCTCCCCGTAGGTTTGGGGAGATCCTGCAGAGCGTGGCGGGGCTGCTGGCCCCCGAGTGCGCGGCCACCCTGGTGCCCTCGGCGGACACCAACGGGCTGGGGGTGGCCATGGTGACGGCGGTGGCCCAGCGCATGTTGACCCAGCGCCACGAGGTGGAGCAGCTGCTGGCCCCGCTGCGGCTCAGCCGCGCCGACCTGGAGCGCGTCCAGGGGCTGATGAGGCAGGAGATGGAGCGCGGGCTGGGCCGGGACAGCAACGCCGACGCCTCCGTCCGCATGCTGCCCACCTACGTCTGCAACACGCCCGACGGCACCGGTGAGGGACAGGGCACAGGGAAATGAGCCCCTTGGAGGGGAGAGGGGGGTCTCTGGCCCCGCTCACACCCCCCCCGGGTGTGCTCCCCGCAGAGAGAGGCGACTTTCTGGCGCTGGACCTGGGGGGGACCAACTTCCGCGTGCTGGTGGTGCGTGTGATGCAGGAAGGCATCCACATGGCCAGTGAGATCTATGTCGTCCCGACGTCCATCATGCAGGGCACTGGCGAGGCGGTGAGGCTCCGGCACCGGGCGAGGGCTGGGAATTGCCCCAGGGCTGCCTGTGCCTGGGGACAGCCCCCCGCCTCGCTGCAGCCTGACCGCAGCCCCTCTCCGCAGCTCTTCGACCACATCATCGAGTGCATCATGGACTTCCAGACCAAGCAGAACCTGATGGAGCAGGTCCTGCCCCTCGGCTTCACCTTCTCCTTCCCCTGCCAGCAGCTGGGCCTGGATAAGGTGAGGGGGCGGCGCTGGCCCCGCGGGATGGGAAGGGTCCCCGGGTGCGATGCAGCCTGGCCCCTGCTCCTGTTTCTCTTCCAGGCCGTGCTGCTGACCTGGACCAAAGGCTTCAGCGCCTCGGGCTGCGTGGGGCAGGACGTGGTCCAGCTGCTGAGAGAGGCTGCGCAGCGCAAACAGGTGGGGAACGGCTGGGGACCCCTCCCCTCACCCCCCGCCGGTGACAGCAGGAGCCCACTGGGTGCCACCACGCCACGTGTCCCCATCTCCTGCCCGCAGCACCTGGCACTGAAGGTGGTGGCCGTGGTGAACGACACCGTGGGAACCATGATGGCCTGCGGCTACGACGACCCCAGATGTGAAATCGGCCTCATCGTGGGTGAGGGGCACCTCTGCACCCGGGGGTCTCTCCCGTTCCTTGCCCTAGCTCTCCAGGCGCTGCTGGGGCTTGGTCTGGGGGGTGACAGCGGCGCTGGGCTGCAGGGACGGGGACCAACGCCTGCTACATGGAGGAGAGGAAGAACGTGGGCACCGTGGAGGGGGAGGAAGGCTGCATGTGCATCAACATGGAGTGGGGGGCCTTCGGGGACAACGGCTGCCTGGACGACATCTTCACCACCTTCGATCGGATGGTGGACGAGAAAACCATCAACGCGGGCAAGCAGAGGTGGGCGAGGGGCCTGGCGTGGGCAGGGCTCCGGGGGGGGCAGTAAGGCAGCCGGGGCTGTGCCTGGAGCAGGTTTGAGAAGCTCATCAGCGGCATGTACCTGGGCGAGATCGTGCGCCACATCCTGCTGGCGATGGTGGACAAACAGCTCCTGTTCCGCGGCAAGCCCTCGCTCAAGCTCCAGACCAAGGACATCTTCCAGACCAAGTTCCTCTCCACCATCGAGACGTGAGTGCGGGCAGCCCTCGTGTCGGGGCTGAGGGGCGCAGGGTGCCGCCACCTCCACCCCATATAGTGGGATGGTGACGGCGATGCTAACCGTGGCCCTGCCCCGGGGCAGCGACGGGCTGGCCCTGCAGCACGTGCAGGAAATCCTGAGGGACCTGGAGCTGGACGCCAGCTTCGAGGACAGCGTGCTGGTGCGCGAGGTGTGCCAGACCGTGTCCCTGCGGGCGGCCCAGCTCTGCGCCGCCGGCCTGGCCGCCGTGGTGGAGAAGATGCGGGAGAACCGGGGCCTGGCCCAGCTGGCCGTCACCGTGGGGGTGGACGGCACCTTGTACAAGATGCACCCGCAGTGAGTGCCCCGGGTAAGGGGTTGGGGGCACGGGGCTGCCCTGCTGGTGCTCAGCCACCTCGTCCTGTCCCCGCAGCTTCTCCCACAACCTCCAGCAGATGCTGCAGGACCTCGCGCCCAACTGCGCCGTCACCTTCCTGCAGTCGGAGGACGGCTCAGGGAAAGGCGCCGCGCTCGTGGCGGCCGTGGCGTGCCGGGAGCCCAGCCCCTAGGGACAGCCCCGGTCTCCTCCTCACCCCCCAATAAAGCACTTGGCTCCGCACCTCTGAGTCCTGGGGTGAGGGCAGGGGGCGGGGGGGGCACCGCGCACGGCCGGGCAGAGCCGCACGTAGCAATATATATCGAATTTATTTACATTCACGTCCGCCAGACCCCCCGCCCGCGGCACCGCTATGTACATAAGGCCAAGTGTAAATACTTGAATGCACTTAATACAGAATTAAAAAAACGGTCTTTACACAACACGGCACGGGGCCCGGGGCCGCCCAGCCCCGGGCGGAGACAGCACGACGGCACCGCACGCACCACGCACAACCCAGCGCCCGCACGCACCCCGGCCCCGCGCCGAGCCCGGCACCCACGGCCATGGCCACGGGCAGCCCTCCCGGCGGGCACGGGCCGGGAGCCGTGGGGCAGCGGGGCCCAGGGGCCGGCCGGGGCCCCCTCCTGCCCCACGGTCCCCGGGAGAGGGGCCGGGACCTCGCCATGGCTCAGCACTCGGCCTCGGACACGGCGAAGAGGGCACCGTCCTGCTTGCCCACCTCGGCCACGGCGGCGGCCAGCTGCGAGAGGTTGCCGTTGGGGAAGTGCCGCGCCTCCCACAGGTTGAGGATCATGGCCGTGGGGCTGGGCTTGGAGGCATAGAAGCTGAGATGGCTGCGGGGCAGAGGGACGGCGTCAGGGTGCAGGAACGGGGACAACTCACCATCAGCATCACCCCGCTCCCGGGGTGCCACGGGTGCAGGATGAGGCCAGACACCCCCCTGTCCCCGTCCCCGTCCCCATCCCCACGGCACCTGTCGAGGTTGAGTTTTTGGGCCAGCGTCCTCCAGTCGGCTCCCCGGGCGCACGGCGTGTCCAGGCTGCTGATGATCTTCTGGCGGATGAGGAAGGGGATCTTGAAGGCACTGGGACCCACCAGGGCCGGGGAGCCCACCTCGCTGTCGGGGACCAGCCAGTCCGAAAACCTCGTGTCCTGCAGGGGAGAGCACCGCAGGAGTGAGCGCGTCCCAGGGGCGCTGGGGGTGTTCCCCCCACCCTGCCCTCACCTTGGCGATGTTGAAGTTGATGGTGAAGCTCTGCCCATCGCCCTCCACCTGCCAGATCCAGATCTTGCAGGCCAGCTCGCAGGTGCTGGGGCTGAGGCGCTCCAGGGTGAAGGTGCAGTGCAGGTAGGGCTGCAGCCCGCTCCAGATGTGGTAGAAGGGGATTTCCTGCGGTGGGGCGAGGGCGGTCACGGCAGGGACCCCCCCCATCCTTCCCCAGGGTGCCAAAACCAGGACCTGCCCCCCCCACCCTGTTCCCCTTACCTGGTAGCTGGCGAGCAGCTTGCTCTTCCAGAGCGAGCTGGGCATGTCGTGGATGGAGAGGCGCAGGTTGTGGTAGCTGTCCTTGAAGTGCAGCACGCGGGGGGCCCCGATCAGCTGCCCCCCCATCTGCTTCTCCAGCTGGATCACCTCCTAGTGGCGTGGGCAGGAGGTCGGGCAGTGGGGCACAGACCCCCTGAACCTCCCCCCAAAAAAAAATCCCGGCACAGGGCGGGGAGCCCCGGTACCTTGAGCGCGTCCTGGGTGTCGCTGAGGCAGTAGACGCGGATGTTGTACTCCAGCGAGGGGCAGGCGGCGGGTGCGAACAGGACCAGCTTGAGGCGCTTGGAGGCCGCCATGCTGAGGGACTCCCCGACCAGGGCGAAGCGCCCCAGCTGCTCCGTGAAGATGTAGCAGGCCTGCGCCTCCAGCTGGCAGTAGTACAGCTCCGTGCACGGCTCCGCGCCCAGCTGCAGCACGTCCTGCGGCACCGGCAGATGCAGCCCCCATGCCAAAAAAAAAAAAAAAGCCCCCAGTGTAGGGGGGGTCCTCCTCCCCATCACCACCACCTCCGGCGGGGTGCTCACCTCCCACGTGCCCTCGCACGACTGCTTCTTCAGCCGCAGGCTCCAGTTCTCAGCGCTGGCCTCCACGCAGTGCCCCATGGCCAGGATGGCGGGGCGCGTGAGGAGGACGCCGGGGGGGCCGCAGCTGACGATGGGGCTCAGCAGCGTCTGGCAGCCGGCTAGGGGCAGCCTGGGGGAGGGACACAGGAGGTTTTATGGGGGGGTGAACATAGCCGGCACCCCCGCAGCCTTGATACCCGGCGGCCCCGGCACCTACCTCACCTCCTCGTGCTTGTGCAGCGTCAGGTAGACCTCGTAGATCTTCCCCCGCGGGATGGCATCGGGTGGGATCAGCAAGCTGATGCCTGGTGGTGGTGGTGGTGATGGGGGAACACAGGCAGCAGGCTGAGCCCCCCCCAACCCTGCACCCCGTGGGGCGACGCAGCCACCGGGCGGCCCCCCGGCCCCCACCGTACCTGTGTTGGGGATCATGAGGCGCCCCCCCAAGAAGTTGAAGGTGCCGTAGGCCATGTTGGTGTTGCCGCGGGGCAGGGAGCGGAAATAGCTCTGGGTGGAGAGCCGGGCCACGAAGTCGGCGCCCTCGGCGGCGGGCGAGCTGTGGTGCAGCGTGTGCCGGCCGGCGCCCAGCGGGCTCAGCAGGTGCCCGTTGGGCAGCTGGAGCTTGGCGGGGCCGTCCTGGCGCGGGCACAGCGAGCCCTGGTAGGTCATGGTGGCCGTGCTGAGGTCGGGCTGGATGGTGAGCAGGCTGGGGTTGTCTGCGGCACAGAGCGGGGGCCGTGGTGCTGCTGCCCTCGTGTTGGGGCGCAGCCGTCCTGGGGACCATGGGGGGCACGGCCCCAACCCCATGGGAAGGATCTGATGGGGCACAGCCACCCACAAGGCTCCAAAACATATCAAGCCCCTGACCCCACAGCACAGACCCTACAGGGCGCAGCCACCCCCGGGGGTCCAAGGAGCACCCAGCGCCAACCCTATGCCCAGGAACCCTCTGGGATGCAGAGCCCCCTACCCACAGCCAGGGGCCCTATGGGATACAAAGCACTGACCCATCATCAGGGACCCTATAACAGAGCCCCTATCCCAGCAGCAGGGACACACGGACACTTCCCAGAGACCCCAGGGGGCACAGAGCTCCTACCCAGGGAGACACGGAGCACACAGTCCCTCCCCAGAGTCCCCCCCCAGGAAACTGCCACCCCAGGGAGCAGGGGACGCCGTGTCCCAGCAGCGTGCAGGTGGCAGGGTGGGCACGCAGCCCTGTCCCCCTCGCTCACCGGCCTTGCTGGGCTTGATGCTGACGGGCTGGAAGCCGGCGGTGAGGATGGAGGAGTCGGCCACGTCGGCGTCCAGGCCCCCCTTCTTGCGGCAGTACACCAGCACGCCCACCAGCAGCAGCAGCACCAGGCACACGGCCACGGCGATCAGCCCCACGTACAGCGCCACGTCCTCAGCGCCCTGGGCGGCTGCGCGGGGCAGGGCGTCAGCACCCAGGGGTGCAGTTCCGTGTCCCCGTTCCCCCGTCCCTCGGCGCGCCCCCACCGTGGCACTCACCGGGGCTGCAGAGCTCGGAGGTGCAGTTGCGGGTCTCCAGCTCGGCGCCGTGGCACTCCTGGCCCCCGTTGCGCGGCGCGGGCTCCGAGCACTCGCGGCTCCGCCAGTGCGTGCACTCGGTCCCGCACACCGACCACTTGCTCCACTCCGACCAGGCTCCATCCACTGTGGGCACAGCAGGGATCAGCACCTCGCTGGCACCCCCCCAGCACCCCTTCCCCTGCCAAGGGGCTGGGACAGACAGACGGACACACACACGGGGGGTGGGAGGACGAGACGAGCGGGGTGGGCGCGACGCTGGGTGCAGTGGGGCGCAGGCGGTGCCGCGGGCACGGCGGGTACCTGGGCAGAGGGTGGTGCAGGCGCTTTTCTGCACGTTTTGGCCCTCACAGAAAGCCCCCCCGTTGAGGGGCGTGGGGTTGGTGCAAGTCCGGCTCCGCTTCTGCCAGCCCCGTCCGCAGCTGGTGCTGCAGCCCGACCACTGCGTCCACGTCGACCAGCCGCCGTTCACTGGGTGGAGAGCGACCCGTCAGCGCCCACCGGGCCGGGGGGGACGCCGGGGGACGGGGACAGCGACATCGGGGTGGCACAGCGGGGTGGGGGGCGGCGCGGTGGGGCCGTACCGTAGACAGTGATGGCGGCTGAGGCACTGCGGCGGCGAGCCACGATGTTTTTGGCCACGCAGGTGTAGTTGGCGGTGTCGGCCAGGCGGGCTTGCCGCAGCACCAGGCTGTGCTCCGGCGTCACGTAGACGTTGGCGTCCAGCGCCGGGTCCACCAGCTCCTCGTTGCGCAGCCACTCCACCTGTGGGCACGGGGACGTCGCTGGGAGCCCGTTCGGGGAGCACCCACGGCATCCCCACAAGGAAAGGGCACGCGTTGGCCCCCGATGCCTTGTCCCGTGGCTCACCTCGGCGGGGGGGATGCCCTCGGGGGGGCGGCACGGCAGCACGATGCCCTGCTCGATGGAGACCTCCCTGGCCGTCGGCTCCTGCTCGAAGTTCTTGCGCAGATCTAGGGGGGGGGGCGCAGCACCCCGTTATAGGGGCCAGCACCCCGTGTGCCCTGCCCTGCCTGGGGACCCGCCGGGGCGGCCCCGAACACTCACAGGCGATGCGCACGAAGGCCTTCTGGCTCTTGGTGGTGCCGGAGGAGCTCCATGCCACGCACTGGCACCAGTACTCCTCCAGCCCGAAGATCTTCTCCACTTGCTGGCGGGTGATCTCGATGCGCACCTCCATCACGGGCAGCCCTGGGAGGGACAGGAGGCAACACGTGAGCACTGGCCACCCAGGAAAGCTCCCTGCAGGTCCCCGGCCCCGTGCAACCCCCAAAAGGGACGCGCATGGCTCCCCGCGACCGCGGCTGCCGCCAGGAGCCACGGCGGCTGAGCCGGCGCTCACCAGTGCTGCGGTCGGTGCTGTGCTGCGTGACGTGGTCGCCCTGGTGCACCCACTCGCCGTTGCACTTGAAGTAGATCTGGGTGGCGGGGGTGGCCCGGCAGGCCAGGCTCACCGGCTTGTTCTTCACGATGTACACGTCCTCGGGCTCCAGCAGGAAGCGGGGCAGCAGGTCCGGGGACGCGCCGGACACGGGGGTGGCCACGGTCGCGCTCTGCTGAGCACCTGCAGGGACACGGGGGCTCAGCCACCTCCAGGGCCACCGATGACCCCAAGCCCCGCGGCCACCTCCCCCCGCTGCCAGCACTGCGGCAGCCCCCCCCCGGCCCCGCCATCCATCAGCGAGAGGAGCAGCGCGGCGGCTGCGCCCACTGAACCCGCGCCGATCCCTCATGTCCGCACTTAGTGCTAATGAAAAGGAAATGTAGTGTGACCAATAAGGGACATCGCTCACTCCTCCCGGGGCGCTGCAGGCGCCCGCTGCCCCCCTTCCCCTGCACGCCGCAGGGGCCGCATCCTGCCCCGCTGCATCCCGGCGAGGTGGGAGCCAGCGGGGTGCGCACCCCGCTGCCGTGCCACAGGGACACGGTGTAGGGTGACAAGGTGGCATGCCACGTCCTGTGTCACTTCCCAGCAGCTGGCACACGGGGGGTGGCCGTCCCCAAGTGTCCCCAGGGTGGTGAGGATGGGTCAGGCCATGCAGGTTGATCCCTGGTGGGGCTGAGCATCCCTTGGCATTGCCTGGGGGGCTGTGGGAGCCACCCCAAGGACAGGACGGTGTGGGAACAGCAGCGCTGGGGACGTGGCACGTGGTGGTGGCCGTGTCCCCCAGCCCTGCAGGTGGCCGCCTGCCCCCGCAGCCAGCGCCCCCGCTCCTCCCGCCCCGCGCGGGCGCCAGCTGTGGAAAGAGTTAATAAAACAGGGCCCTAAATAAGCATTTGATTAACAAACGATAAAATAGCGATTGTGTCACTGAATGAAGCTGTAATTGCTGCTGCTAATTGGCTGGTTAGGATTTAATAAGCAATTAAATGGGATGGAATGCGCAGTAATTAAGTGCCTTCGTTTGGCAACCGCCTGCCGCCCCCCGCGTGCCCGCCGTGCCCCCAACTCGCCGCCAGCCCCGGGGTCCCCCTGCCCACCCGGGCAGCGCCGCCTGCACAGCAGGGACACGGGGGACACGGGCGTCCCTTGGGCTCTGCCTGAGTCTCCTGGGGGGCTCCGTGCCCTGCTGCCCCCCGGCCGGATCGGGCCCCTCCAGGCCAGGCAGCGGGCGCTGAGCAAGCCCGGCCGCGGTGCCCAGCGGGACGGGCAAGGTGCAGCAGCTCATTTACGCGGCGAAGATAAACGGCCACCATAACGCGCCAGTTATTACCCCATCAGCACTTTTACAATGTCGCTAGCAATTAATTTAATTAAAACCCCTGTCCGGGATACACAGGCATTTCATATTTCACCGGTTTAATGACACCCACCCCCAGCTGCAGCCTGGGGGGGTCACGGCACGGACAGGGGCTGCGTGTCCCCCCGACGCGTGCCGGCGGTGACGGGGTCACTGCAGCCCCCGTGGCTCACCCCACGGCACCCATCGCACTGCTGCCTCCTGCCCGTGCACCCCTGGGTGCCGGCACGTGGGGCCCCACGCTGTGCCGGGGGGGCTGCGATGGGCAGAAAGGCAACCCAGCACCAAAGGCTTTATTTCTGAGCTAAGCAGGTTGCTCTCACAGCAATAAAGCTGCCGGGCTGCGGCTGGCACGTGGGTTAATGGGCTCGTGGCGCTCCAGGGCTCTGCCCTTAATCACACACGGAATGAGCACGGAGGGTGCTGAGCTGGGCACTGCCCATCGTGGTCAAGCAGAGGGGTGTGGGGCAGCAGCACCACGGGTGGGTGCAGCATGGTCAGGACCCCCCCTGGCTCCCCACGGGGCCACCAGCGCCTCGAGGGCAGGGTGGGACGGGCACTGAGCACACGGCAGGCCCCCGGAGCCCCCCGGAGGGACACCATCCTGCTGCTTAGCACCGTGCTGAGCACCAGGGGGGCTCTACCACGCTGTCACCCAGTCAAGGCACTGATGGTCTTCGGCCATGGGCAGGGCTGGGGGACGGAGCTGGCCTGGAACCCTGGCAAGGGAGCGGGGGGACCATGCTGTGGGCCCCCCCCAAACCCCACGGGCACCCCAAGCACATCGTGGCTCTCTCCAATGCACCACAGGCACCCCACAGCACGGCCACCCCAAACCCAGCGTGCCCCCCACGCACACCACGGACACCCCCACGTCCTGCGGGCGTCCCACAGACCACGGGCACCCCACCCCACCCCACATCGCCGTGGGCGTCCCGTGCAGCGTGGGCACCATCGGGCCCCCCACGCGGCACTGCGCCGGGCTCCCACACCGCGCGGCCTCGCCGCTCACCTGCCGCTGCGTCGCCATGGAAACAGGCGAGATGCTTATGTCACCTTGGCAAAGGGAGCCGCCTAACTTCGGGAGGGTGGGGGACACGGGGACCGGGGGGGGGACAGGGGGGTGCTGGTCCCGCTCGTCACGGCCCCGGCCAGCCGCTGTCTCGGCAGCGGAACGGGTAATTGGGACGGCGGCGCGCTACCAGCGCCGATAAATCACCGCCGGTAAACCTAGTGCATTAAGCGGGGCTTTATTATCAATTATCCCCCACCCACGTGGGCTAACGAGCGCAGCGGCGGGCCTAACAAAGGGGCAGCGTGCCGGGGAAACTCGGGGTGTGGAGGGGGTGCTGCGGGGCTGGCCACCCCCTGCCCTCCCAGGGGGGACGTGGGCACCCGGCCCTGCCACGCGCAGCCCCCGCTGCTCCCTGTGCTCCCCCCCCAAGGTGCTGCCACCCCTGGGGGCCCTCCACGTAGCGCCAGAGCCCCCCAGCACCAAACACCGGGTGCACTGCAGCCACTGGGCAGGGTGACACTGCAGGGTGCCCCAGTGGGGAGGGGACCCTGCCAGAACCCATCACACCCCCACCCCGGGGCCGTGCCCCCCACCGCCCAGCTTGGCCCCACTGCTCCTCAAGGGACTGATCCTGCTCCCAGCATCAGTCCCGAGCTCCCCGGCGGTGCTGAGCGCGGCACGCCGGTGCCTGCTGCGAGGAGACGCGGGGAAGGTCAGCGTGTTCTTGGCGAGGAGAGCCTGCCCGCGGGCGGCCGCAGCAGCGCCGGCCCCGTGCCACCAGCTCGCCGTGCCACCCCCGTCCCCTGCCCGCAGCCCCTCGGCCACCCCGGCACCGTGTGGGGTGGGGACCTGGGTGCCAGCCCCTGCCCCCGCCGGCTGCGCCCCCCCGGGGACCTCCCCACATCACCGCGGGCATTGCAGCCGGCAAATTAAATCCCCAGCTGGAGCCCCATAAATCGTGGCCCGCGCCAGGCCTGGCACTCCATTAAAATGAAAGATTTCCTCGCACTTCGCAGGCGCCCGGCCTGCGCCCCGGCAGCAGGTAATTAAAGCAATAATTGCTGCTGATTGCGCCCGCCTAAACGAGGGAAAGGCGGGCGCTGGGGGGCGGAGGACGCTGGTCCTGCCGTGCCCAGGAGGGCCTGGGGGTGCCGGCCCCGTGCGCCCCACGCAGCCCGGGCACGGGGTCCCCTCTGGCAGGTGCCAAGGTGGCACCGCACGGAGATGCCAGCCGGGTGCTGGTGCCAGCTCCATCCGGGCAGCGAGCCAGCAGGGTCGGACGCCAAGGCCGGGCAGCGCAGCCCGGCTCTGGGCCAGTCTGGTGTGCGGCAAGCCCCGGGCAGCAGGGACAGCGGGCACAGGGCGCCAACGCGTCCCCGAGTGCTGCAGGGCACGGCCGTGTGCCACGGGCACGGTGCCACTCCCCGACAGCGTGTCCCAGCGTCCCAGTGCCTGGCACCACCCCACAGGATGGCCACGGGAGACCCCGGCGTGCACCCCACGGGTGCCACCTCCACGGGTGCCAGCCCCACGGCCACGTCCCGTGGCGCTGCAGCGGCTGCGTGGGGGCTGCAGGGTGCCCGGCTCCCGGCGAGCGCGTGGCAGCGTCTGGGCGCTGATTAAGCGTGCGGTTGTTATGAATGAATTAGTCAGGCGGGTTTGCATGACAATGGAACTGCCTAATTACGGATTTTAGCTGATAACACTCTCCCCATTACATGCAATTAGCATGTGCCAGCGCGGGCAGAGCTCCGCGGGCTGCACCCTCGCGCCGCCCCGGCGCCCGCCAACGGGGCTGTCGAGGTGCGTGGTCCGAAGCATGCCCACGCCTCCAACACGCCGCCCCACGGCCGGGTTTTGGGGACAACGGGGTGCCAGCAAAGCAGCAGGGGGCAGCAGCCTCTCACCTCCCTGCGGACCAGCTCTGGGTGCCACCAGCTCTGGGTGCCACCAGCCCCTGCAGCCAGCGCTGGGCACCCAGGGCACTCCAGGGCCTCTCTCGGCCCCACCGCTCCGTAGCACAGAGCTCTGCTCCCAGCCAGCCCCCGGTGCCCACCAAGCCCCCCTCCAGGACCCGTGCCAAGTCGTGCCAGCCCCTACATGCAGCGATTGGAGCGCTGCATGGGGAGAGGGGCCCGGTGCGATGCGCTGCCTGGGGGCTGCGCTGGTCCGGGCTGTGGTGGGGTTGGGACCCAGCCTGGGGGAGCCGAGCGGCTTTTCTGGCTCTCCTCTAATTGACAGTGAAGAACAAACGCTCTGACCGCACTCTGTCCCCGCCGGGAGGAGCGTCAAGGTCACCCTCAGCGCTGGGTCCCCGGCCGCAGCGGGAGGGAGCCAGGTGGGAGGCCGGGGAAGGCCCCTCTGGCCACACCACGGTCCCAGGTGCCGGGGTCCGGCCCCATCCCACCCACAGCTCCGTGCCCCACGGCTGTGACCAGCAGCCGCAGCACGCCACAACCGAGAGCAGCCAGGGCTGGCCAGGAGGGGGCTGGGGCCTGAGCCCCCCCACCCGTGGCCAGGAGGGGGTCCCAGCGTGGAGCCAGCCCACCCCGTGCTGCTGGTGGGCAGAAACTTGACCTGCAGGAGCAGCGATGGTGCCGACAGCCGGAGCAGTGCTGGCACCGAGGGTGCAGGGCAGGGTGGGACACGCACGGTGCCATCACCCCGGGGGGGCACCAGACCCCGGGTGCACCCACGGCCGTGAGGTGCCGGGGGTGGCTGCGAAGGTGCTGAGCCCCAAGAGGCACCGGCAGCGCCCCGGTCCCCTCCTGCAAGCACCTGCCAGGCTCCGCCAGGTTTGATGTAGTGCCAGCCCCACGTGGCACCGAGCCAGAACAAACAGCCCTGGGCAGGCTGCGTCTGCCGCGCTCGCGCTGACAGCTGGCACGGCAGCTTCCCGGCCGCCCCGCGTGCGCCAGCCCTGCCCGGCGCCCTGCCCTGCTGCCCGCCCCGCTGCTGAGCCTGCCCTGGGATGCAGCGAGCTGGGGGGGCTGCGAGGATGGGGGTGCAGTGGTCTGGGGGTGCCCTGTGGAGCCAGGGGGGGCTCTGGAAGCCGGGTGAAGCTGGCGGCACTGCGTGGCTCAATGCGTGGTAAGAGCCGTGCCCCCAGCCCACAGCTGCCCCCAGGGATGTCGGTGTGATGGGGATGTGCCCTGGGGGCAGGGGATGCACTAGGGCCTGGATGAATTTGGGGGGTGAGCACCAGCTGCTGTAGATGCAAAGGGGAAGGGGAAAAGGAAGGGTTCTCAGGCAGTGATGGGCCAGGGTAGCTCCAGGGACGGATCCTGCCCCGTGTCCTTGCCACCCACCAGAGCAGCAGCTGAGCGGTGCAGCCCTGGCCCCTCAGCACCCTGCTGCCCGTGGATCTGCTCCTGCCCATCCCTGCGGGCACCGGGAGCCCAGCAAGGTCCGGAGACAGCGCTCCATGGCTGCAGGCAGGGCCCCCTGCCCGGACACCTGCGTTCCCCTGTCCTGCACCTGTGCCTCGCATCCCTGAGGAACGGATGCTGTGCCATGCCGTGCCGGGCTGGAGAAGCACCCAGAGCACCGAGGCCCAGCCCCACCGTGTCTGTGCCGAGCAGCAGCCGTGCAGGTGGCTGGGATCGGTCGCGCCGCGGCCGGCTGTGAGCTGCCTGCCAAGCAAGAGGCAGCGGCGGGCGAGCTCCTGCACCGCACTGCCCCGAGCCAGCACTGGCACCGCCGCCCCCCCCGGCTCCCCATTTTTCCCTCTGCACACCCGGCACGGGGCGCACCCACCGTCCCACCACCCTCCGTCTGTGGGTCACCATGGGGACAGCCCCGCTCCTTACCCGGCTGGGTGCTGGTGCCCACAGCACCCTGCGTATGGGGTGCCCTGCACCCACGGGGGCTGCCCCCCAAGGAGGGCAGCGTGCCACCCAGCGTGCTCGGCCCTGCAGCGTCCCTCTGCAGACGGGGCCGTGCTGGGAGCACTGGCGCAGGGTCCCCGCGGTGCCCAGCCAGGAAGGATGCGTGCGGGTAGCACGGGGGCTGCAGCCCCCCCACGCCGTTGGGGTGCGTACCCGCTCAGCCCACCCGGGTGCCACCGCGCCTGCTTGGCACATCGAGGCCAGGTGAGGGGACGTCTGTGCTGGTGGCAGGAGGGGTGGTGGCCGGGACCCCCAGGGTGCATAGGAGCCCCCCCCCCGCCCCGGGGCCCCCAGCAGAGCGCACGTCCAGCTCGGGCGCAGCTCCCCTCCCCCTGCTCGGTCCTTTGTCTGCAGCCGCCACTTCCAGGCTAACGTGACACCTGCCAGGAGCCGCCGCCACCGCGGGCACCCCCGCGCCCACCCCGCAGCCCCCGGCCCGCCGTGGGGGGGGTCCCGGCACGGCAGCTCCCCCTCCTCCCTCCGCGTCCCGGCCCCGGGGCTGAGGGCGCACGGGGCGCAGCGGGCTCCGGACCGTGCGCGGCTGCACCAGCACCGACGCAGCCCCACGCACCCCATTCCGCGCCCCCCCAGGTGCCCCCCCATCCCCACCCGGGGGTGACAGCAGCCCTGTCCCCTCCGCCACGGTCCCCCGCGTCCCGCCAGGTGCCGGGGCAGGCAGGGACCCCCCGCGCTGGGCGAGGACCCCCCACGCGGAGCAGCTCCACTGCGGGCTCCGCGGGGGGCGGGGAGCGGAGCCAAGGGGGCGAGGCGGTTATAGGGGGGGGGGGGGACACGCGTGTGCGGCCCCGCGTGGGCGTGGGGAGGGGGCGGCAGTGCCCGGCTCGGGGCAGGGCGCACAGCACCATCCCCGTGCCCGGCCAGCCGGCACCCCGCGGCCAGGCGGTGCCCCGGCGCTCCGCAGCCCGGGGGGGGGGGGATCGGGATGCAGCGTGCACCGGGCACGGCACGGCACGGCACGGCACGGCGGCAGGAGGGGAGGACCCCCCCTAAGCCCCCAGCACCCCCACACCCGGCCGGGCACCCATCCCGGGGGGTCCCCCCCGCTGCCCTCCCGGGGATGCCGTCCCGGGGGTGACCTTGCCCGGGGACTCACCGGCGGCGGCCAGGAGGGCAGCGGCGAGCAGGGCGCCGAGCGGTCCCGGCGCGGCGGCGACGACGGCGGCGGCGGCGGCGGCGGAGGAGGCGGCGGGGGCCCGGCGGCGGCGCGGCCGCGCACCCATGGCGCGCCCCGCGGAGCGCTGCGGGCCGAGCGAGCAGGCGGCCGCGCTCCGCGGCGCCCTCAGCGGGCCATGGAGCCCCCGGCCCCGGCCCCGGCCCCGGCCCCGGCCCCGGCCCCGGCCCCGCCGCTGCTGCCGCCCGCGCCGCGCCGCCCCGCACCGCTCCGCCCGGCGCCGCCAATGCGGGGCGGCCGAGCGCGGACCCGCCCGCGGGAGGGACGGCGCAACAGCTGGGCGCGCCCCCGCCGCCGCCACCGAGCGGGCACGGCCGCCCCCGCCCCGCACCCCGGCACGGCTCGGCACGGCTCGGCACGGCTCGGCACGGCTCGGCACGGCTCGGCACGGCTCGGCACCCCGCTGTCCGCCCCGTGCGCCGCCCTCCGGCACGGCGCTGCCCGGCCCGGGGACGCACGGGTGGGCTCAGCCCTCCCCCTGCACCGCATCCCTGCGGGGGACGGCACCCACGGGTGGCACCCACGGGTGATGCAGAGCTCCCAGCGGGGGTGAGCTGTGCTCGCCGCCCCCCTCCCCGCACGGTGCCCAGACCCCGCTGTGCCCCCTGCGCTCCCCTCTCCCCCAGCCCCTGCTGCCCCTTGTGATGGGCAGGGGTCCCCTAGCCCACCGGGCACCCCCATAGACACTGGGGTGCGGGGTGCCCCCAGCAAGCACCAGCTTGCACTTGGAGGTGTCACAGACCTGGGGACACTGTTTTGAGGGGACACGTGCCACCCGTGGGCACCCAGCAGGCAGCAAGGCCCCACCTTGCCACCACCCCACACTGTCCCCACACAAGCACTGGGTGCCATCCAGCCAAGGTCCTCAACCAAGGCTGGTGTCATGCTGCAGCCTGGGCACGGGGCAAGGAGGGTGAGGCTGCTTTGGGGTGCCTGAGGTGATCCCAAGCCTGTTCCAGTGCTGCTGAGCAGCCCCTGTCCCTGAGCAGCCCCTGTCCCTGAGCTGCCCCTGTCCCCAGCAGCAGGGGCCGGGCAGGGGGCAGAGCTGGGCAGCAGCTCCGAGCACCGCGCGGAGTTAATTTCATTAGCAGCTCCAGGAGCAATTAACAACTGCTCCGCTGCCTTCAAGAGCTGAGGCAGGTGTGAAGCCAGCGCGGATCTCCAGCCCTCACCGCAGCCTCCACCTGCCCCGGCGCAGGGCCAGCAACGCAGGGCAGAGCCCCAGCCAGCACAGCGCGGCGAGGGGCAGGTTGGGGAGATGGGGATCTCATTAAATCTCCCACAATCGGGCTGCTCCCACTGCTGGGGAGCCCCACACCAATACAGCCACGTGCCAGCTGTGTGCACGGGTAGGGATGGAGCTCGTGGGGTGGCACCCATGGGTGCCTGCTCCCTGCTCACCATCCTGCGCTGTGTGACCCCAAACCCCGGCACATCCCGCACGGGGACCGGCGGGTCTGGCAGAGGGACCCCCCCCCAGCCTCCCTTGCATGGGCAGGAGCCCCGGCACGGCGTAAACACCCTCCCTCAGGCTGGCTCATTATTACTAATGGCATTCGCATGGAAACAGGATGTTTTTACTCCTCGCCGCTCCATCTGCTCCTGCTGAAGTCACCGCGCCACACGTGAGCTCCCGGGGGGCTGCCATGGGAACCGGCACCAGTTCACCTCGCAGCGTGGGGACCCCCAGCCCGGGCTCTGGGACCCCCAGCGTGGCACTGGGGAGGGCCATTGGGGTCGGGCTCTGCCCCGTTCCCGTGCCGTGTGCTGCTCCTGTGATGCACGGTGCCTCCTGGGTGCCACACTGGCGCTGGGCTTCGCCGGCCACGTCTCTTGTCACCCTTGATGTCCCTCCTGTACCACGGCCTGGCGTGGCAGGGCTGTCACTGGGGAAGCGGCTGGGCGCACTGACGAGTTAATAGACGCTAATTAATACAGATTGGGGAGATCACTTTCAATTCTGCTCGCTCTCCCTCTTGCTGAGGAAGGAGCCAAGGGGGTGGATGAGCTGGATCCTGCTCCGCTGCTGCCGGGGCTGGGCCAGCCTGGCCCATGCCAGTGGGGACATCCAGGCTGTGCCGTGTCCTCCTGGCTATCCCCATGCCCCCACCGCAGGGTGCTCAGCACCCAGTGCCACCCCGCTGGGCGGCTGGACAGCCACATGTCCCACCACCACTGCACCCCAGGGGGATGCCGGCGACGCTGGCCCCGCTGGGTGCTGTAAATGGATTATTACTCGGAGTAATTAAGATGGAATTAAAAATTAATTCTCTTCTCCAGCACGCCGCGGTCGTGGCTAAGCTGCGTGCTGCAGACTTTGTGCCAGGGCTTGTGCCCGAAAGCGGCGGGGCTGGGCAGAGGCGGTGTCACCCTGGGTGCTGGTGGCACGGCACAGGGTGTCCCCAAGGGGCTCGGCGGGCTGCGGCTGCCACCAGCCATCGCTGCCACCTCGCTGGGGACATCACATCACTGCCCCTCACCATGTGCCACGTGCTGGGCAGAGCCCCTGTCCCTGCCCTCCCAGCCAGCCCCGGTGTCCGCGGGCAAGGCCAGCACCAGGGGTCTCCAAACTCCCATCAAGTATTGAAATGTGTATTTGAGCTCATGTATAATGGATCGTCGTCGTGCTTCCTCCCCATCCATTTGTGGTATTTAAGGAAGTAGAATATTAAACACCATTGTATTAGCAAAACTGCTGCCTGACTAATTGAGTTACAAAGGGAGAAGTGCTGACGAATAAACAGTGCATAATGTGTGGCTCTGGCGAGCAGGATGTGGCCACGGCACCGGCACGGGCTGTGCCCAGGCTACACGGGTTCTGGGGGCCAGGATGGGCAGGGACTGGTGCTGCTGGCCCCGATGGCAGAGCCGTGGTGTGAGAAACGTGTGGCATGTGGGGCTGGGGCACGTGGCAGGGCACGGCACGGGATGTCCCAGGCCTCATCCTGCACGGGGAGGATGCTCGGAAGCAAAGCCAGGAGCCTGGGTGCGAACGCAGCCACACAAGGAAGAGAAAGATTATGAAAATGAAAAGTAAATAAATATGGATGTTGAGGACCTAATTCTGATAAGAGGATTTTCAAAATTAGCCATTTGCAGGAGTAGATTAACTACATCTAATGCTGGGGGTGGGAAGGGCTCTATTAAGACACAGCAAACCCCGGCCCAGCCCTCCCTGCGCAGCCTCCAGCGCCTGCAGCAGCGCTCGGTGCTTTTAGGGAGGCAGATTTGTTGTGCTGGAGGGCAGCGGGCTCTGACACCAGCCTGGGGCATGGCCCTGGTGCCACCCCTCGAGCTCTTCCTGGCCACAAAGGGTCCCGGGGACGCGGTGCCATCGCTCTGGGACCTCCCTGGCCAGCACCCAGGGACCCTGCTGTAGGACTGGGATGGGGGCGATGAGGATGAGGGGATCAGGGGGGAGAGAGCAGCAAAGACACTGCCCTGGGCACCCCATGGGCACCCCATGACAGCCACCACAGCGGGTGCCCCAGCTGGAGTGGGTGCCGATGCCCCCGGCACGGCTGTGGGTCCCGTGTGCGGGGCTGGGGGCACCTCCGTGCTCGGTGGGCAGGAGCGGGAGGCTGCCAGGGCTGGCGGAGGCTTTCCGCATCCCCCATCTCGGATTTTCTATCCAGGCAGCCAAGCAGAAATCTCATTACAGCCCGGCACAAAAGCAGCGTCCCCGAGCGTGGCTGGGAGCTGGCACAGCCTGGGGCGGGCACGGCTGTGAGGGTGTCCAGGAGTGTGGGAAGGGGCTGTGCCCCCCCTGCACCTCCCCACATCCCCTGTAGGGTTCTGCACCCCAAAGTGCCCCCCCAGCCCCTGCCCCAGCCCCGGTCCTTGCCTACAGACGTGGCTTCTGCTTGCCCCAGGCCCCCGGGTGCAGCCGAGTGCCTGCCAGCCCTATGGGGTCAGCTGCGGGTCCGAGTTTGGTGCCGGCCCCATGGGGATGTGAGCACGCAGGCGGGGCTGGGTGCAGCCGCCCCGGGTGCCTGGCGCTCCCACGGCAGCAGCAGCAGCCAATTAATTAGCAGGGCGGTGGGAGAGCAGCCGGAGCCGCTGGGGGATCGATGGGCGCATCGACCGCCTGGGAAACCCCAACCCTCCCAGCAGGGCAGGGGGCGCGGGCTGCAGCAGCAGCAGCCCCGTGCGAGGGGACATCGGGGGGCACAGCAGGGCACGGAGCCAGCTGGGAAAGGATGGGGACAGGCGGTGCCACCGCCACCACCCCGGGGAGAGCGGCCGGTGCCGGGCAGCGGGGACGCGGTGGTGCTAATGGAGCCCCCCCGCCTCCGGGCTGCTCGGAGGCATTTACGTCAAGGGGAGACGTGGGACACTCAGGATGCTCGCTGCGATGCGCCGAGGTCACTGCATGGGCACAGGGGAGCCAAACCCAAAGCCCTGGTGGCCTGGTGCAGGGCAGGGTGGCACCGCCTGCAGCCAGCCGGAGTGCCACGGCATGGCCATGGCTGAAAGCCCCTGAGCACGAGGCTCCTGTCCCTGTCCCTGTCCCCATCCCACCCGCCCGCTCCCCCCGCCTGCCTCTGCCAAGCGGAGAAGTGCCAGCCCGTCCCCACGGGGAAGGAGAGTGCTCAGCCGTGTTGCAGGAGCGTGGCTGCCACCGTCACGCAGATGAGAAGTGACAGCGAGGGACCCTGCTCAGGTACAGGATCCCTGCAGCGCAGGGCAGGATTTGCTGTCCCCCTCTGCCCTGCCTCTGCCTCTGGCACCAGGGGACAGCCCTGCAGGCACTTAACCCCTTCCCACCATGCAAACCCCACTGGGCAAACCCCGATTTGGGACCCCACTGGCAAATCCCTCTGCTGGAGGGGAGCAGCCCCAGCACCGCCGTGCCCACCCGCCCCGTGCTGGAGGATGGGGCCGAGCCCATGTGGGATGCTGAGCAAGGAGGGGGGTCCGCGGGCCCCTCTCCCCCCTCTCCTCCCGCACCGAGCGCTGTCTCTGGGGAGGTTGTCATGGGAACGGTGCCGTGCTGCCCCTCGTCGCGGGGACCCCCACCGCGTGCCGCGATGCTCCTGGAGGCAGGGCGAGCTCAGCCGGTGCCCACACCAGGATGGGCACGGGGAGGCGATGGGCACCCATGGGACACAGCCCCCTGGAGGTGCTTGGTGGCTTCTGGCAGCACCCTGAGCCCCCCCACATGCCCACACCCACACCTCCCTCCTGGAGGAGCCCAGGGTGGCCCTGCAGTCCCTTGGGGTGGGCAGGGGCCCCCCATGGCCGTGGCGTGGCACAGCCCCAGCGCCGCAGCCGCGCTGCCTGCCCACTCCCACGGTGAGCCAGCGCCGCTGTTCCTCCCCGGCCCACGCAGCCAGCAGCTCCTTCCCCGCTTGCTTTTGGGGGATTTTAACCCTGCAGCGCCCGTGCCGACAGAGGCAGCAGGGTGGGTGCCCGGGTGGCCGCGTGCTGGGTTTGTCCTTGCTGCCGGCGCAGGGTGAGGAGGGCTGGCGGCTCGCCCAGCGCCCGGCCCCGGCTGCGTGCCAGCTGCTGGCAAGGTGACCCCAGCATCACCAAGCCACGCTGCGTGCCCAGAGAGGGGGACGCGGGCACCTGCCCCCTGCCCAGCACCGTGCTGCAGTCCCCATCCCTGCTGCGCCCCACAGCTCCTCTGGCCCCACTCCCTGTGGGTCCCAAACCCTCTGTCCCCAGCCCTGTTGGACCCCACTGCACCCTGACCCCGCATCTCCTGCCCCACCGCCCACCACAGCTCCCCCCATCCTCGCTGCCCCCCCAGCTTCAGCAACGTCCCCGTCCCCCCCCCCAACACAGCCTTGCTGCCTGTCTGCTGCCATCTGCCTCTCCCTGTTGATCAGTATTAATTTTTAATTATGATTATTGACAGGGCTGCCAGCTTGGCTGCCATACGGGCCAGCTGCCCGGCGTGACCCTGGCTGGGGACAGCCCTGGCACCGCCGCGCTCTCCAGGCGGTCCCTGGCCACGGCAGTGCTAACGTGGGGGGGGTCCTGAGCACCCCCCCACCCCAATGTGCCTTCTGTGCCCCCGCAGGCAGGCACCCGGTGGGCAGGAGCCGAGGACAGAGCCCATCGTGTCCCCAAAAGGGGGGCTCTGGGTGGGCACCTCCAGCCTTGGGGCTGCCGGGAGACCCCAAAACCAGAGACAAACAGCTCCCTGACTTCCCTGACCAAACCGAGCCCTACGGCTGTGTGCAGGGGGCCATAAAGCAGCCCCTGCCAGCACCCAGCCAAGGCCACCAGCACGGTGTGACGGGGGGCACCCCAAGGGCAGAGCCCCCCCTGCTGCCCCCAGCATAGGGCTGAGGGGATGGGGACAGGAGCCCAGCACAGCCTGCAGGAGGCTGGGGGACACGGGGGGGGGGGGGTCCTGGCACACCCTGGGTGGGGGGTGCTGGGGCTCAGCCCCATAGCGAGGTGGGGGGGCTGCAGGGGGTGGCTATGACGGGCAGCAGCCCCCAGCCTCAATTCACGCTGCCACTGCTGGGCGAGGAGGGGGGGAGACACACAGAGTAGGGCACCTGGCGGTGCGTTATTGGGGGGTCCCAGGCAGGGCAGGACCCCCCCCCAGGCAGTGCTGACCCCCCCCCGCAGGCAGGGCTTGCTGCTGGCCCCCCGTGTGCCGGAGCTGGCCAAGGTTGGGCGAGCGGCACCACCGCGCGGCCAGCGGCCGGCAGTGCAGCAGCAGGAGGAGGAGCAGGAGCAGGGCTGCGCCCCCCCGACCCCCCCAGGTCCCCTCCTCAGTCCCCATAGCCCCCCCCCTTTGGGATGATCCCACCCGCTCCCGGGCACTCAGCACCCCAAATCCCACCAGAGCTCTGTGCTCCCAGCCCCGCTCACCGAAGCAGGGGGGGTGCAGGATGAAGCCGTGCGCCTTCCCCATCCCAGGAGACCCCCACCCCAAAAAAAAAGTCCCCCTCCAGCCCCTCACGCCCAGCACACACACAGGGAGCCGGTGAGCTGCAGCCATTCATTGCGGGGTCGGGCCGGGGGTCCCGCTCCCCCCGCGGTCACACCACGAACTTGTTCTTGGTCAGGGAGCCGCTCTTGGTGGCCGTGTCCGCGTGGGCCTGGTAGCCGATGGTCACCTTCTGCGACAGCCCCAGGTGCTCCTTGTACACGCGCCTGTGGGACAGAGGGGGCTGCGGGGTCGGGACAGCAGCACCGGACAGGACGGGACACCCAAATCACCAGCCCCTGCCCCAGGAGGAGCTCGGGGTGCCATCCCCGTGGCTATGGGGCCAGGCAGCCCCAGGACCCCGCTCCCCGCTGCGTTACCCGATGTGGGTCACCCCCTCCTGGTTCTCCGCCTCGCGGGTCCAGATGGCGATCTTGTCCCCCTTGGCGCGGATGTTGATGACGGCCCCGCACACCTCGTCGCTGTACTCGCCGAACATCTCCCCGATGAGGCACAGGAGCTGCAGGGGAGGCTGAGATGGTCCTGCCGGGGCTCGGAGCCACGTCGGGGGTGACACCACCACCACCCCCCTGACCCCACAGACGGGCACGGGGCCGCGCTCACCGTCTCCAGCCAGAAGCGGTCCAGCTCCGTGTGCCTCTGCTGCTTGGCCAGGGTGATGAGCCAGCGCCCGCCGCGCTTGTTCTGGCTGTCCTCCCACATGGGCTCGATGCCATCCTGGGGACGGGGACGGGCAGGGGGATGCTCAGGCAGCGCCAGCACACAGACACAACCAGCTCGGGGTCCGTTTTCCCCCCCCAGCAGCCCCCCAACCCCAGGGTGCCTTGGCACGGGGGTGTCGCACCTTGAAGAGGGAGTAGTCGCAGCCCGAGGTGAGCTTGCTGGCCAGCTGGATGTGGCTGTAGAGGCTGCAGCAGGGGGGGAGACAAGAGGCAGTGAGGAGCAGTGCCCTGGGACCCCCCCCAACCCTTCCAGAGGGTCTCATCACCCCCCTGCCCGGCAGGCACTCACGCCCAGAAGTCCTCCACCGTGCTGAACTTGGTGACCAGGCGCAGGTTGGCCTGCCACATCTTGCTCTTGTCGTTCTTGAAGAACCACAGCGCCCACCTGGGGGGGGGGAAAATGGGCATCAACCAGGCTGGAGCCCCCCCAAACCCCCCTCCTGGTGCTGGGGGAGGCTCCCCACGGCCAGCCCCCCTTACCCGTACCTGTTCTGCAGGGGGTGCTTGCCCAGGCTCTCTGCCAGGAGCAGCTCCTGCTGCTGAGCCCTCCGCCGCCGCCGCTCCTCTTGCCTCCTCTGGGGAAGCGGGGACAGCCCCAGGAGCCCCACAGCCACCCCAATAGGGGGCACAGGGCCCCCACCCCACAGCCCCAAGGGGACAGCAGGGCTGCCCAGGCCCTGCTGCTGGTCCCAGCCCCGCTAGGGGCTGAGCAGGGCCAGGAGAGGACTCACCTGCTCCCCTGAAGCCATGGTGGCCAGCACAGCCCCATAGCTGCCCCCAGGGTTTTTAAGGGCTCACAGCTGGGCAGGACGAGGCGGGTGTCCCACTGCAGCTGGGGAGGGGTGGGGGGCACGGGAGGGGGCAAGGCAGGGGCTGGGGCAGGAGGAGGTGGGGGATTGGGGCAGGGGGAGAGGTGGGATGGGGCTGGGTGGAAATGGGATGGGATGGGGTGGGATGGGAAGGATGGAATGGGGATCAGATCTGGATGGGATGGGGTGGGGTTGGGATCAGATCTGGATGGGATGGGGTCATGATGGGATGGGGATGGGGTGGGACAGAGCGGAAGCAGAATGTGATGAGGAAGGAGTGGGATGAGGAGTGGATGGGGGAATGGGGTGGTGTAGGGACTGGGTGGGATGTGGAGAGGATGGGATGGGGACAGGTTGTGGTGGGGAGGGGATGGGATCGGGAGGAGATGGGATGGGGATGGGGTGGGATGGGGACAGGGATGGGGTGGGACTGGGACGGGGGGCTATGGGCACAGCATGGGATGAGCTCAGGAAGCCAGGGGACGGGGTGGAGGTGCGGTGTAACGGGACAGTCGGGGGGTGCCGAGCCTGTGCGGGGCAGCACCCCCGGGGCGCAGCTCCTCTGCGGTGAACCGGGACAGCGCGGAGCCACGGGGTGCCGAGCCGAGCCGAGCCGTGCCGGGGGGACCTGCTCCGGCTGGGGGGCGGCCGGGCACGGCTCTGCCCGGGCTGGGCACGGCTCGGCACGGCTTGGCACGGCTTGGGACGGCTTTACTCGGACTCAGCACGGCTGTGCACAGCTCGGCACGGCTCGGCACGGCTCTTCCCGGCTCGGCACGGCTCTGCCCGATCCCGGCCCGGCTCGGCACGGCTCGGCGCGGTCCCCCCCTCGCATCTCATCGCGGCGCGGCCCCGGCACAGCCGCACTGAGCCCGCCCCGCCGCAGCCCGGCCCGGCTCGGCCCGGCTCGCTGCGCGCCCCTCCCGTCCCCGCCACCACCGATCCAGGTCGGGCAGCGCGGCGGAGCCCCGGGGCGAGGGGGGGGGGGGGGGGGGAAGCGGCGGAGCCCCCCGGGGATGGGGAGGGGGGGGACGGCGGGGCCGGGGCGGAGCCGGGCCGGGCCCGGAGGGCGCGGGGATGCGGCGGGGAGGGCGCGGGGCCGGGGTGAAGCCGTGCGGGCTCTCCCCGCAGAGCCGCCATGGAGGTGTTCATGAAGGGCTTGTCCAAGGCCAAGGAGGGGGTGGTCGCCGCCGCCGAGAAGACCAAGCAGGGGGTGGCCGAGGCGGCCGAGAAGACCAAGGAGGGGGTCCTCTATGTGGGTAAGGGCCTGCCCCCCTTCCTCGCCCCCCCCCCCCTCCCCGCGCGCCTGCCCTTGCATCCTCCTGCGTTTGCCCTTGCAGCCTCCCGCCCATCCCCCTGCTGTCCCCGCTTGTCCCCGGGTGTCCCCCCCGGTGTTCCCCGCAGCCCCTGCCCCAGCCCCGGGGGGGTGCGGGGTGCAGGGGATGGGACCCCCGCGGCTGCGCCCCCTGCGCCCCCCCCCCTCCCCAGCGCTGCGACCCGCAGGGGCCGTGCCGGGGATGCTCCGGGGCAAAAGGGGTGCTGGTGGGCGCGCCCTGCCCCTGGTGCTGGTGTCGGGGGGGTTTGGGGACTCCCCTGCTGGGGGCTGTCCCCCTCTGGGCTGCTCAGGCCCCGGGACAGCGCCAGCTGCTCCGTCCTGCTCCGTCCCACCAGCAGTGCTGCGTGGCGAGGGGCCGGAGCGGTGCTGAGCCGTGCCGGGTCCTGGCGGGGCAGCGGGGGCTCATCCTGCCCAGGGTGCGTGCCCCGGAGGGGGTCCCGAGCTCTGGAGCACCCCGAGGCCCCGTCCTGCTGGAGGTGCCCGCACGGTGCTGGCCTCAGCTCCGGGCACCGACCCCAGCTCCCGTGGGATGCCTCGTGCAGCGGCACAGCCTTGATGCTGCCCAGTGGTGCTGGTCCTGTGCTGCCCTGACCCGAGTCTCCCGCAGGGACCGGAGCAGCCTCGTAGGGTGCCGGGGGGGTGCTCAGCCCCCGGCTGTCCCACTGGGGTGCGGGCAGGATGCGGCCCTGGCTCACGGAGCACCACCGGGGCCCTGGGCACGGTGCGGTGCGTGGGGCTCTCTAACCCCATCTCTCTCTGTTTCTACCCCCAGGGAGCAAAACCCAAGGCGTGGTGCAAGGCGTCACCTCAGGTACGGCCCCTCTGGCTCCCCTCTGTCCCCAGGAGCGCCGGCCCTGGCTAACGAGATCAGGGGCTAATTGAGGGGGCTGATGTCACCCGGCTAAAGCCTCTTATATAACAGGGCCCGCAACAAAGGATTTGCGGCGCTGCTCGCGCTCCGTGCCCAGCTGCAGAGCGCCGTCCCGGCCCCCTCCCCTCCCCAGCACCCGGGCACGCAGGCGGGGAGGGCCTGATCCTGCCCAGCGCCCCCCTGCACCCCCCCTGTGCCGGGAGGGGGGGCACTGATGCGCTCCCCCCGGCTCTTGCAGTGGCTGAGAAGGCGAAGGAGCAGGCGTCCCAGCTGGGCGAAGCCGCCTTCTCGGGTGCCGGCAACATCGCGGCGGCCACCGGGCTGGTGAAGAAGGAGGAGTTCCCTGCGGACCTCAAGGTGAGCCCCGCGCCCTCCGGCACCGCTCTGCCCGCACCGGGGACGCCACGGCCCCCGGCACAGCGGGGAGCCCCCCAGGGCCATCCCCAGCCCCGCAGGATGGATGCGGTGGCACCCCCAGCGCCTCGCCGGAGGGTCTGCAGCTGAGCGCACCCGGGGCTGGCGGGGAGGGGGGGACACACACACAGATGCCACCGTCCCCAGCGTCCCCAGCGTGGTGGCTGCGTGCGCCGGGGACGTGTGCGTGCGTGGGGTCCCGCATGGCGGCGCGGGGCCGGCGTTGCGCAGCGCTGGGGCGCGCGGCGAGGTGAGCTGACAGCTGCGGGAACGTGGGGCCGGGAGGGGCGGCGGGGTGGGTTTTTTTTTTTTCGCATCTCGCCGCCCCGATGAGCCGCTCGCTTCCAGCTTAGCCCGAAATAGCATCAGCTGAAGAAATGAGGCCACAGCAGGCACCGCCGCTGCGCGGGGGGGGGGGGGATCGGCCGCCCTCCTCGCTTCTTGCCAGCGCCGGGGAGGGGTTCCCGGCACCACCCTGCCCTGCTGGGGATGCAGGATGCTCCCGCAGCCCCACCAGAGCCTGAGGGGGCCGCATGGTGCCAGCACACGTCACCCACCCAGGGATGAGGCTGGGAGCACTGCAGGGCCACACGCACCCAGGCGCTGCTCCCACAGCCCCTTTGCCTGTCACCTCCCGGCTAGGTGCAATGCTGTGAGCGCAGGGTGCCCTGCCAGCCCCCCACACCCTGCCCCACACCACACCAGCCTGTCTTGATCCCACTCCCCTGGTACCCCCAGCTGGAGCTCCCAGCATCACGGGTGCATGGCTGGTCTCCGCCAGGTCCCCTGGGTCCGGCAGGAGCAGGGAGGGTGCGTGGGTGACACGCGGGGGGCTGTCTGTGTGGGACTGACCACCCCACTTCGCCCCCAGCCAGAGGAGGTGGCCCAGGAGGCTGTGGAGGAGCCGCTGGTCGAGCCGCTGCTGGAGCCGGAGGGGGAGAACTACGAGGAGCCCCCGCAGGTGAGGGGCCGGGGTGGCACTGCGGGTGGCGTGGCTGCGCTCAGCCCTGCAGCCTCGAGGGCGGGCTGGCGTGGGGCTGGGGGGCACGGGGGCTCCGTGCCACAGGGAAACTCTCTCACAGGCTTTTTCTTCGCCCACCCCGCAGGAGGAATACCAGGAGTACGAGCCAGAGGCATAATGGACCCCCGTCCTTGCCTCTTCCACCAGCAGCACAACGAACCGCCGGTAGCCCCCTGCTCCTCCCCAGCCAGCCCCGGCCGGTGCCCGCGTGCCGGGGAGGAGCAGGGGTGCCCCTGCCCCGTTCGCTCACAAGTTCTTCCTCCAGTTCCGTTCCAAGGGACCGTGTCCGTGTCTCCGTACCGTGTCTAGCAGTGAGAAACCCGCTGTGTCCAAGCCCCGCAGCCCCGGCGCGTGCCCGAGCCGTGGGCGCTGCCCGCAGGGGCCGGTGTGCGTGCGTGTGTGCGTGCGTGTGTGCCCGCCGAGCCCGGGTTTATCGCCCTGTGTCCCTCCCAGCGCCATAAACCCGGCTGCTCCCGGCGTGTCCGTGTCTGTACAAAGCATGTTGACCTGCTCGCGGGCTGCTGTACATTCCGCTTGCACGCGTGTCCCCGTGGTTCTGCTCTGGTCATCGTGGAACTATTTTTTTTTATTTATATATATCTCTCTATCTATGGGTGGACGGGTCTTTTGCCTTTGTGAGCCCTGGGTGCCCCAGCCCGCTCCCCAGCCTGCTGGGTGGTGACGGTGCCCGCGCCCCCCCTCCCTCTCCCCCCGAGGTCCCGTAGTGCCGACGCTGTGTTGTGACGTGGCATGGATATCCCCTCGCCCCCGTCGCTGGATGTGCAATACGAGGGCAGCTGCCAGTGACACAGCTGCCCCCGTGTCCGTGAATAAAGCCAACTCTTGTCTGTAGCCCCCTGGTCCTGGTTGTGGGGTCCCTGGGGAGAGCGGCTGCCCCCACCCTTTGGTGGCAGGGCTGGCGGGTTTGAGGGAGAAGATTTGAGGGGCTGGGGCAGGCTGTGGGAGCAGGTCCTCGCGAAGACAAAACTCTTCCCTGTGTGCTTGCTGCTGCTCCAGCAGCGGGCAGCACGCTCTGGCTGAGCCTGGGGTGCTGGCAGCATCCCCGTGCCACCCGTCCTGCTGCTGGCTGCAGTGCTTGGCGAATGCAGGGGACCTTTGGGGCTGAGGACCCTAAGCCAGGAGGAGGATGGATGTGGTCCTGGCCTCGAGCACTGGTTCCCTTCCAGTTCTGGCCCCTGGCTCTGCCAGCAGGCACAGGCTGTGCAAGCAAAGGGGGTTCAGGTGCTGGGCGCAGGCTTCCTGCAGGCTCACGCCTCCCCAGAGCAGCAGGACGTGCAGTAAGGTGCCTCCTGGACACGCACCCCGATCCTTGTGCTAGGAGCACGGAGCAAAGGGGGACTTCTCCTCTGCGTCCACCCCAGAGGGCAATCTTTGGGCCTCCAGCTCCCACCGGGTGGGACCCCCAGACCAAACTGTGTCCCCAGGCAGCCTGCAGCCCCTCTGCTACAGCACAGGCAGTGGGGAGAGGTTCTGCTGAGCCTGCCCCTGCGCGGATCGTATTAAATTCCTCACCCATGCTGGCTCGCCAGCTTTGCCGGTGAGGAGCGAAGCTGCAGCAGTCAGCACAGGCACACAACAGGTCTGCTGACGCCTGCAGATCCCGGCCCTGGCTCCCATCCCCGTGTCTGCACCAGTTGCAGCAGTGCCTGCAGCGCTCCCCATGCACTGCTGGGCACGCTGTTAAGCAGCCTGAGCTGGGGCTCTCCCCGGGGGCACAGTTTTGGGGAGGGAGGCGGATACGTGCGGCAGCTGAAGGTGGGACAGGCTGCAGGGGGGCGTGGGACCCCCCGTGCTGTGTCCCCAGAGCCAGGCTGGGAGTGCTGCAGGACCGGCTGTGCTGCAGTGGGTCCCCGGGCAGCAGCGCTGCAGGGCTTCAGCCCCTGGCAGAAGGAGGACAAGTTGGTTTAGCTCAGCTTTTCGGAAGAGCTCCCCTAGCTGGCCAAGAAGTCCTGCAGCATGCGGCAGAGCGCTCCCAGGAGAGCAGCGTGGCACGGGGGCAGCCGGGGCACAGCCAGACATCCTGCTCTGACCAGGAGGCTGCAAAGGGGCTGGGGCAGAGCGGGTGTGGAGGGACGAATCCAGCCCGCACTGCCCAGGAGAGCTGAGAGCCAGGCACGAGAGAGAGCATATAAACCATCAAAAGAAACCATTTATAGAGACCGGGGCTTCCCCAGGCGGTATCGGGGCACCTCTGCGCAGCAGACCTGTGTCCCTCCCCGCGTGGCAGCCTGTCCTTGTCCCGTGCAGCCTGGCGGGTGCTGTCAGTAGGTGAAGCCGGCCTCGTTGTACACGGTGAGCACCTTCTCCAGCGCGCACAGGTAGGCAGCGGTTCGCTGGTCCAGGCCCAGGTTGTACCTCGCAGCCACGTCCATGATTTGCTGAGGGGAGAGGAGCTGTGAGGCCGCCGTGTGCTGGAAAGGTCTGGGGGCAAAGGGGAGGCAGGGAGGAGGGGGCACGCAGTGTGTGCGAGCACTAAACCACAGCCACAGCAGCACCCAAAGGGCACGAGGCCACCCCTGGGTGCCCACTGCTGAGCACGGCACAGGGCTGCTGCCCCCAGGGGTGGCACGAGGCCTCCCCCAGCACCGCCAGCACCAGGCTGCGTGTCGGGGATCATCTAAACAATCCTGGGAATGGGACCCGAAGGTTCAGGGGGACAGGGAGAAGGACAGGGACCCACGAGGTGCTCCCTCTGTGTCAGGAGCAGCGGGGCACTGCTGAGCAAGAGGCTTTACCCGAGCTGCGGCCAGCAGGGGAAGGGGAACCCAGGCCTCGAGTGGTGCTGAGGGTGGGCACCCTGCAGGCAGAGCCCCCGCAGCGAGGGCTGGGGTAAGGCCAGGAGCCCCGCGAGGTACCTTGGCTGACTGCTCCATGGTGTAGGCCAGTCCCGCGTACACGATGTCCTGCTCTGAGGCACCCTGAGGGGGACAGCAAATTAATCTTTTTTTGGGGGGGAGGCTGGGCTGATTTCTCCAACGCAGCCCCACAGAGCACCACGGGTCGGCACCCTCAGCTGGCCTGGAGGGCTCTGCGTGGGGGGCACCCAGGACACCCAGTGCCCTGTCCCAGCTGGCCCCACACCAGGGGAAGGCAACTGCCCACCGACAGCGGCACGGCACCACGCACACCCCACATCCCACACCCTGCTGGGGGCAGCAGACAGGGGTGCCAGGGATTGTGAAACCAGCATCCAGGACAGCCACCCTGCTGCAGGCACTTACGGACACGCGGGCCTGGAGCTCGGGGGACGGGAGGATGGGGATCTCCCCTCGGGCCTTGCCGAAGCAGCGCTCCAGGCTGTGCTGCACCGACTGCAGCAGGTAGTGGCTCGACTCCCACTCGTACTGGAAGCTGAGGCGGCCGTAGCTAACGTGGTTCAGGTTCTTCAGCCACTCGAAGAAGGACACGGTCACGCCACCGGCGTTCACGTACACGTCCTGCCGAGGGCAGCACACGCTCGTCGTCTGCTGCCTCGAGTGACCCCGAGACCCAGGATTGATCTGGGGGGGTCCTCCCCCCTCTGCCTTCAGCCCCTCCCCACTCCTGCCCTCAGGGACACCCTGAGGTTACCGGGCTGGCTGAGTCCTAGGGCTGCAGAGTCTCTGACCAGAGACACCAACTGCGATGTGGCAGTTTGCTGCTGGCCAAACATGACTGCAGGCCCTGCTGGTGACAGCCAGGAGCCCTGGGGTCTGCCACCGCTTGCAGCCAAGAACCGGGAGGGCACAGAAGGGAAAGCAGCAAGCTGAGCTCCCCGGATTTGCTCGGCAGCTGGAGTGAGGCAGGAAACAACTGCGGCAGCACCGTGAACACTGCCTGATCTCGGAGCCTGGCAGAGCCAGGCTGGATCCACATCAGTGCAGCCAACACCACCATGAGCCTGCCACCTCCCCACGCACTGGGGACGGACGTACCGGGATGACCAGGATGTTTCTTTGCAGGAATATGTCGTGTGCTGCGGGTGTAGTGGGGCCGTTGGCAGCTTCAACGATGATCTGAGAGCACAAGCAGAGCAGAGGTGACATGGGACAGGAGAAATGAAAGGAGAAACCAAGCCTGGGCTGCTGTTATCCCCCCCACTAGGTCACTTCTAGTGGCAGAGTTTTGAGTGCTCGCCTCCCCACCGAGGCTGTTCAGGGCCCGCAGATGCTCAGACCTCATGTTTTGCAAGAGATGATTAAAGGTTCAGGCTGCAAAAGACCTTGGCTGTGACAAAGTCCCAGGTGCCAGCATGCCTTGTCCCTTTGGACCTGAAGCTCACAGTGGAGGCTGGAAGCTGCTTTCTGGAGCAGTTCCCTGCTTCGCTCACTCTTATCTGCTGCCTCTGATTTTCAGTGCCCACATTGTAACACCCAGCACCTTCAAGGATCTCATCTCCTCTGCCCTGGGGGAGGATGTGGTAAAGCAGCGAATGCTGAGGATGCCAGCAGAGCCAGCCAAGGTCACTCAACATTCCTTGCTCCTGCCAGCAAAGGGGAGGGCTTAGGCTTCCCTCTTCCCCTCCGTTACGTGACTTGCTACCTCTGCCTCACTCTCTGTCCCTCTGGCACAGAGGGCACGTTGTCAGTGAGGTGACGTGACGCCTCCCTGGGGTGCTGAGTGCCCCAACTGATGCTACAGCACACAGCAGGTCCCCAGGGGGAGCGCATGGTGTGGGCTCTCCGTACCTTGGCTTGCACCCGGGGCGCGTTCTCCCTCGTGAGCTGTTTCTCAATAGCAGCAGGGATGAGGATGTCGCAGGGCACCTCCAGGATGCTGCCCTCATAGGGCTCTGCTTTCGGGAAGCCAACTATGGTGCCGTGGCCCTGGGGTGAGAAGGAGAGCCGAGCTGGGCTCTGCAGGGGACGCGGGGCAGCCCCTGCTCCACGGATGCTTTGAGGACAAGCACCCACCACCACCCGTTCAGAACAGGCTCAACTCACTCTCTCGTAGTCTTCCAGCTCCTTGGGGTTGATCCCACTGGGATTGTAAATGGCCCCGTCTGTCTCCCCAACGCAGATGCAGCGGGCTCCAAACTGGTGCAGGTACTTCATGGTGTGCAGCCCCACCTTGCCAAAGCCCTGCAGCAACACAGAACAGCGACAGCTCGGGGCAGAGGGAAGGCGCGGGGCCAAACAGAGAGCTGTGCAACAGGAACAGCATCCCCGACCTAGCTGTCCCTGGTGAGTGCCCTGGCTGGAGGTAAACAAGGTGCTGGCAGGACAGAGACCACCATGGCTGGCTACAGGGTTGTACGAAGCAGATCCTGTGGCTCCCAGCTCAGCCTGTCTTTATCACCTCCAGGGCTCCTGGACGTGATGTTCCAAGCACAGCACGCTGTTCAGTTTCTACGAGCCGATCTCAACAGCAAACTGATGCAGTGAGAAGCACAGCCCTTTGTTGGGCACCGCACAGCGCCTAGGCACAACCTGAGCAATCCTCCGGCACCTCGCACTGCTCTGTTTATTTCTCCTTCCAAAGAGCACTGGGCTCAGCAGAAAATGCAGCCAGCCAAGCTGCAGGCAGAGCAGTGGTGGCTCAGCGGTGTTGGGGCAGCAGCGGCCAAGAGCAGCAGCTGCAGGAGATGCAGCAGGGGGAAGCACCTCACCGCGGCTGGGAGCAAGGCCTGGCTGCAGGGGAGGGAAAGCCCTTCCTGGGAGGAGAGGGGAAGAGGCAGGGCTGGCACCCTGAGGTCCCAGCTTGCTCCCAGACCCACAGAGCACCCCAAGGGATGGGGGCTGCGCCCAGAAGCTTCGCAGCGGGGAACCTCAGAGCTCACTCGGCTGGTGACAGAAATGTGAAGCCACCACAAGGACCAGCTCCTTCAACCAGAGCCACCAGAGCTCCATATCCTGTCTCCTGTCCTCTCTGTGGCTACACAGACCGGGGTTTGTTGCAGCTCCCATTTATGTGGTATTAGTGGATGGCTAGGGAGAAATGTTGGAAATGCCTGTGCCGTGTGAGCAGCGCTCACCCCTGAGCCTCCGTATGCAGCCGGTCTGAAAAACTGCTCAAAGGAGCAAATTTGGCCATGCCAGCTGCCATGGCGAGTTCCTCTGCTTGAAACCTTACAGAGGTTTTGTTTGCAGGAAGGTCTGATCCCAAAAAAGCAGGGATGGGCCAGCTCTGTGGACCTGGTGCTGAACAGATCACCAGCAGGTGGAGGTGACATGCTTGGGGCTCAGGAGCCAGGGGCTCAGGAAATCATCTCCGGGCAGTGCTGCAGGAGCTGAGGCTGAAAGCTCTCCCAGAAAGAAGTGGTAGAAAGACACCAGAGAAGTGCCCTCCTCAGAGCTGCAGGGGGCTGGGCACTCACCTGCAGCACGAAGGTCTTGCCGGGCAAGCCGGGGCTCATGCCGATGCAGTCCATGTAGTGCGTGTTGTTAATGTAGTTCTCGATGCCATGCAGCACCCCGCGCCCGGTGGCAGAGTGTCGCCCTTGGACCCCTCCCTGGCTGATGGACTTCCCGGTGACACAGGCCAGGGCATTGATGTCCTGCGAGGCCGGGCAGGGAAGAGCAGTGGTTAAGGTCTCCCCTGGTCTGAGTCCTCCAGAGAAGCACCCTGAGCTAAATGTGCATTCCCCAAGCCTCGGCGTCCTTCATCCAGCCCCGAGCCTCAGCTAAAACTGCAGCAAGTCCCTGGCAAGGGCCCCTGGGCACAAACCCTCGTGACACCCACAGCACCCTGGGCTCCGAACCAACAGCGCTGGAGCTTACCCGGTACCCCAGCGTGTAGGTGTAGGTGTCAGCTATCCAGCACATCTCCCGTTCCCCGGTACTGACATCAGGGGCCAGCACATCAATCCCAGGCCCTGTGGAGGAGGAAAATCTGTCAAATCTTGTCTTTGCAATTTGATTCCTTTGCTCCAGCCATTGGCATATGTACATATGGTTTCCACGAGCTGGTTGTGTTCTTGGGCACGCCAAGGAATGCCCCGTCCAAAGCCTGGAGCTGCCCATGCACCAGCATATTCCCAGCCTCCTTTGCATTAGCATCTTTGGCTTTTACGGGGTCTTTGCCACATCCCTTCCAAGCATTTTCAAGTAAAAACGGAACACAAAGGTTGTTGTTTTGCGACTAGCATCCACTGAGCAGGAGAAACTCTCCCTCCTCTCCATGTGTCCGTGCAGCCCAGCAGGAACCAAGGGCAGTGCCCTTGCTGATCAGCAGCACCTACAGTGCAGCCTGGGCCAGCTGCTGCTGTGTTTGGTGCTGTGTGGGGCTCTCCCTGCTCCAGATTCACAGCTGAGACAGAGAGGAGCAGTGACCTGCCAGCAGAGCAGCAGGGCAGTGCCCAGTGGGTGGTCGCTGTCTGCTCCGCTGCCTGCAACCCGCTCACTTCTTATGGAATGGAGAAAAAAAACACTCTCACCTATAAATCCCTTCTTGGCCATCTCTATAGTAAAATGTCTCGTTATTTTCTCCAGCTCGTGTTCCTGTGCGAGAGCATCAAAACACTGTTGTTACTACAGGCCCCAAGAAAAATCAGGGAGCCAAGGTCCAGCACCCAACAGCTCCCCTTCCCCGCCTCTACACAGCACACCCTGATGTCTGCAGGGGGATAATTCTCCCTTGCTATGTCAAAAAAAGAGATGTGTGAACTCGGGGTCCCTTTGACCCCTCCCCATCCAGCCCCTTGCTGATTTGCACCTTCCCCCAGCACCACAGCAGCAGCAGGGCAGCGTCCCTGCTCCGGAGCCTTTCAGCCTGTGTCTGTCTGCACGCACTGAACCGTAAATCAGAGTTCACCACCCCCGTCTCCCCCCCAGAGCTGCTTTTCACAGTTGCTGGGTGAGTGTTACTCACTGCAAGCGGCTTCCCCCCCCCGCTTGTCAGAGCGCATCGCTGCGATACGCGGAGAGGAAGGGCTGTGCAAATGGAGCGTGAGTTATGGGCCGCCAGCAGGGGAAGGAGGGGGGGAGCTCACCGAGTATTTCCTGGGATCAATCCTCACACCCGCCACGGCACCACCGAAAGGAACATCTGCAAAAGACCGGGTGAGGCAGCCAGATGCTCCCCGCCTGCCCCCAACAAGCACACACCCCCCCTGCCACGCACAGCTCCCCCCTAAGATGCTGTGTGGAGGAAAGCAGGCAGGATACGGACCCCGAGCCTGCCACAACCACCGCCTGGCAGCGCTGAATCCATGACAACACAGAGCCTGCATGTGAGAAGCACAACGCCTGGCGCTCCCCGATGCACGCCCATGTCCCGGCCGCCCGGCGGTGCATTCTGCAGCCGCAGCGAGCCCGGCCCTCGCGCATCAGTGCCCGGAGGAACATCCTGCACCTCCAGAGCGCTTCTGCTTTTCAAAGCACCTAACGAGCTGCTCTGAGTCACCGCGCCGCGGCCCCATCCCATGCCCAAGTCACCGCCCGCTTTTACGCTCCTCTGGTACTTACCCACCACGGCACATTTGTATGTCATTAATGCAGCCAGGGCTTTTACTTCATCGACGTCGATTGAACTGCTGAAACGAACCCCTGGGAAAAGAGGAGAGAGAAGAAATGAAGAGTACCTGCCTTTTTTTTTTTTTTTTTTTTTTTTTTTTTTTTTTTGCCACAAACGGCACAGAGGAAATGTAGGCAAGGCTTTGACTCCTCTGAAACAGCAGCATCCAGTCACAATAGGTGATCAGAAATCATTCAGCTGGGCTCGTTCCTCCAGACAACCACAGAATGGAAAACAACCTCCTAACCACCAGCCGTCCTACAGACACGGGACAGCTTCGGGGAGCACCTCTGGGAGGGGACAGGAGGTTGGGCCCCCTTGGGAACAACTGTGACCGCTATGGGGCACGTTTGGGGTGCGTTACACCCTCAGTGAGCACATGGCATTTAGGACAGGGACTCAAAGGCACACGGGGACAGCCACGAGCCACACACTGACATCCAGAGGGGGCTGCAGGTGGGGTGAACCAAAAGGGAGGACCTTTGGGACGGAGACCGCGGCTCCCTCACCCCCTTTGCAGGGCAGGCGGTGCTGGCTGTGCTGTGCCCGCCAGCCCTGCACCACCTCCCAGGTGCCGCCGTCCCGGCGCAGGGGGAAGGCCACCTCCAGCACGTAGCTGCAGCTCCGGATGGTCTCCAGGAGCCCGCGCAGCCAGGGCAGCCTTCCCGGCCTCCCGGCCGCCGACTGCAGCGCCAGGCTGGCCGCCCGCCCGTAGAAAGTCTCCACCATGGCCAGCAGCCCGGGGGCATCGGGGCTGCCCCCTGCCAGGCTCCCCCCGGCCCGGCACTGCCCCAGCACCGCTCCAGCTCCGCCACGGCCCCGCAGCCTCCCCGCTGCCCTCCACATGGCTGCCCAGCCGCCCTCAAAATGGCCGCCCCGCCGCCGCCATTTTGATGGCCAGCCGCATGGCATGAGTGTCATGGAGCCGAGGCAGCGGGCAGGCAGCGCCGTTTTGAGGGCTTTCAAGGTGTTTTTTGGACCTCCCAGGAGCGTTTGTGCCACCCCAAGGCATCTGTGGCTGTGCCACCCCGCAGCGGGTGCTGCCCGCCGGGACGCAGCCTGGCTTGGGGAGGGGGCTGAGTGCGGTCCTATGCCCGTAGCCTACGCTTGCCCCGGCACCGGGGGCACCCCCTGTCAGCCCCCCGGGGCTGTGGGTGCCGGGTGCGGGCTCGGCTGGCGTGGGCGCGCCTGGCGCGTTCACGTGGCACTGCCCGTGCGCGCGTGGGAGGCAGGCCGCGGCGCGGAGGGAGGGGGCTGCCACGCTACCTGCGCCTGCGGCCCCCTCCCCGCGGGGAGGATGCGCTTTTCAGGCAGCTGCCTGGCTCCTCGCGAGCCGGGGGAGCGCGGGAGTGCGTTGCCAAGGCAATGGGGACCATCTTACTCATCCTCCTCGCTATTGTTATCCTGCCAGCCCGGAGGTGCCCGGGTGGGGAGAGGAGGAGGAGGAAGAAGGCAGCTGGCTGGGGAGGAAGGCTGGCTGCAGGGAGGGGAGGGACGCACGCCAGCCCCCCACGGAGGGGCTGGGACACGCAGGGGCTGGGATACGAGGTGCTGATGGGGAAGGGGAGAGCAGGGGGGTTGAGGTGTGAGCAGGAAGGATGCGGCCCTACAGCCCCGTGGTCCTGTTCTCCGCCAGGACCTGGCTCTGCCTGCGGTGTCCCCTGTCCTCCCCATCCCCAGCCTGGGCTCGAGCCCCCACGGGGCAGCATAAACCCAGATGTAAACCCGTAGCTGGGGTGCCCCTTACCATACCCAGCTGCACAGGGGGCCAACTAGGACCAGTAAGTGCAGAACTGGGACCAGCACAGCCCGGGGTTGGGGACAGCATGTGGCTGTGGCCATGCAAACACCTGGCCGTGAGTGCGCCGGTTGTGCACCGTGCGTGACGAGCTGGTGCAGCACAGCCATCCAGGCAAGATGCCGGCTGCTATGGGGTCTGGGATTGGGGCTCTGGGATCCCGCAGCAGCACAGACCCACTCCTGTCACTGCCCATGCGTGTGCCCCATCTGTCCCCTGGCTTTTTGGGGTGCCCGGCAGTGGCGTGGGGGTGCCCTGGGGAGGCAAGGCAGCGCTCTTTATTTTGATATCCTTCCTCCCTATTTTTAGCATTCGGGGTTTTGTTCCAGCCTCGCTGTTTACTGGAAGGAGCATTTCCACCGCCAACCTCCCCTGTCTCCAGGCAACCAGGTGTGCCAGCTCCCATCGCGCCGGCGCTGCGCCACCCTATAGATCTATAGGGCTGGGGGGGCTTAACATTAACCCCACAATGGGGAAACCCCAACTGAGGGTTAATGTTACCCCCCTGGCCCCAAGCTCCTGCCCCACAGACCAATCCTCAGGATGCTCCACGGACCTGTTGCACCATCCTCTCCAGAGGGAGTCTGGTGGCACCCATGGGTGCCAGGATGGAGGAGAGGTGGCTGGAGCAGCACATGGGGCTGGTGGCTGTGGTTTTCCCTCCCTCGGTCCCCACTGCCATGGGGGGGATCACAGAGGGTGAACCACGAGTGGATCACGGTTGTTGGTGCCCCATGGCGGGTGACGGAGCCCCCCGCCACCCCATACTGTGCTGGCACAGTGGGGGCTCACTGCGTGTCCCTGTGCATGGGACACTACCCCCAGCGCGACATCCCCGGGGCAGGGAGACGACGCTGGCCCCACACGGTGCTGGGGGGCAGGCGGGCACCCCCCGGGAGGGGGGCCGTGAGCCCCCCGAGGCGAGGCGAGGCGAGCAGGCCGCCTTCCCCCCCGCAGCGCGAGCGGGAGTGCGTGGGAAGGAGTTAGACAAAGCCTGAGCCCGGGAGCAGAGGCAGCGCTGCCGGGAGGGAGACGGGGACGTTCTCCCCTCCCCGTGCTCCCCCCGGGCGAGGGGTGTGCGGGAGCCCTCCTCGTCCCCTCGGTGGTGACAGCGGGGAGCCCCGGTGTCCCCGTCCCTCGGGGCCGGTGGCCGTGGGGTGCAGCCAACGCCAAAGACCCCGCGGTGATGCCGGGGAGCGAAGCATCCTCCTGCAGCACGAGGTAGGGAGGGGAAGGGGCTCCGTGCCGCTGCCACCCCCACCCCACCCGGGGGACAGTGCCACGGGGGGGCTCGTGCCACGGACCCACCGCCCAGGCCACGGTGCCGGCCACGTGCCCGCTGCACCGGGGCGCATCGGGGTGGCACAGCCCTGGGGGTCCCGGGGCGGCTGTACCGGGCTGACCCCCACCCACACCCCAGGGGGTGCCGGGGGGGGGGCTGCAGGGTGGGGGGCCCGGGGTTGGGGTGCGCTGGGCGGGCAGCGGGGTGGCAGCGACAGATGCTGGCCCGGTACCGACGCCACCCCCGTTCGCCCCCCCAAATCCCGGTGCCCCCCCCCCCCCCTCCCCACACCGGCACCGCCCCCGCCGCCGCCGCCGCCCCACGCATGCTCGCGGCCGCCACCGCGCCGGAGCGGAGCGGAGCGGGACGGGACGGGACGGGACCGGGCGGCAGCCGCAGGTAACGGCGGCCCCGGGGCGCGCACGTGGCGGGGTCCCCCCCCCCCCTCCGGTAACCGGGGAGGGGATGGCGGAGATGGGGGGGGCGGCGGCTTTGTTCGTGGCTCGGCCGGGCGCGTGCCCGTGCGCGTCCGCGTGCCCCCGTGCGTGTGCCCGAGCCGCCGGCTGTGCGCACACGCGTGTGCCCCAGGGATGGGTGCGCCCCCCCCCCCTCGCAACGAGGCACCGAGCACCCCCCTCCCTTGTGGGTGCCCGCAGCGCCCCTGGGTGCCCGCAGGGTAGGCTCGGCCCGGCCCCGAGGGGAGGTGCCGCTTGGGGGGGGTCGGGGGCTGCGTGGGGAGGTGGGCGCCGGGGTGCCAGGGGCGCGGAGGGGGTGGTGGCAGCGTGGTCCCCGCTCCCGGTGGCACCGCCTGAGCTGCTGGGGTCCGGGGAGCTCGGGGCTGCCACAATCCCCGTGGGGTGGGGCTGCCCCCATAGGGGCTGGAGGGTGTTTGGGGGCGGTTGTGTGACACCAGGTGGTGTCCCCCTGGCACCTGGCACACCCCGCGTGGCCTCGTACCCATCTGTGTGTGAGTGCCCTATGCAGGGTGAGGGTGCGGGGTGCCCAGCTGGCAGCCCCTGCCCTGCCCGGGGCACGGCTCTGACAGCCCCGAGCCCCTCATCGTGCTCTGCAGCCCCCCAGGCCCTCAGCACCCACAAAGGTGCCGCTGCCGGGGGTCGAGGGTCGGGTGGGCACGGAGAGGAGGGGGCTGGTGGTGCCCCCAGGGTGGCTGCAGCCTGCCTGCGTGCCCGGCCCAGACGGGTGCCCTCGCCCCACGCCGTGCCGAGCGGCCCCGGTGCTCTGCCAGGCACCGACGGATGCTCTCGAGCTGCTCTCCCTCCGCAGGGTCTCCAGGCCACGTCCCCGCGGCCCCGGGAGCTGCAGCAGCACCTGAATCCCGCTCCTGGCTCGACCACGCCGGGGGAAGGCTGGCGTTTGCGGTAAGAGGCTGCCACTGCTCTGCCCTTCCCCGGGGTGGGCGCTGAGCACCACCGAGCACCCGGTGCCCGACCTGTTGGTGCAGGCGGCACGGAAAGGAACAGTCGGCATCCGACTGTCCCCAGCCCTGGGGGGGCCGGGGTGAGCGCCCCGCTCACCACCCCATCCCCTCTCTTCTAGGATTAGCATGGGAGAAGCCTTCCCCGGGCATGGGCAGCGCTAAGGAGCCCGAGGGCTTGCAGCTGCTGAGCCGCGAGGCCGAGGACGCCTGCGAGCCCGGCACCGGCTCCTCGGGCTGCCCGGCGGTGGGTGAGCGCCTGCCCAGCTCCGGCTGCGCCGCGGGCGGCCGTGCCATGAGGAACTGCTGCGGGGCTGAGCCCGAGGCCCCGGGCTCGGCGGAGAAGGCGCCAGTGCCGACAGGACCGGCTCCCGGTGCGCTCGGGAGCGCAGCGGCGGGGAGCTGCGCGGCACCCGTCGGCACTGCCCCCGCCTGTGGTCCCGCGGGCCCCGGCACCCCGAAGGAGAAAGCTGCCCCCGTGCCCCCCCTGCCCGAGCCCTGCCTCAAGGCGCCCAGCAAGGACGCGGGGAGCGCGCCGGCTCCGGCCAAGCACGTGGCGTTCCTGGAGCCGGCCACGGGAGCACCGGGGACCGGCAGCCCCCTGATGCCAAGCCAGGAGCAGCCCCAGGGCGGCACAAACGCGTCCCCGGGTGCTGTCCCCCAGGAGGGGGGCGCTGAGGCTGCCAAGCCCCCGCAGGGAGGCACGGCCGCCCCCCCCGGAGGGGGTCAGGGCAGAGGCGAGGGGAGCGCAGATGCCGAGAGCAGCCAGCAGCCCCGGACAGCCAAGCTGCTGTGCGAGTCCTACTCGTTCGAGGTGACCCCGCCTCAGGATGCCGGGACGCAGGACATGGGGACACAAGTGGACAGCCGGGCGTCCCTGGTGTCGGTGGCCCTGAGCCCCATGAGCCCCCCGGACGGGGCCGCCGCCTTCACCTTCCCCAAGAGAGAGCCGGGCTCCGCCGCCGCCCCGCACCCGGGGGCAGCCCCCTCCAAGAAGGACGCGGAGATGCAGGTGTCCATGCCCGTGGAGACCCGCTCGGTGGCCACCGGGCCCATGACGCCGGTGGCCAAGTCCCCGCAGGCCTCGTACCCCGAGGTGCACGTGAAGGGGGCGGTGGAGGAGGCTCCGGAGCCCATCCGGGAGGTGAGCTGGGACGAGAAGGGGATGACGTGGGAGGTGTACGGGGCCTCCATGGAGGTGGAGGTGCTGGGCATGGCCATCCAGAAGCACCTGGAGAAGCAGATCGAGGAGCACGGGCGGCAGGTGGTGATGACCCCGCAGAGCACCCGCGCCGGCTCCGTCAAGGGAGCCCCCCGCAAAGGCGAGGCGAAGAGGCAGCCCAGCGTCTTTCGGGCTCTGCTGCAAAACGTCCGGCGGCCCCGGTGCTGCTCCCGCGCCGGCCCCGCCATGGAGTGAGCCCCTGCCCGCTCCAGCAGGATGGGGGTGGGGGTCTCGGGGAGGGGACCCTGCCCCGCTGCCCCGAGACGCCTGCTGCCGGCATGCAGGGCTCCCGGGGCGGGTGGCGACGGAGCGCTGCAGGCGGGGACGAGGCATCTCCTTCATCAGGGGGCCCCCGCCAGCGGTGCCGTGGGACATGGTGCTGGTGGCACCTCTGGGATGTGGCAGGGGCTGGCAGCGGGACACGGGCAGGTTGCTGCCGGCTCCCCCCGGCTCCAGCCCCGCACCGCAGGCAGCAGCGTCGCTGCCCGTGCTGGAGCCGCTGCTGCATCGCGGTGCCACCCGCCCCTGGCCGTGCCCACCCCACAAAATGGATTTACAGGAGCATGGGGGCAGCCACATCGGAGACACGGAGCCCGTGTGCTCGGGGCCACCGGCTGCTTGTCCCTGTCACTGTGGCCGGAGGCGCTCGGGGGGGCTGTCCCCATGCCCCCAGCCCTCGGCTGCGTTGGAGCACGGGGCACATCCGTGTCCCCGTCACAGCTGGCACTGGGGACAGAGCCCACCCTGGTGCCGTGTCCGTCCTGCCTGCCCAGCCCCACTGCCACCAGCAGGACCCCGGTGGGTGCCCGAGATGCCCGGGGTGCCTGTCCCTGTGCGGGGGTCCCCGTGTCCCCTCGCTGCTCTCCTGTCCAGCAGCCAGGGCCGTGCCGGCCGCAAAGCGCTGCCACTTTTTACCGCTGGGTTTTTGCAGGGGGTGGGTGGGGAGGGGGGCTTTTACTGAACGGTGTTTGCATTTTTGGAGCTTTTTAAGAGACACTTTCAGCTGCGAGCCACCTCCTCCCCCGCGGCCTGCGGGGCCGTGGCTCTTTTGAAACACTTTTCCTACGTCCCTGCCGTGCTGGGAAGCTTTGGGAGCACAGGGTCGGCGCACGGGGGGGGGCGAGTATCCCCCTGCCAGCAGCACCGCGGGACCCAGCACCTCGTCCTCCCTCCAGCCCGACCCCAGCAAAGGACTGGTCCCACAGGGCCCCGGGAACTGGGCGAGCACCTGAGCTGCTGGAGGCTGCACCTGGGGGGTGCTTGGGAGCCCCCTGCCCGTGCAGTGTCCCCCCTGTCCCCTGCCCCCCAGCCCTGTGCTGCGGCTCAGTCCCTGATCTTCTTTTTCCTCTTCATTTCTTTTTTTTGTTGGGGGGGTGTGGGGAGGAAGGGGGGGGGAGGACTACACTTGTCAACTTGGGTGTTGGGTAATAAAACCTTGCAGAAAGCTGTGAGCGGGGCTGCAGGCACCTCTCCCCGGGGGGGTGTGGGGTGACGGGCAGCGGGGTGGCCCCGGGAAGGGTCCCGGTGGCACGAAGCTGTGCTGAGCCCTGCGGTGGCACTGGGCTGCCCTCCTGCCAGGAGAGGGGACCCGGTGCTGGCTGGCAGCAGTGGGCAGCGCGGACGCAGGGGCTGGTGGCCACGGGACGCTGTGAGCCACACGTGGCAGGTTTATTGCTGGCATCTGGGCAGGATGGCGCCGGAGCAGCTGCCAGAGTCCTGCTCTGGCCCCTCTGTCCCCCAGGTGCCCGCTCACAAGTCTGTGGTGCTGAAGGTGCTGTTGATGAATGCCATTTTGCTGGGCTCCTTCGCGTCCAGGGCGGCCACCAGCACCTTGTCCTCAGTGGGGTCCGTGGGGTGTGATCTGTGCGGCTGCGGGAGGGGAGAGCGGTCAGGGGCTGGGGACGGGGACAGGGACAAGGACAACAACACCCCCAGCCCTCCCCAGAGCTGCCAAAGCAATGAAGAGAAGGGGACACGAGGGCTCCAGCACACAGCAGAGGGGATGGGGATGGGCGGAGGGGACACGGGACTCCCCGCCGGGTACCTTGGCCTTGGGGTTGTTATCCTTGGGCGAATCCACTTTGTTCTCATCCAGGGAATTGGTGCTGCGGAGAGGGGAGGGTGCAGGTTAAGGGACAGCCAAAACACTGATGGTGTGGGGACACGGAGTGACAGCCCCACAGAGCTCACCTGGCCAGGGAGCTGGTGTCCTCATGGAAGCCCAGGTCGTGGGACAGGTCCATGGGCAGGTTCAGCATGGGGTTGGCCCTGGCGGAGGACGGGAGGCAGGTGAGTGACCGGCCCTGGCACCGCAGGACCGGCCGCGTTCCCCGGGTGGCAGGGATGTTTTGGGGCTCCCCCCCCCCAGCAGGGCGCCCACGCTCACCCCTCAGCGTTGTACTTGTTGGTCCCGGGGATGCCGGCTCCCTGCTGGGCCACGGTGGGGCTGAGCGTCGTGGCCGCCTTCAGCGCCTTCATGGCATTCAGCTTCCTCTTGTAGCTGCGGGGACGGGGCGGGTGAGGAGGGCGAGGGCTGGGGTGGGGATACGGAGACAGGGATGGGGGCACGGGGTGGGACGCGTGGTACCTCCTGGTGGTGAGAACCAAGACCAGGGTCATGATGAGGATGAAGAGGACCAGGAACGCCGCCAGCCCCGCGATGATGCCGATCATCTGCGTCTCCTTGTTGGTCTCCGTCACCTCCCCGGAGCCCTGGAGCGGAGCAGGGCTGAGGGCAGCACGCAGCTCGGGGGACCCCCGTGCACTGCACGGGGCCGGCGCCCTCTCCCCGCACCCCTTGCCCAGCCCCACTCACGATGACAGCTAGCCCCAGCTCCACCAGTTGGACCAGGGCCTGCGTGTTGCTCTGGATCAGCCTGCCAAGGGGAACAGGGCAGGGGGTGAGCACCGTGCGGGCAGCAGTGCCCACACACAGCCCCCTGCCCAGCACTCACTGACTCAGCTCGTTGACATCCAGGGCGGTGCCGTTGCTGTAGACGAAGTACGCATCCATCACCGACTTGACCTGTGCCCTGCAGGGACAGAAGCACGGGGTGAGGGTGGCACGGGGCGCGGTGTCCTCCCCTGGGGTGGCCCCACTGCCCCTCCGCGCCCCACTCACCGGGCGGCACGGCTGTCCTCGGGGCTGCTGATGCCCACCACGTAGACCGTGGCCTTGGTGGCGAGGGTCAGGGTCCTGGAATTGGGGGAGAAAGAGCTGGGTACCTGCATGGGAAGCAACCACGGCCCCTGCAGCCCAGCGGCCGGCCCAGCCCCAGCAGCCCTTACGTTTTGATGTCTTCCAACTTGCTCTGCACTTCCTCCACCGGTTTGGAAAACTGGAGGCGAATGCGGTAGCTCTGGTCCACGGTGAAGATCTGCGTGGGGACAGCGGGGTGAGCGGGGCTGGGCAGGGCGCGGGGGAACCCCCGGGTAGGGGACAGGGGTGACACTCACAGTCAGCACGGTCTGTGCCGTGTTCTGCGGGGCTGTGCGGTCCTGAGCATTCACCGTCACCTGGTACTTCCCCTTCAGCGAGACGTCGAGGTTGCTGGCCACCCTAGGGGGACGGGGACATCGGTGATCCCACAGGGCTGCAGCAGGGGGGTGCTGAGTCCCTTCGTCCCATGCCGGTGCTGTGCAGGGACGGACTCAGCCTCTGCCACGCGGCCCCAGCCCAGCCCCACGGCCTTACTGGATGCTCCCCACGTAGTTGTTCTGCTCGCCCGTGGTCACCACCTTGAAGAGGTTCTCCAAGGTCCGGTTGTTCCCATTCTCCTCCATGAACACCACTTCGAAGATGGAGAAAGTGATGGCTCCTCCGAGCCCCGAGTCGACATCTGTGGCCTGCGGGGACAAAGCAGGGCAGGAGCACCCATGGGCACGGCTCGCCCCGTGCCCGCCGTGGGGACGGGCAAGCCCAGCTCCCCAGGAGCGCACACGCAGCTCCTCACCCTCACGGTAGCCACTTGCAGGTCCACAGTAGAGACCTCGGGGACAACCACTGTGGAGGACAGACAGAGTGATGGACAGAGTCACCCCAGCCCGGACCCCGCACCGCTCGCAGCCCTGCCCCAGTTGGGAGCTGGGCAGCACGGGACGGGGGCTGCGTCCCAGCCCTGCTGCTCACCAAAGGTCTCAGAGACGGGCAGGAAGACCGGCGTGTTGTCGTTTACGTCCTTGATGTTGATGGTCAGGGTTCCTGCCAAAATCCCAAATGCATTGCTCACCCCACGGGGACGTTCCCCCCTCCGTCTCCAAGCGGGCCAGCTCCTCGATGGGGACAGGAGCTGCAGGACCCCCCTCCCTGCCCCGGTGCCAGCGGGTGCTCTCCGTACCGTTCTTGCTGTAGCGGTCGCCCTTCTCAGTGTAGAGGTCTTCGGCCCGCAGCGTCAGCTTCACCGTGTCACACAGCTCGAAGTCGATCTCTGAGCTGTTGACCAGCAGCGAGCCGTTGGGCAGCAGCGCGAACCAGTCCCAGCACACGTCCCCGGCGCTTGTGGAATTCTTAAGGCAGGTGACCTGCAGCTCCTCGATGACCAGCGAGTGGTTGGTGTCGGGGTCGGAGGCGCTCACGGTGTAGACCAGCCCCTGCTGCGTGCCGTTCTCGCTCACGGTCACGGTCTGCGAGGTCGGCACGATGGAGGGGGACTCGTCGTTGACGTCCAGGACGTGGACCACCACCGGGACGCTGGCGTTCCTGATGATGTCGGTGGCCGTGTTCTCCGCCACCACCACCAGGTAGAAGCTCTTCTGCTGCAGGGTGTCGTAGTCCATGGTCGTGTCGGGGTCCAGGGACAGCTGCCCGCTGTAGTTGCCCGTCCCCAGCTGGTGGGAGCGGATCAAGAAGTTGCTGGAGCCGTTGCCGCTCTGCAGCCGGAAGGAGATGCGGAAATTGATCTCCGTCTTGTCGGCGTCCGTGGCCGCCACGGTACCCACGAAGGAACCTGCAGACAGACGGACGCTCAGTGCCCAGCGGGCGCTGACCCCGGGCCACCCTTTGTCCCACAGCCTGCTCGTGCGGCGCCTACCTGAGGAGCTTTCAAAGATGGAGAACTCATAGGACTGCTCGAGGAACACGGGCGTATTGTCGTTGATGTCCTGCAGGAGATGAAGCCCCTGAGTGCCACTGCTCAAGGAGGTGGGGGACAGGGCACAAGGCGAGGGGCAGGAGCACGGACAGGACCCCCCTTTCTGCCTCCCTGCATCAACTGGGGCACCTCGGGGCGCAGTGCCACGGCCGGGTGCTGCCTCTGCACCCTCCCCACCCCGCTGTGCCCGGGGCTCACCGCCACGGTGATGGTGACGTTGACCTGGGTGCTGAGCGGTGGCACCCCGTGGTCGTACACCTCCACCGTCACCACCAGCTGCCCGTCCTTGTCGTCCAGCGCCTCGCGGTCCAGCGGCTCCTTGCTGTGCATCTGCCCCGTGGTCTCGTTGATGGTGAAGTTGCTGCTGAACAGCCCCGGCAGGATCCTGAAGCCCAGCTCGCTGTTGGGGGTGTTGGGTTCGTCGTTGTCGATGGCCTGAAAGGAGAGCACCGAGGGGGCTGCAATGGGGCTGCCCACCCCTCGGGACGGTCCCTGGCTCCTTTTTGGCAGCCCCAGGGGTTGTCCTCGTTACCCAGCACCTACCTTGACCTGCGTGCTGACGTTCTGCCCCTCTTCCACAGAGATGAAGTAGGAGCCGGTGATGATGGGCGCGTTGTCGTTCTCGTCCAGCACGGAGATCTCCAGCAGCGCCGTGTTCATCATGCCCCCCCCCGTCCTTGGCCTGGATGTTGGCGTAGTAGATGGAGCGAGTCTCCCGGTCCAGCGAGGCTCCCTTCGACACCAGCACCGCCCCGCTCGTGGCGTTCACCGTGAAGGTTCCGAGGCTGTGGCACACACGCACCCATCACCGGGGCTCCATCCCCGGGCAGGCAGCACCCCGTGGACCCCCCCCGGCCGCGTCCCCACGTACATGGTATCCGGGAGCAGCTGGTAGGTGATCTGGCCGTAGGCACCGCTGTCTGGATCGTAAGCCTGAACGAGAGGAGGAAGCATCACGAGAATCTCCATCAGCCCCTGGGGTGGTGATGGACCTGGGGCACTGCATGTGGACGGTGAGCACCCCAAAAATGTGTCCCTGAAGGGTGTAGGGTCCCCCAACCCTGCCGCCACCTTCTCCCCACACCGAGGTCCCTGCTGGTGACCTGCACCCGCGGTGCCCTGCCCGGGGGACGCGCCGTGCCCTGCCCTGCCCGGTGCCTGACCGTGATGTTTGGGGCGATGATGGTGCCCTCGGGGCTGTTCTCCATCACGCTCAGGACGTATACGCTCTGCGGGAACTCGGGGAAGTGGTCGTTGGTGTCGATGAGGTCGATGGTCACGGTGGCCACCGAGCAGCAGTTCGCGGGGTTCCCCGTGTCGTTGGCGACGAGCTGCGGGGTGGAGAAGTGGCAGCATCGTGTGGGTCCCCGAGCACGTCACCTAGCCCCCCTGTCACACCGACCCAGCTCCCCCGAACCAAACGAGCTGCCAGGACGAAGCCAGCAGGGAAGGGCCATGTCCCTGCTGTGCCCTCCCCATGCAGGGAGCGAGGGTGATCCCTCGGCAGCGGGTCCCACCTGCACCACCATGACATGGCTGATCTCGTAGTCCACCTCAGACGGGTTTTGCACCAGGATCTGGACCTCCCCCGTGCCCACGATCGTCGTGGGGGACACACTGAAGGCGCTGGCGCTGCCACCCTGCAGGTACAGCTCGAAAGTGCTGTTGATGCCCTGCGGGGAGAGAGGCCGGGGGTGAGGGTGGAGGAGCAGCAGGGGCAGGGACCCGCAGCCCGGCCCAGCCCCAGGGGCAGGCTGCCACCTTGTCGGGGTCGTGGGCCACGATGCTGAGGTTGGACACGGGCACTTTGGAGGAGGAGTGCTCGATGATGCTGCCCGTGAAGTTGCTCTGGCTCTTGGTGAAGTCGCAGCTGGGGAGGGAGCACTGGTAGAACTCGGGCTTGTTGTCATTGACGTCGACCACCAAAATCGTCACCACCGTGCTGGCCTTGGCCACCATGCCGTGGATGTCCAGGTTCTTCTCCCGCGCCTGGCCAGGAGGAAGAAGAGGAGGAGGAGGAGGAGGAGGAGGAGGCAGCGGGGTCAGGCGGTGCCGAGGCGAGGAGGAGGAGGGGGCTCTCCCTGCTGCCCCCCACTCACCTGGACCTCCAGCAGCACCTCCTCGCTCGGCAGCTGCTCGCGGTCCAGCCAGCCGCTGACGGTGATGATGCCCGTGGTCGTGTTGATGGCGAAGGGGACGCTGGCATCTGGAGCACGGGGACAGCAGGGACTGCTGCAGCCAGCGGGGAGGCACACCCGGCCTCGGCCTCCACCGGGGCGCTCCCCAGGGTGCTGGGTGGTCCCCAGGGTCCTGCCCCATCCCCCTTGCTCCCCCCGAACCCCTGCCCCAGCCTCGCTCACTGGTGATGCTGTAGAAGATCTCATCGTTCACCCCCGTGTCCCTGTCGGTGGCGGTGACGGTCAGCACGGAGACACCCTGCGGGGACAGGGAGGTGAGGGCAGGACGCGGGGACAGCCCCAGCCCCAGCCCCACGCCGCCGGGCCGGGCGGGCTCCTCACCAGCGGGCTGTTCTCGGACACGGAGCCGGAGTAGGGCTCGTTGAGGAAGCGCGGGTCCAGGTTGGGCAGGTCGACGACGGTGATGGAGAAGTAGGTGGTGCTGTTCTGGACGACCGTCACCCCGTACAGCGGCCCCCCGCCGTCCTGGGGGCAAAGGGCCTGTTAGTCCCCCCCCTGCAGCCCTCCCCACCGCCCCCCGTGCCCCGGCCACGCCGTCCCCCAACCTGGGCGAGGATCTTCAGCTGGTAGAAGGTGTTGGTGGCGTAGTCCAGCGAGCCGTTGAGCACCACGCTGCCGTTGGGCAGGATGTAGAAGAGCCAGAAATTCTTCGCGTTGTCCGGGATCACCTGGGTGGGGGACAGTGCCCCGCGTCAGGGAGTGGAGGGGACCCCACAGAGGGGGGGGCTCAGCGCCCACCCTTCTGCCAGGCCCTGCCCATAGGGACCCCTCCTTGGTGTCTATGGGGTCCTCACAGGGGGGCAGAGCAATTGCTGGGGTGGGATCCCGGGACCCCAAACCCCCCTTCCGGCCCCCCAGACCCCATTGAGCAGAGCCCCCCAGTGTCGGGGTGCCGGTGCCCAGGCGCGGTGCTCACCTCCAGGATGCTGTAGCTGACCTTGGCGGCGTTCCCCGTGTCGGCGTCGGTGGCAGAAATGGTGTAGATGATGCTGCCCGCCGGCATGTTCTGGGCACCCAGATGAGTTCAGGGGGGTCACACAGGGCAGCAGGGCTGGGTGCTGAGCCCTGGCCCCCACCGGCCCCATTTTGGGGCCCCCCGACCCCGTGGCCCCGCAGGGGTTGAGCCCTGCTGCCTCCCACCCGCCCCCCTGCCCCGGGGGCTCCCCAGGAGCCGCACCCCGATGCTGGGGGTGCTGGAGGGGGTCGTGCTCAGCCCCACACACCCCGAGCTGGCGTCACGCTGCCCGGGGCTGAGCGGCACCTGGGCACTCCCTGACGGCGAGGGCAGAGTCCCAGCCTGCGCTGGCGCCCGGGGCTGGCACAGAGCCGTCTGCCGGGAGCAGCGTGCCGGCAATGCCGTCACCGTCACCGTAGGGCCGGGCACGCCCGCGCTGGGGAGCCACCCATCATCATCATCACCGCGGGGCCGCGAGGTGCCCGGGAGGTACCTCGGGGACGGAGGTTTCGTAGGGCAGGCCCTTGAAGACCGGGGCGTTGTCGTTGCAGTCCTCCACGATGACCGTCAGCTTCTTGGCGGTCTGCCAGGGGCAGGGGGAGGTGAGGGGCACGGTGTCGAGCTGGAGCTCTGGAGCCGGCCAGCATCACCCCCGGGGGGTGACGTTGCCCCCTCCCCGGCCCCCAGCCCGGCACTCACCGCGTCGTTGACGCCGTCGGACACGGTGACGGTGAGGGTGAGCCTGGCCTGGGACTGGGAACACAAGGCAGGGCTCGCTCAGCGCCGGCACAGCTCGATGCTGGGACCCCGGGGGCTGTGCCGCCGAGCGGAGCTCCGTGCCCTCACCTCCCGGTCCAAGAGGTTCCTCACGGTCGCGACCCCCGTGCTTTGGTCAACGTTGAAGTAGAAGGCATCCGCACCGCTGATGGAGTAGCTGAGCGTGTCCCCATCCAAGTCAGTGGCCGTCAGCCTGAAAGCGAAGTCGCCTGGGGACAAGGGTGGTGTCAGCCCTGGCCGTGCCCCCCCCCATGCCCCCCAGGCTCCCCGAGGCCGCCCGCTCACCTATCAGCCGGTCCTCGGACACGTACACGATGGTCATGTTGAAGATGGGGGGCGTGTTGCCTGAAGCTACAAGGAGGACAGGAGCTGAGCGCGCAGGAACCCAGCTCCCCCCCCTCCCTCCCTCCTCACCCCCTCGCCCCCCAGCAGCAGCCCCCTGCCCACCCCGGGTGCCACCCCACAGCCAAGGGGGTGCCCGTGGGGTGGGCAGCGGCGCTGGAGGGGGGGCTCGGCTGCCCCCAGGGCAACGGGATCACACAGCGGGGAGCTGGAAGCGGCTCCAGCGCCTCCCCGCAGCCCGTGCCCGCACCGAACAAAGTCCTCACCTGCTGCCAGGAGGAACGGGAGCAGCAGCAGCGAGGGCAGTGCCATCCTGCCGGGAGCCCGCGGTGCACGGCGCAGAACCTGGGGCACGTCCCGAGCGCTCCCCCAGCCCCCGGCGCCCACCTGGGAGAGATTGCCATGGGGTCTGCGCTCCCCCGGGAGCCTGGGGACGGGCTCCGTGGGGACACAGCGCAGGGGGACGGGGCTGGCCTCCGGGTGCTGGCGACCTCGGGGGTGTCCGGGGACCCCCAGAGCCGCTGGCGGACCCCCACCCGCGTCGCCCCTTACCCCAGGCATCCCTTACCTGTGGTGCCTCGCTGGGGATGCTGCGCGCAGGCTGCGCTCTGCCTGCACCCTGACACCACCACAGACCTTTGCCTCCTGCTGTACCCAAGTTCATCAATGATTAACTGCAATTAAGGGGTGAGAAATCCCTTTCTCTCCTTCCTTCTCCCTGCTGCTCGTCACCGCCACCCGGCTCCCACCCAGCCCCGCTCTCACTCCCCGCCACAGCCCCTGGGGACCCCACAATGCGACCACCCCGACCCAAACCCCGAGGAGTCCAGCTCCCCGGAGTGGGGCAGAGCCTGTGGGGGTGCAGAAGGACCCCAAACTGCTCCCGGGGTCTGGGGAGGGGCTGGGGCAATGCCCGGCATCCCCCAGGCTGGTGGCACTGGGGTCTCACCAGGATAGAGGTGGGCACCGAGCCGGTGAAGCAGCCACTGGGGTGGGTGCCGGGGGCCCCGAGCACCCCCCTGTGAATTCCCCTCCCCGGGGTGGTCCAAGGGGGTCGGCCCAGCCTCCCTGACCTACTTCGGACCCGCTGGGGACAAGGGCGGATTGTGCAGCTCTGCTCAGGCAGAAGAGGGCTGGGAGGAGGGGGGGGCATGGGCACAGCCAGCCCTGGGGCCCCCAGGACCCCCGCCTGCGTGGCCTTGTCCCCCTTCAGCCCCATCCTCCAGTGGGGACCCGAGGGGTCGGGGTGGCCGGGCAGCTCGGGGGTCCCACGGGATGCCCCCCTTGCTCCAGGGGACCCCTGGTTTGGGCACGGGGAGGAAGAGCCTGGGGCTCCCCCAGCAAAACCCCACAGGGCTGGTTTGGGATAACCCCGTGCCCCCCCAAGCCCTCCAGGGCTGGTGCAGAGCATCCCACTGCAAAACACCCAGGAGGCCCCAAAACCTGCCGGGGGCTGGTGCAGGACATCCCCCAGCATCCTGCATCCCCCCCCCAGGGTCCCTATCCCTGACACCATCCTATTCCCATCCCCAACCCTGACCCTGTTTTCATCTCCATCCCTGACCCCAACCTATTCCCGTTTTCATCCCTGACCCTATCCCATTCCCATCCAGAACCCTGACCGTATTCCCATCCCCATCCCAGTCCCCATCCTATTCCAACCCTCACCACTGACCCCATCCTATTCCCATCCCCATCCCTGACCCCATCCTATTCCTATTCCCAACCCTCACCCCATCCTACCCCCATCCCTGTCCCTGACCCTATTCCCATCCTCACCCCTGACCACATGCCCGACGTGTTCCCATTCCTGCTCCCATCCCCACCCCATCCCCTCCCACCCCACCCCATTACCGTAAGGGCCGCGCCGCGGCAGGGATCATTACGGTAGCGATTCCAGCTGCGCCCCTACTGCAGCCATTACGGCAGGAGGGGGGGGGGGGTTGGACGCGCCCATCGCAGCTCCGCGGGGGGGGGTGGGTGAAGGGGGGGGGGCGCGGCTTGGCCGGTACCATCGGCGGGGCAGGCGCGGGGGGCGCCATGAGGCGGGGCTGAGGCCGAGGCCGGAGCGGGAGCGGCCCCGGGAGCGGCACCGGCGGCGGCAGCGGGAGCGGCCCCGAGCCCGGCGGGCCCGGCCCCGCACCATGCGAGCGGGCTGAGGCCGCGGCACGGCCCCGGCGGGCGCGGAGCGGCGGGGGCGGCGCCGCCGGTAGGTACCGGGCTGGGCCCGGGGAGCTGGGACAGGGGCGGGGGCGGCGGGGCCGGGACCGGGACCGGGACCGGGACCGGGAGGAGGAGGAGGAGGAGGAGGGGGGGGGGGGCACCGGGGCTGGGCCCGGCTTCACCCCCGGGGCACGCAGGGCCGGGCCCGGCCCCCCCCCGGTGTGCAGCGGCCGGGAGGGGGGAGCGGGGGAAGGCCGGGGGGAGGCGGGGAGGGGGGCGCGTCCCCGGCAGCCCCCCCGGGCCCGTCCCGTCCCGGTGCCGCCGGTGGGTGCCCCCTGCCCGGCCCGTGCTGGGCCCCGCTCGGCTCTGCCCCGTGTCCTGGGGGTCCCGGGGGGTTGGAAGGCAGCGGGAGGAAGGGCAGGGGGTGCTGCTGCCGGCCTGCTGCGCCCTGAGGGTTGGGGCTGCGGTTTTGGGGTCCCTGCAGGGCCGTCCCCGCACCGGGGGGAGCAGCACCGGGCGCTGTCGGTGCCGTGCTGCACCGCTCACACCCGGCCGGGGAGCGCAGAACAAAGAGGGGAGCGCAGAGGGGAGCGCAGATGTGACCCCACCGGGGGAAGCCGCTCGCTGTTGGTGTCCTGCTGCCGGGAGCGGGGCTCCGTGCAGGGAATTGATCAGGCCGCAAAACCCAGCTAACGAAACGGGGCCTGTGGGTTTGGGTTTGAGATGGACGAGGTGAGGAGAGGTTTTGTTATTGCTGCTTTATGGAGCTGTTCCAGGAGCCAAGCAGCAGCCGGGCAGGTAGGGCCCGGGCTGTGCCTCGCGGCGTTGCCCTCCCAGCGAGTGTTCGGCACCTGGACGTGGCGGGGTCCCGCGTGTCCTGCCGGGTGTCCTCGCTTCCCGGGGTGCCAGCACCCATGGGAGAGGGTGCTGAGATCGCACAGGGGCTGGTGCTGGAGCGGCGGTGTCCCAGGGTGGGCTCCCAGCCCTGAACCAGGGTTGTGTGGGCTCGTCCTGCTGCAGGTGGGCACCGGGGGCTCAGTTCTGGCTGCTCCCTCGGTCGGTCGGGGTGTGCTGGCCCCAGGAGGTGCTCCGGCAGCAGGCACAGCGCCGAGGTGCCCGTCTGATGCGTGAGGCTGTCACCGGCTGCTGAAACACCCGAGGAGGCCTTTGGGGAGCTGTGCAGGGCTGGGCAGCTCTGCTGAAGGTCGCTTCTGGAGGGGAGCAGCGCGGGGCCGTGCCCTCAGCCCAGGGCTCGTCCTTTCCTCTGCCCTCATGCTTGAGGGCAGCCCCGGGGGCCGCAGGTTTCCTGGGACAGGCTGTTTTGGGGTTTTGGGAGGCCTCCCCGCTTGGTGCTGTGTGGCAAGGGGGAGGAGGGCGCTGTGCAGGCAGCGCTCGTGGCAGGCGTCCCGTCCCGCCTGCGGGGTCTGGTTCTCCAGCTGTGGCCCTGTCCCCGGAGACCTGGCCTCGGCTGAGCTGAAGCTCCGGGCTTCCCCCGGCTCCCTCAGAAAGCAGGGCACGGCTTCTCAGCTCCCAGGGCCTCGGTTGCTTTTTCTCTCCGTGCCTGCGCTGTGGGCAGGCAGTGAACAATACAGACCTGCCGGCAGAGCCGGAGCAGAGGGCAGGCAGCTGCTGCGCCCCGGGTGGCCCTGCTGTCACCGCACGGTCGCGCTTTGTGCACGGGGGCTGTCAGCTTGGAAGCCGTGGTGGTGCTGGTGGGGTTGTTGTGGGTTTTTCCTCTTCAAACCATCCCCACGAGTGGCGTGGGGCTGTCCAGGAGCGATGTGCCGGGGAGGTTCAGCAGCAGCAAGCTTCCTTCGTGCTTAAGGCACTGGTCAGTGCCTGCCTCGGAGCACCTTGAAAGCAGCCTCTGGGCAGATCTGGAATCAAGGACAAAAGAGGGCAAACAGTTGCTGAAAGCCGCCTGTTTCTCCGAGCTCCTTTCTGAAAACAACCGGTGCGGGTTGCGGGGGGGCCCTGCAGGCTCCTTGAAATGCAAAACAAAGCACCCGGCCCAACTTCCTGGCTGCCACCAGCGCTGCCCAGAGGCAGCTGGGCGATAAGGGAGCTCAGCGGGAGGGGGGGTCTCTTTTAGGAAGGGTGTTTGGGTGGAAGCACGGCGCAGAGGAGTCCTGAGGCGCCCTGCCAGCGGGAGGAAGCCGTGGGAGGGCTGGGGGGGGGACGCGGCTGTTGGGCTCCTCTCCCCCCTGCTGCGTGTGAGGCCGGGGAGGACGGAGGTGAGCGGGGTGCGCGGTGCTGCTGTCTGTGGGAAGGGGTCCTCCGAGGGCTCGAGGACACAGCTGTGGTGCTGGACGCCTCCTGCTGCTCAGTGCTGCTGAGCTCCGGAGGGACCCGAGGTGCTGCGCCGCTTCGGGGGGTGCTGTGCGGGCCGGGCAGGCGTCCGCAGGGAAACGAAGAAAGGGGGAGGTGGCTCTGCAGGTCCGTTACCCCGTCCCGAGGAGATGAAGGCTTGTGCGGGCCGGCTGTTAATTCGGGAGCCCTCTCTTGCTGGATGCTCTCCGGTCAGATCCCCGGTGCCGTGGCCGTCCCCGAGGTCCGGGCTCGCTTCTGCCTCGTGGGGAGGAGGCCGCTGCTCGCTCTCCCTCCGCACTGCAGCTCAGCCTCGCGATCAGACATCAGAGAATCCACGTGGGAGAGAGCTCGACGGGAAGCCGGGCGCTACGGGTTCCGCTGCCTGCGCGGCTCCCCTCGCTCCTCGCTCCTCGTGTCGGCCTCCCCACGTGTGTGCGTGGCCGGGGGCGTTTGACGGGAGCGCTGTCAGCCCGGGGGCGGGAGTGGGAGGCGTGCGAGCGCGGCGGAGGCGTCCTTGCCTCCACTGCCAGCTCCGCCGGGCGTGCGAGCGGGGAGGGAGCTGCTCTCCCCCCGGCTGCGCGGCGGAGAAGCACCTCGCCCTGCTGCACCCGCTGATTTTGGGGTGTCCCACAGCCCCCGGGGTTCGTTGGGGGGTGTTTGTAGGGTGGGGATGCTCCTGCAGGGCCCCCGCTGCAAACTGGGGGCTCCTCAGTGCTCGGTGTTGCTTTCTTCCCACTCGTTTTGCACCCACTGGGGAGGGGAGAGGAGGATCTGGGGCGTTTTCCTCTCCCTGGAGCTGGGGAGAACGTGGATGCGAGCTGTCGGCGTGCTGGGTGTCGGGGAGAGGATGGGGGAGAGCGTCTCTCCGGCGGGAGTCGTGCTCCCGGGGCTGGAGCCCCCCCGGCTAATCCTGTGGCAGAGCTGACCTATATCTGGGGCCGGGGGGTGGCTCGTCTGCAGCAGCAGATGGTGCCGTAAGGAGCCCGGGCTCGGGCTGGCCTCCATTCTGCCGACCTCTGGCTCCCATGAGGTGCAGGACGGGCCTCCTGCTGGCTGTGAGGCAGCCGAGATCGTCCTGAGCAGCCCCCCGGGGCAGGAGCTGGGCCCTGCAGCTTGGGGAGCTTCTGCTGGTCTTGGTGGCTGGGGTGAGGGTCGAGATCAGCAGAGGAGGGTGGGTGGATGGACTCAGAACCCCTCGTCCTGGCCCAGAAGCACCAAGCAATGCAGCTGGCCCTGCTGTAGCACTGGAGAGGTGTCCCTAAGGCTCCTCCAGCCTTGTGGCCACACGAAGGGGCTGTCACACTGCTGGCTGGTGGCCACCAGTGTGGTGGCAGAGCCCGGGGGCGGCGTGGTGTTGGTGTGTGTGGCTCTGACCCTAGGGCAGCAGGGCAGCTGTGGGCCAAGCTAGTTCCACAAACCGGGTGCTGGATGCCTGGAGCCCCGTCCTCGCAGGGCTGCCTGGCTGGGCAGCGGGCTGTAGGGCTGGACCCAGCTCTGCCACGGGATCCATGCGGCCTGTTTGGGCACGGAGCACCGGAGAGCCATATTCCATCGATTGCTTCTCCCACCGCTGTCCCAAGGACATCGATAGCTGCCGGCCACGGGGGAGCTGGAGCGCGGCGGGAGGGAGTGTTGGCGGATCTCTCTGTCTGGGGCCTCGCTGCCTGTGCCGTGCGCGGGATCCGGGAGCCCTGGGAAGGAAGGTGTGACAGGAAGGTGTGACACTGCCGGCACACGGCGGTGAGTTGGAGCGCACGGTGCTGTTTGCCTGCAGAGCGGAGAGGAGGCAGGGAGGCGGTGGCAGAGCAGCCCCCGAGGGGCGGCTGTTGGGGCTGGGCTGGCCGTGCAGCCCCATGGGGTGCTCTGAGGGCGTGGGGCCGACCCCTGCCCCATGCCCTGTGCCGGGAGCAGCGGGAGCTGTGGTTGGGGACATTGCCCCGGGGGGTCCTGCTGCGGGTCCCCGTGCTGCGTGCCCGGGCTGGGGGTGAGCTGGGAGCCGGGGCCGGGACAGGGCCGAGCCCACGGCGCCGTTAAAGCACCGCCCCCGCCCCCAGGCTGCCGTTCAGCGGTCTGAGGCCGCCCTGCCTCCTTCCCGGCCCCTCAGCAGCGCTCCCCAGCCCGGCTGCCGGGGCTCCTACCTGCGGACGGCTGCCGGGAGGGGAAGGGGGGGGGGTGGCTCAGGGGGCCTCCAGCGGGGCCTGCTGCCGGCTGCCCCGGGGCAGGGCCAAGGCGCCGCTTCCGCGTCTCCCGCGGGGCCTAGGCCGCGTTGCTAGGGGCCCCCTGCCTTGGATACCGTCCGCCCCCCCCCCCCCCCCTCCCTCCCCTCCCCCTCCCCTCCCCTGCCCCGCGTGGCGGCCCGGCCCCAAGCCTCCAAGATGGCGGCGGAGCGTGACACGGCCTGGTCACGTGGGCTACCGCGCGCGCGCGCGCTCCCCCCCCCCCCCCCCTCTCCTCCTCTCCCCCCTCCCCTCCCCTCCCGCCAGCCGCGCGCGCGCCCCCGCGCCCTCCGCGTGCCGCGTCCCGGCCCGGTGCGTGCCCGCCGCCGGTTCTTAAAGGGGCCGCGCACCCCCTCCCCCTACCCCCCCCCCCCCCCCCCCCACCGCCACCGCGCAACAAAAGAGGCACCGGAAACGGCGGCGGGGAGGGGAGCGGAGCGGAGGGGGGGAGGGACCGGAGGGGGTTGGTGGGAGGGAACGGGGAAAGGGGGGAAGGGGAGGGGGGGGGCCAGGCCCCGGGGCCCCGGTTGTCGGCGAACAAAGAGCGGGGGGGAGGGGGCGGGGGCGCCGCGGCGGCTCCCGGAGCGGCGGTGCAGGTAGGTCCGGAAGGGGGGGGGGGGGGGGGGGGGGGGCAACCGGGAACGGGGCGGGCGCCGCCCCCCCCCCCCCCCCTTCCCCTCTTCACCCCCCCCTCCTCTTTTCCCCTTCCTTCCCCCACCCCCGGTGCCCCGGGACCCTCCCGGTGCCGGTGCCGTGCTGGGGGGTGCAGCTGCCCCGGGGCGGCGGCGGGGCCGTGCTGCCGCCTTTGTTATTGCTTTTGTTTGGCGCCGAGCACATGGCCCCCGCCGCGGCCGCTCTTAAAGCCACAGCTCCGCACCGGGGGGTTCCCGGGGGGGGGGGGCTCGGCCCCATCCCCACCCCCCCACCGGGGGTCCCCAGCCCCACCGGGAGCCCCCCACGCCACGTCCCGAGGCCCCCGAGGGGGTTTTTGGGGGGTGGGCGCGGCGCAATGAGCACCCCCCCCCCCCCCCCCCCCCCAAAAAGCGGGGCTGGGGGGGGTACCGGGGTTACCGGGGGGGGCTGTGGGGTCGCGGGGACTCCCCGGGGAGCGGGGCTGCCCCCGGTAGGTGGCACCGGGGGGGGGTGCTGCTGGCACGGCCCTAACTTTGTGCCCGCTGCCCACGGGGGTCAGCCGGGGCCTCGGCACCGTGTCGGGGGTCACGGTGAGGGGGGGGGCACACCGGGGGCGAGCAGGAGGGCGCCCGGGCTACCTCGGGGACACCGGTGGCCACCTCGTCCCCGGGGAAGCGGGGCCACACGGAGCACAGGGAGCAGCAGCCCTGGGCACAGGCAGCCCCGGTGCCCTGTTAGGGCTGTGCCGTGTGTCCCGGTGCGGGGGCACGGGCCAGGCCTCATGCAGTGTCCCCCCACGGAGCAGGACCCCCCGGGACCGGCAGCCACGGACGCGCCGTGGAGCCCGGGCTGCCCTCAGCCCAAGGGACTTCACCTCCTGCTTCGCTCCGTGCCAAAAACACTCCTGCTTCTCTCACCCGGTGTCCGTGTCTTGCATGGGGGGGTAGGGGCAGGGGAGGCGGGCGTCCGGCCCCAGCAGTCCCCCCCCGGTGGCCCCGTGCCTCTCCTCCTTCCCTCTCCCTCTGTGGGGTGAGGATTTGGGGTTCCTGGCCGGGCTCCAGCCCCGAGTGTTTCGGGGTCGCTGACCCGCTGTCCTTCCCGCAGGATCCAAGGTGCTGCTGTCTCGCCCTGCCCGGAGCCTGAGGTCCCGCGCGCCCATCCGCCTCCCGCCGTCACCAATGCGACCATGGGAACTGGCAGTGAATAGGCGGCCTCCCTCTGCCCCCTTTAACCACCGCCGGTTCTCAGGGGGACCCTGCAGCAGCCCCCGACCACCTCCGGCGAAGGTACAGGGCGCGGGGCGGCGCGTGGAGCCCCCCCCCTGCCCGGCGTGCCCACCCCCGGGGATGCACCGGGGCGGCCACCGGCACCCGGTGGGCTCGGGGGGGGGGTGGCTCATGGTGGGGGGGGAGCCGCGTCCAGTGGGCACGGGGGGGTCCCTTTCATGCAGAGGACGAAATCCACGCGCAGAGGGGCGAGCGGAGGAGCTGGAGCTCGGCAGGAGGACGAGGAGTGTCACCCCCTGGAGCCGGGCAGGGGCCGCGCTCCCCCGGGCCCGGGGGGTCACTCCTGCTCTGTTTCTCTCTCCGCCGTGGCCCCCGCAGCCCCCCTGCCAGACGTCAGTGGGGACGACGCGAACCGCCCTCTGGCAACCCTGCTGGGCCAGGATGAGCCCCAGCTGCACCCTGCCTTCCCCCCAGCAGCCGCACATCCCCGTAGATGAGCCCCGCGCCTACGCTCTCCCCAGCACACCGCCACGAATGCTGCACCCGGCCGCTCACCCGCCCCCACCAGAACCCATTCATGGTGGATCTGCACGACCAGGTGGGTGCTGCCGCCCTGCCGAGGGCGACCTCGTGCCCAGTCGGTGGCCCCAGGATGGTGGCCGGGGGGACAGGGGGGGCTGAGATGTGTCCCTGGGTCCCCTCTGGCTGCGTGCAGCCCCGAGGTGCTGGTGCTCTGCACTCCAGGCATGGAAATCCCGGGGTCCTGCCGGCATTGGGGTGGTCCATGGTTGTCAGTGCTGCCACACATCATCCAGGGGGTGGTGTGGGGTCGGAGCCCGTGCCAGGCTGACCACTGGGTGCAGTGCGGGCTCCAAAACCCACACGGAGCCCAGCCCTGGGTGCTCAGTGCCCTGCTGGGACGGGGGCAGCCGAGCCGGGGCCGTGCCCTCTGATTGTGCCCTTGGCGCCTCGTCCCCAGGTGCACCAGGGACCTGTCCCTCTCTCCTACACGGTCACCACCGTCACCACGCAAGGCTTCCCCATCCACGCCGGCCAGCACATCCCTGGGTGCAGCACCCAGCAGCTCCCAGCATGCTCAGTGATGTTCAGTGGACAGCACTACCCGCTCTGCTGCCTCCCGCCCCCGGTGAGTGCGGGGATAATTTGGGGACAGCCCGGGCTTTGGGTGCCCAAACCCCTAGGATAAATGCTGGGGGGTGCAGGGGCTGCTCGAGGCCTCTGGGAGGGGGCAGAAGTTTGTGCCCGCGCTGGGTTTGAGCCACGTTTCTCTCTCCCGCCCTGCAGCTGATCCAGGCATGCGCCATGCAACAGCTCCCCCGTCTCCTACCAGACGTTCCCCCCCCCTCATCTCCAGCGACCATTACATCCTGCACCCGCCCCCCGCCGCCAGTGCCCCCCCACCAGCCGCCCCACATGGCGCCCCTGGGGACAGTTCGTACCTCTCCAAGCCCAGCACCCGCGCATGGTGAGTCGGGGCAGGGGCTGGGGGGGGGGGGGGGCATCTGCGCCACGGGGGTCCCGAGACGGGGGGCTGCTGTGGGGTCTCCTCCTTGCACCCCCCGCGGGCGTGAGCTGGGCGGGATGAAGTTTGATGGATGAAGTTTGCCCCCCCTAACCGTTTCCCCCCCCCCCCAGCCTCTGCAGAGGATAGACAATGACGTGGACCTGCGAGGGGAGCAGCACCCCATCGCCGGCTTCACGTACCCCCCGTCCCACCACGGCCCCCACGCTCTCCCCCTCCGTGCCGCTGCCATTACCTCCCCCACGACCCGCTGCACCAAGAGCTGCCCTTCGGCGTGGTAAGTCCTGGCCGGGGTGGGGGGAACGCGGTGGGGTTGAGGGGGGGGCCGTGCTGCAGGGCCCTGAGCTCCCCCCCCCACACCTTTCTCCCCGCAGCCATACCCCCACATGATGCCCCGGCGGCTGAACACCCAGCGGTACCGGCTGCAGCAGGCGCTGCCCCCCCCCGCCGCCCCCTCCGCCGCCCCCCCCGTACTACCCGGGCTTCCTGCCCTATTTCCTGTGAGTAACCGGGGGGCCGTGGGGCGCGTGGGGCAGGGCTGATTCGGTGTCTTTGCCCCCTCCCTGTGACACCGGGGGCGGAGGTTGGGGCTCGCAGTGACCGCCCTGTCCTCCCCCCCCCCACAGCTCCATGCTTCCCGTGTCGCCGACGGCCGTGGGGCCCACGATCAGCCTGGACCTGGACGTGGATGACGTGGAGATGGAGAACTACGAGGTGTGTTATCCTGCGGGGTGACCCCGGGGCTTTTCGGGGTGGGCTCCGGCGGGGCTGAGCTGTGCGCCCTCTCCCCCCTGCAGGCGTTACTGAACCTGGCCGAGCGGCTGGGGGAGGCCAAGCCGCGGGGACTCACCAAAGCAGACATCGAGCACCTCCCGTCCTACCCGCTTCAACCCCGAGAGCCACCAGTCCGAGCAGACCCTGTGAGCGAGCCAGGGGGGACCGGGGGGTCGGGGTCTCGTGGGGGGGGGAAGCGGGGCCTGGCTCTGACTCCTGCCTCCCTCCCCCAGGTGCGTCGTGTGCTTCAGCGACTTCGAGGCCCGGCAGCTTCTCCGCGTCCTGCCCTGCAACCACGAGTTCCACGCCAAGTGTGTCGACAAATGGTTAAAGGTACCTCCCGGGGGGGCCGTGCAGCGCCGAGCACCGCGTGCGTGCCGCGGGTGCCGCCAGCCCCCTGCTCACCCCCCGTCATCCCTCCTTGCCCTCGCAGGCGAACCGCACGTGCCCCATCTGCCGGGCGGACGCGTCGGAGGTGCAGCGGGAGGCGGACTGAGGCTGGCGGGCGCTGTGCCGCACAATTCGCTAGAGGACGAGGACGTCGGGCCAGGGGCGGGGGCCGCTGCCCGCTGCCAGGGCCTGACCGTGCGCTTACCCCCCCCTCCCCAAAGCCTCTCCTCGGATGTGGTGAGCATTGAGCAGCCCGGGCTCCCGGCCAGCCCTCCTCCTCCGCCGGGGCTCGGACTCGGCCTGCCCGCCGCGCTCCCGGGGCCCGAATCGTGTCGTGCCGGTGTGGCGGGCGGCGTGTGGCCGCGCCCTGCGCACTCCAAAGACGCTGTCGTTGCTCCATCACTTTCCAGGTCTTCGTACTCTGCTAGAGAACTTTTTTTTTTTTTTTCTTTTCCGTTTTTCACTTTTTTTTTTTTTTTTAGATTTTTTTTTCACCCTTCCGTTTCCTTTCCTTTTCCGTTGCGTTTTTGGTTTCGTGGCCGGTCGACCACGGCGGCACGCGGCTCCTCCCCTCGGCGTCGCTCACGGAGGATGCGGGGAGGAGAAGAGGAGGGGAGGGAGCGCCGCAGCTCGGGTACCGGCGGCCCCCCCGGGGGGGTCCAGCCGGAGGAGCCGGCGCGGCGCGGCCGTGGCGGGACACCAGCAACCCGGGGCGATGCCGGGGCACCAGCGCCTGCGCCCCGCGTCCCCTGGGGCGCCCAGGAGGGCAGCGCCGGCTGCTCGGTGTCCTTCCCAGGTGGGAGGACGGTGCTGGTGCGGCCCCAGCCCCTCTCCCCGTTCGTTCCCTCCTGGGGCCCGGCGAGGCAGCCAAGCCCGGCGGGGAGCCCCATGGCCGTGTGGCAGCCCCCCCTAATTTTGCCTCCTGGCCCCCGACCGTGGGTTCCTGCTGTCGTAAACCCGAAGGAGCCCCGAGCGCCCCCGTGCTGCTGGCGGGGCCGGCGGGGGGGGGGGTTATCCAGGACCTCGCGGCGTGGTTTCCCCTCGGGACCGCGGTGCTGCCCCCGGTCCCTCGCCGCGGGGACGCCGTGCACGGGGCTGGGGCAGCGGGTGCCAGCTGTCAGGGTGGCGTGGCCGAAGTCGTTTTGCATGATTAATTAGCGAGGAGGAGGAGGAGGAGGAGGGGGGAGGTGACGGGATTGGGGAGGAGAGGAGCGCCCTTCCCCGCGTCGCCGACGCCTGGGAGCCTCCGTGCGCGGCCGCCAGCCCTATGTAAATGTTCACAAATATGCATGCATGTCTGACCAGCTTGGAACGTGGTCTTGGCTACTACGTCTAGCCGGCTGTGGGGTGAGGGGGGTGGGGAGAGGGGTTTTTGTGCTCAGCTGATACTGCCATGCACTGTACTGCACATGTCCGCAACGCCGCAGCAGGACCGTGAGGCTTTCAGGGCCGTTCCCCGCGGGGCCTGCGCCCCTTTCCAGGCGGGAGGCGGTGGCAGCGGCGGCGGTGGCAGCGGCCGGGGGTGGCGGCGGCGTGTGCAAGGGGCCGCTCCCCGCGGGGCGGGGGGCAGGCGGCGGGGCTGGGCCCCGGGGGCGGCGGTGGGCGAGGTGTGAGGAGAGGGAACCGCGCCCAGCAGGTGGCTGGGCGGGACGCAGCCCCCCGCGCCGCCACGCCATTGGTGCGAGGGCACGCCAATCACCGGGGCGCTGAGGTACGGCTGCTTCTGATTGGCTGGGGGCGCGCTGCCGCCCGGCTCCCCTCCGCCTGCCTCTCCTCGACGCCTCACCAGGCTTCGTTGTGGGGGGGGGGGGGGGGGGGCTCTGCCACCGGCTCCGCCACGCTGCGGGTGCCGGCACCGCTGGGCTCGGTGCCCCCTGGGCAGGACCCCGGCCCCCTCCCCGTGCCCCTCGCTCAGTGACAGATAACCAAAGGAGTCCCCGTGCCGCGCGGCGGCCTCGCGCCCCGGAGACGCCCCCCACCCCCTGCAACCCCCACCCCAAAAAAACCTCCCCTCCCGCCCTCGCGGTGCCCAGGGAGCCAGGAAAGCCTTACGGTCCTTTGACGGCGACTCGAAAGCTCACAGCTCGTGTGCTGCAGAATTTATTCCGATGAGCAGCTAAAAGTATCATTTAAAAAAAAAAAAGACAAAAAAAGACAAAAAAAGACAAAAAAAAAAATCCATACTTAAAAAAAATTAAAAAACAATTATTTAGGGTGTTTGTGATTGCTGACTGCGCTGTAGATACCACTGTTTACCAATGATTTCCTGTGGTGGGATAGTGGACTGTTTACTGTTCTATTATACCAGTCCCCGGGCCCTCCAGCGGGAGCGCCGCGGCTCCCCGGAAGGTGCTAGGACGTGTGTTCTGTGTTAGAAAGTTTTTATATATATATATATATATATATAAATATATATATATAATTTTTTTTGCTCTGTTACTTGCACATTTTACAGTTACCTCATTTTTCCCATGTATGTATTTGAAAAAAGGCTAATATATAGAAAAAAAAAGGTTCTTAAAGCTCTAAAAGTGTTTGTTTTTTTTCCATTCCATTGGAATCATATTGGTTTTGTAGCATTTAACATAACTAGTATGTTGTATTATATATATGTGTATTATACTGATTGAAATTTTTAACAGATTTGTACTTTTTTTAAAATGAAAGTTGCTAGTTCTGCTTGACCAAGTAGTGCAATCATTATTTTTTTTAATGTTGTGGCTGATTTTGAGAGGGATATTCACTAATAAATGTATGATGTATACCACGGCGCTGTGCCCCGCCTCTTGTCTCGGTGCGGGCCGGGGGGCGGCAGTGGCCCCAGCGTCCCCTCTCCCCAGCTCAGTGGGGCCGGCAGGGCTGGGGGAAAGGGACGGGAACTCCAGCACCACAGGGCTGCTGCTCCCAAGGGCTTTGGGGCCAGAAAGGGAACAGCTTTTGCTCCGGGAGGAAGGTGGGGGCTCTCCCTGCTGACGAGGGGGTGCAGGGTGCTGGAGGCACCAGTGGAGGGGAAGGGGCTGCCTTAGGACAGCTTGCACCCTTAAAGCGTAGAATATCCCACATTGGAAGGGACCCACAAGGATTATCAGGTCCAACCCTTCAGAAACACGAGCAGGACAGGGTGAAGGGGCCTCTTCTCCCCTCAGTGTTTCATGCAGGTGTTTACACAGATGTGGGTGCTGTACTTAAGCAAAAAAAAAACAACACAGCCACCTGCCCCCAAAGGTGATTGGGAGGTAGGGAAGGCAGAGGCTCCTGCCAGTTCCCCCTTCCCAGCTCCCCTGACAGAAAACTCAGGGATCAGGAACTTACACCCACCCTCCACACCACATCCTGGGTGTCCTTTCACCCCATCTACCTCGCTCCAGGAGGGTCGTCCCTGAGCAATCCCAGCCCTGCTGTACACTGTGTATTACTCCAGCAGCTCAGCTGTCACAAAATAACAAAGAGCTGGCCTCGGAGCAGGCCAGAAGTTGAGCAAATCCCCCACCAGCAGCAGCCAGAGACCCCCAGCAGCTGGAACCCCCTCCCCAGTGCTCAGTTCCAGCTGGGCAGCACGCTGTGTGTGGCACGAGCAGGAAGCAGGGGCGCAGACATGCTAGAGGCAGAGTTTATTACACTATGCAGGCTAAGAACCCTGGGCAAGATCCCACACGGGTAAGAATCGAACCAGCTCTTTATCAAAAAGTTAATACTAGAGTCAACCCCCTTCTCCTTTGGTCATTACAAAGCAAGAGAAATATTAAAAGAAAGGTATTTATACACAGAGGGAAGCTGAAGAGGTTCTGTCCAGCCCTTTCCCCCACCCCACTCCCAGCACGTTCAGGTGCCTGGTCTTCTGGCTGTCAGGAGCAGCAGAGGATCAAATCTTCACGAGATGTCAGGTTGTCGGGGTTTTATTATTATTCTTGTCAATAAAAGCAATAATTACCGAGAGCTGCCATTCCTGTTCTTCCCCAGGGAGGGCGGAGGGGCGACACCCGCTCCCCTCCCTCTCTGCCCTCCGAGTGTAGGGGATGGCTGTGTACAGGGGTGTGTGAGGACGTGCACACACTTCCTCTTGCCAGCGCGCGCCCACGGCACAGCTGGCACAGGCGATGTGGTCTCTGATCCCTTGTTTGTACGCAGTCTTTTTTAAAAAAAATATCGTATTATAATAATAATATGAATTTCTCTTCCAATCTGTGGCTTCTGGAAAAGTGTCAATCGTCCGTGAGGTCCTGCACAAAGAGGACTTCCGTGTGGCTGAGTCCGGCCTCCTGCAGCGTGGGTGGGTTGGGCCACTCCTCTGTCGGGAGGCAGGGCAGGACGCGGCGAGGGAAGTTGGCTTCGATCTGGAACTTCTCCGGGCTTTCTTTCAGGGAGAACAGGAAGTCGTGGATCACCTGGGGAAGAAGCAGAGGAATAGCTGCCAGCCCGGGGAGCGATGACACAGCCAGGCTGCACCCGTGGTATTGCACAGGGGAGGGGTTAAAGCAGCAGATTTGCACCATCACTGCCTTGTGGGCAATACAGGCATTTTATTAGTGTGCACAACGCTGGACTTGTCACAGAACACCTGGGGAGTACTGCTTCTGGCTCTTCCTATACCCCTATTTAACAGGGGGTGACAATAACCTCAGCTTTTCAGGAGAAGAGCATCTATTTTTCTTGTGATCCTCCTCTTCCAAAGTGGAGAGACCAGGTCCAAGGACACCCTTCCTCACCCAGGAAGGATTCTGCCTGCTAAGGCTCTAGGTAAAGGTCATCAAGTGGCAAAGGCCAATGCAACCAAAGCTCTGGTGAGCCACCTGTAGAGTTTCCCAACCTCTTCCACTCTGGGAAGCCCGTCAGCTCTGCCCCAAGCTCACCGTCAATGACTGTGTGAAGTGGAATCGCCGCTCCACCCTGGAATCGTTAGGCAGCTTGAAAATGATCTTAACGCTCTCTGGGTCATCGGGATGTGGCTCAGGAGGAAGGCATTCGGACTTCCGCTCCTTCTCCTCCTGCAGCGTCTGCAACGTAAAGAGGGAGCAGGAGCAATGGGTGTGCACCGGGCTGCCCTCGCAGCACGGTTGGAGGCCGTGCAAGCCCCAAGCAGGACAAGCAACTCCAGTCCGACAGGAAAACCCTACTACAGGCACCGCTCCTACACACCGCGAGCATCCAGGAGAGCACAGCAGCCTCTCCAGCGCTCAGCTTGCTCTCACCTGCCGCCGTCTCTCCTCTGCTAGCTTTTGCTGCTGTACTTCCTCCTCCTTCTTCTTCTTCCTCTCCCGTTCCTCCTTCTTCTTGCGCTCCTTTTCCTGGTCTGCACGTAAGGATGCCAGATACGCCTCGTCCTGCTGCTGCCTCAGGACTTGGGTTTGGTTTCTCTCTTCCCTATAAATGTGAGCAGGGAGTGGTCAGGGCTGGGAGGCCCCTCAGTAAAAGCAGGACAGGCTGAGGGCACACCTGAGGGTGCAGGTACAGCACACGCAGCAGGTAATGCCTCATTTAGAGCACAGACTACCACACGCTCACAGAAGGTGAGCTGAGTCTCTAGAGCCCCTACCACACAAACTGTTTCCCTAGGTTGGGTGGCAGAGAACTGAACAAAAAGACTTCTCACCCACTGCAGCCTGACGGAGAGGACAGACACCCCGTAAGCAGTGCCTGGGGTTTCAGCACCACACCTGACACTCTTCATGGCTTTATCTCCATCAGATAGCTCCTTGTATATTTTAAAAACCAGGAGCATCAAAACACGTTACAACATCCCCCACAGAGAAGGGGCAGACCAGAAGGTGCTGTGCTACCTTGGACACGGCCTGCAGATCCCTACAGAGGGATCAGGGGCAGGAGCTCCTCTTAGCAAGGCACCAGCAGCCATGCAGCAAATGCCATCAGGCTGGGAGCTGGCCTGGGAGCACCATGGACCAGCAGCTGGCTGCAGACACCAGCTCTTCTGCAGCCCCAGCACACTGCAGGTGTAAGGTTTGCTCCAGCAGTCAGCTCAGAGCCTGCCGTACCTCTCCAGGCGTTCAGACACCAGGTAGGTCTGGTTGGCATCCATGATGAATATCAGTTGATTAATGAGGTCATCAGCCTGGATGAGGCCCTCTAGCCGCCCAACGACCGTCATCCTGCGATCTTTCAGCATGATCACAGCCAGGAAGGGGTACGTGTTCTCCCGCAGAGCCTGGGAGACTGGAAGAGAGGCACAACCATCATCCCTTCCAGAAGGATCAACAAGGGTTACAGCACGGATACTTTCATCACCAAGGGCCTAGAAAAGCAGCCTCCACAGCCACCATCTCATCCACAGCAGAAAAGGCCTCTATATTGTCAAATGAAACCTAAGTTAGAGCAAGGAGAGGTGACCTGGAGCATAGACACAGAGTGGATAAAAAGCTTTCAAGTACCTAAAAAGGTTCTTGAATGCGAGCAGAAGGAAATAAATTGCTTCAAATGTCCATTCAGAATGGGACAAGAAGCCCTGGCTTTAAACTGCAGAAACACAGGTTAAACACCTGCTACTATTAAGGATGGCCAGACTCTGGAAGGTACTATCATGGGGAAAGGGTCCGTCCTGATCCAATTTTCTTCTGAAATGCTCATTTCTGCCAGAGGCAGACTCTCTCTTGAGGCAGGGAATGGAGCAGGTCAGGGGCTTTTAAGTGCACGGTTTTCATCTCCAACTAATGGCATGCAAACCCTGCCTACAGCTGACCACCACCCCCTCAAAGCATGCCCAGCACGTCGCACAACATAGAACCATCATTACTGACAGAGCCTTCTGAACTGAACCTGAGCACCCCATGGACTAAATGAGGCCCTGATCCCTCCCACCCCTTTTTTCTAGGCTGTATCTCTGCCATAACTGTAAGTATTACAGCAGCGAAACAGCATTAGGTAGAAGCATGCTGGCTTAGCAAGCCATTCTCTCAAGGTGTTGGTAGCAGAACTATGAAGAAAGGAACGATCCAAATTTAAGAGCAGAACTCCCAGTTTCTTGTCACGAACCAGGAGAGGTCAGAAAAAACACAGGAGGCATGAACAGAACTTTAGGAAAAGGCTCCATTTGGAGCAAATCCCTACCAGGCACGCTGCTGTGCCAGGTATCAGCAGCCCTGGAAAGAGAGTACTTAAGAAGACCTCACTGGGGACTTTTGAGGAGACAGAGACTGGGCGTGGAGTAAAGATGATTGTCTCACAAAGGGAAAGAATGCACCTCGCAAGTCACTCCTGGCCCCAGGCAGAATGTGAAGCAGCTTTAAGAGCCCTGCTAGTTAGATCCTTGTTTCTGCACTCTGTTTAATCCTCAGCACACACCCACCAGCTCCCATTAACAAGCCACTGAAAGCAGCCTGAATGCCCACAGCAAAGAAGGAGCAACCAGGACTGCCCAGAAACATGTGGAACAGTTGAGGTTAGGAGCAGAAGGTATTCCCCAGCTCCAAGCAGGCCCTCTGAGACATCACACACAAACCAGCATGATTTCCCCACGCAGTCTTGTGACCACCTCATCTGTTTGCACAGAAACCACCAGAACATTTGAAACATGAATTTGTCAGAGAGCATTTGGCTTGTTCCAGAACCTGAAGGGTGTAAGGTAAAGCCCAGGAGGGACACACTCACCTCGGTATCCCTCCGGTTTGTTGGTTGAGCACGCCCAGAAGAGCATTCTAGTGTTTATGAGGGTGATCACCTCAGGTACGCACAGCGTATTGCTAGGGGAGGAGAAGAGATCACATCAGTGAACCTGCACGCACAGCCCGAGGACCGTGATTTGAAAGCTCTCCTACCTACCGGCAGAATTCGTCTGTGTCTTGGTGGTCATCTCCATGCAGGTACACCAACAGGAAGCGCAGCTCCCGCTTGGCATCGTTCAGTGCCTTGGCATAAGAGCAGAGGAGGCACAGTTACAGGGGCTCTAGTCAGAGGGAAGGCAGCACCCACAAGACCTGCGTGAAACAGCTCAGCAACATTCAGCTGGGCCGTTACTCTGCTACAAACTGGTTTTAAGGAAGCAGCAAATGAAGTATGAGCCTACAGGACCTTGCGATCCAAGCCTTGTTTAAGAGGATCATGTTCTGCCCAACTCCTTTCAGGCTGTGGCTGTGGAGAGCACTGAGCTCAGAGCAGAGCCAGGTACCCCTCCACATGAGCTGACCCCCCCAGACCTCCCCACCAGGCTCAGCTGGCAGCAAAGCCTCCTTGCCTTCATCCCTCGGACTCGCAGCAGGTAAGGCTGAGCTTTCCACTGCAGCCTGTGCAGGCTGCAACCTTCAGACCACATCAAATGGAAGTGCTACTAAAAAAAGGCCAGCTCAGTAATGCTGCAGGCCCCAACAAAACAAAAACAACCAAACTTTTTGTATCCTACAGTCTCCGGATTCCACCCACCCCAGAGCATTTAACAAGACCACACAGCAAGTGCAGAATGGGCTCCCTGTTTTACTGGCACTGAGCTTTAGTAAATAACCACGGAAGGGTTAGGCTAAGTCTGGATTCTAGGCAAGACAGAGGGGCTTGGAAGAGCTGTGGGGCAGCACGCTCCATCACCATGCAGTGTGGAGCAGATACAGGCTCCACATCCTCCTCTGGCACTCGGGAAGCAGAGCTGGTCCAGCTGCCTGCCGGGACACTCGGCAGGAGGCTCTCCTCCCGGCCAGTTTCAGAGAGGCTGCAGCAGAGGTGCTGCCCAGGGAGAGGTCTCAACAGAGAGCACCGGCAGCCCAGAGCTGGCACGTGCAGTTCTCACCTCACGTTCCTTCTTCCGTGGCTCCCTCTTTCAATTTTGAGGTCTCGCACCACGTTCGGGAGTTGCGTTATGATACACGAGCCCAGGCAGTCCATCCCGATTTGGGGAACAGAAGGACAGACTTTGGCTCACCACGTCAGTTTACAAAAACAAAGGCGGGATTACAAAGAATAGCTGCTGGCTACAGAGCCACACAGACGGTCGAGGAACAGTCAGAGCAGCTTTGCTTTCCAACTTTGCAGACTTGGCGTGTCATCAAGCCTGGCAGACACTGGTTTTCTAATACACTCGCTCACTAGCTCTCCAATACCCTGCTACAGAGTTCGGAGACAAAAAACACCGGGCTGTGATGAAGAGCGGTTTTGCCACGTAGGCCCTGATACCAGCCAGCACCATCCCCACGCTTCATCTCCCCAGTACCTCGGCACCATGGCGTGACACTGACCTGGCTGTAGGTTCCCTGGTAGAAGACAGGGTGTATCCTCCCGTATTTTTCCTCAAACATATGGATAAAGGAAATAATGTCACCCACCGGGTCAGTGACCCGACTACGAGGATCGGGGCGTATAAAACGCAGAGCAAACCTAGGAAGGAAGGAAAGGAAACTGCAATTCAGCTCCCTGACTTGCTGAAGAACAGGATTTTCTTTTCCACAGACAGTCACTGGCATTCATAAGAAGGAAAAACGTCACAGACGAGACCCTTGAACGTTTGTAATTACATCCCAAATTGCCACCTGCTCCAAACCGATACTGCAACAGAAAAGCCCCTGTCAAAAGACTTTCAGGGAAGAAATAATATGGCAGAGGAAGAAGCCAAACCAACGCAGATGGCAGGACTACTTGACAGTCGCTACCTTTCAGCATTCCCTTTTCCATCAATTCTACAAGGAGACAAGATGAACTGGCCCTTTGGGGCAGCAAAGGCAGGAGCAGCTACAGACACCAGAGGGAAAAAGGCAGCTGCATCGACAGTTTAAGCTCTGCCAAGTAACGTCCAGGGATTGGGACAGGTTAACTTGGAGCCCAGCCCAACAGGATGCAGTGTGACACTGCCTTGTGTCCCCCCCTTCGCATGGCGCTCAAATTGTAAAGCCACGTGAAGTTCAAATTCCAATTAAATATTTCACTTACAAAGCCACAGAGCACTTGTTTTCTCTGCAGTAAGATTTATTTCTTGCCAAGCATTGTAGGAACTTTACAAAGCTACAGATAAAGCCAGTTGAGCAAACAAATGGGAAGAGAAATCTGTCATTAGACTCAAAGAGACTCAAGTGACAGAGGTACAGCCAGATCTAAGCTACTGTGTGCCTTGATGCAATCAATACATGAGTCAGCACAAAATACTTACCTAAATATATCAAGTAATGTGTAGTAGGTAAATCGGAATGGAAGCATCATGAAGTAGTAACCCCATCCTAGCAGGCCCTGCAATTACAAACAAAGAATCAGAACAGTCTCCAGCGCAGGAACAGGCCTGCTAAAGCAGTTTGTCCACCAGCATTAACACATGCATTCAGTGAAGTAGCAGAGGCCCTACCCATCACAAAAAAAACTCAGCAACATTTCACATCTTTGGAGAAGCCAAATCGAATTAAGTGACTGACAGGGGTCATTTGGAATTCAACGCGGCACTTCTGGAGACTGGCAGCAGTGATGAGTTCTGAAAGCAATTGTTTTTTCTCTCTGCCTATTTTTTTTTTTTTTAACTGTAGGATTAATAACACCAAGTCTCAGAAGGGCACATGCTCATATTCCACAAACAAATTTGCATAAGGAATTCAGCACTGGAGTATTCAAGCTAATACTTTTTTTTTTTTTTGGAGGGTGGGGATCTAAAAAGAATGAAAGACCATCACTGCCACCATTCTGCCTCCATTCCCACTGAACCAATCAGAAGCTTTACGAGGTCACAGGAAGATGTTCTGTGAAACAGAGAAAGTCTCATACTGCAAATTACACCACGGAGAAAATATCCGCAGTAATACTGGAGGCTGAAGGAACAGCTCTGTGCTTTATTTTTAGATGACAAAAAAAAAAAAGCTTTTTAGAAAGGAGATAACAGCACACAAAGAAAACAACGCCTTTCCCTGCATGCACACTGGTAACTCTGAACAACAAAGCAGCAAGGCAAAATCCACCGAAAGATAACTTGCCCTTGGCTGTGGCCTTGAGACAACATAGCTGTAGATCCTGTGGTCGGCTGTATTGACCTGCAACGGCCGAGATGGGGGTGGATTAAAGACACTTGGGACACCCTCCTGCTCGTTCAGTCGGTCCTGCACAGCTGCCTTTAACACAAGAAGGAGCAAAGAACATTTCAGACATTTGAGGATAGCAGTTTTGTTAGTCTTTATTATTATTATTATTTTATTTATTTTTTAAAGTTTTTTGGTACCTAACAATAGGCATTACTTATCCCCAGACTCTGAGCACCCCATAAGCATTACAAAGCTCATTAGGAACTGGAAACACCAGTGCTCATTTCTGCATGGAAAACGTCCACGGCAGCCTGCACATCGCACTGCAGGAAGGTGCAGTGCCAGGCAAGTGATTGTTTGCAGCTGTAAGAACTCTGCTGCGTATTTCCAAGCCAGCTCTCTAGCAGTATCAAGATACTCTCATAAGAAGTTACCGGTGCAAATTCGGGGGTTAACAGATGAGGTCTAACTGGGAGGAACCCTGCCCACACCACTCAGTTTAGCCCAGGCACTGGGGAAGCACCACCAGGGGTTTGAAGCAGTACCTCTATGTTCCAGTTGTGCTGCTCCAGCGTGTGACGACATTGGTCCATGGACTCTATGCCGGTCAGGTCCTACGGAAGGAGAATAAAAGCAAATGAGTGCCAGGGGAGCACGGGATTTTTATTTATTTATTTTACAATTCTGTGCTAGGCAAGAACACAGAGACTGCAACACAGGAAAAAGCAGAGCTCTTAGAAAGAAGAGCCACCACTTCAGAAGAGAGCAACCTGAGCCAGCCCAAACCTGGGGACACGCAGGTGGCCTCAAGCACGCCTTCGCACTCTTCCCACCAGCCCACTGTCAGCAGCACACCCCGAGCTCCAGCTGCACTCAGCCTGCTCAGGAAGCTAACACAGAACCACCCCGAGTTCAGCTCTGGAAGGATATGCCAGGACGTGCCCTCAAACGTCACTTCAGAACATCCCCTTAAGAACAAAGCACATTACTTCACTGGCTGCAAACACAAACAGAAACTAAAACCAAAACGAGCCAGGCACTAATAAGGCAGCACGTTCCAGAGGCACACAATACCCCACAGAACATGAGTCCTGCCCAACACAAACAGAACCTCAAACAGAAAAGATAACCCAAACATGCCCATAGACCTCAAGGCTACCGGGCTCTCAAGTTGGTGTTTGAGAAGGCAGATTTGAAGGAAACTGCTCTTATTTTGAAGTTAAAAAGAGTAAAATTTTCTTGCCTTCCCATTTACTCAATTGGAAAAAAATTACACTTTCAGAAACAATTATTTAACCCGGATACAAGACAAAAGCAGCAGTGACAGGGCTCATTTAACCCTCACAAGCAGCGTAAGAAATTCAGGAAGTGCTCACAATATAACACTGTTTAAATATGATTTAAATATGACAATTTCTCCAGCAAGGGCATTCTTGATGAGAACTCCGCAGGTCCCTAAGGCTCCATGTTCTCACCTGGTACATTTGTCTTGCCACCCTTAGCCCACGACCACATCCCTGGCCAGCTGTGCACATGACCAAGGGCACAGGAACACCAGGACAGGGAGCGGGGCTGCCAGGTGCTGTGACAGCGAGGGCTGTGTGAGCTGAGCCACATGAGAGCTGTGCCAGCTCCACGCACAGTTCTGTGCAGGACTTCAGATGTGAGCCTTGCAGGAACCCGACGAGGAGCAGGGAGTGCTGCTCCCTGCGGGATGCAGCGTGTGACAACTGAACACAAAGCAGGAGCTTCACAAAGCCTCGCGTGCAGTTTCCATTACACCTTGTGCTCCAACTCATTGTTAGCATTCCCACTTCTGCTCGGCATTCTCCCAATTCCTTGCTTCATTCTGAGCCTCTGACAAGCCAACCATTAAACACACTGCACTGGGATCTCCCTGGGGAGGACGGCGCACAGATTCCTCCCTCTCCCCTACTCCACGTGCAGCTTCCACCCAAGTCACCCCGGGTACAAGTGCCCTGCTCAGGGCCTGAGCTTCTGAGCACTTCTCGGCTACTTCCTCACCAAGCCTGCCCACATCCCTACCTGCTCCCCATCTCCTGGGCGAGTCACAGTGCTGTATGGAACCAGGCTGATCGAAGTGTTCCCGAGATAACACCGTACATGCAGGCACCGAGAAGCACTGCGGGTCAGTGCCTAGTGCCAGGTACTGATGGGAACACTCATCCTGTCCTGCAAGGCCTGGCAGGGGGCACTGCACACGAGTTTCATTCAGAATGAAGCTCCGTGCACCTGGCTGTTGCTGCCAGAGCACTTCTGTTTATAAGTCAGTTTCATTATTCAGGATTTTGGTTTAAATCTTTAAAAACACGCTTCACTTTGGCTTTTAACCTTAAAGCTCCTACAGAAGACACTTACCAGGCCTTTTAAAGGGACCCCTTGAGTAAATCCCAGGTGTCTTCTCTCGGACTCGACCATGGAGGCAGTGTGTGGAGTCTCTGCCCACTGTTCCTTAACACCCCACCAATTCTGCTGCGTTCACAAAACCTCAGCGATTCAGGAACTCCTTCACACCTGCCTCCAAGTGCCAGGAGCCCCGCCGGGCACCATTAGCAGGATTTCCCAAAGGAACAGCCCCTCCTTTTTAAGTCACACAAAGCACAGCAGCAGCTTCAGGTCAGAAAGCAGCACCCAGTAACCACAGCTCACAAGAAGCGTTCCACGAGCACCGAATCTGTGCAGCTCCCACCACTCCTGATCGATGACACTGCACAAAGAAGCACGGCAGGGCAAAAATAAGAACCCCCGGGTAAAGGCAGCGGGCATTTGGCAGACCTTGGGGCCATTCTGCTATTCAGGCACAGAGATGAGCATGTATTCAGTGTCGCTAAGGTATCTGCACTGGGCCCTAACCAACAGACTCGCTGCTAGCCTCTCATTAGCCCCCTCAGAGAGCTGACATCTTAGGCACGGTAACACAGAGATCCCTGGACATAAAACTGAAATTCATCCTATGGAACTAGTGCTCTCAAACAGAAGCCTTCAGAGAAGTGCAGGTCCAAGCCCAACAGTCACCACCACCACCTAGAAGACAAACCATCACGCACCACAAGTTCAGCGTTGCCTTCTCAAGCACCCCACGAAGCAGAAGGCTGCTCCAATACACACAAATCACTACACCCAGCAGCTTCAGCACCTCTCACCTTTGAGACGCTGCTCAGAAGGCTCAGATCTTCTTCCCCCTGTAGCAGTGAGACACAATTCCACCCCTCAGCGAGCGGAGTACCCCAAGTGGACAAAGGTTGGGCGCTGCGCTTACGAAACCGCTCCCTCAGAGCCGCTCCGATGGTGAAACAGCACGGGGCACAGCTCCACCGGGCTGCGACTGCGCTGCTCTGAGCAGCCCTCCCGCTGCCAGATTGCAGAGAGCTGCTTCCAGGGGTAAAGAACATCCGACTCAGAGCAGGAAAACGCCCCTTTTTCAAAGAGAGTTCCTCTCTGCCTGTCACAGTACGTGCATTTACGAGGGCTCTGATGCACAGCAGAGTGGGACAGGTCTGGGGAGCGCCTTGTTTCCCGCCCTCCTCCCTGAACGAAATGTTTCCAGCCCTGAGCGCTTTGTTTTCCCCATTTAAATTTGAATCCCATCACAATCGCTAACTTTTCCCTCACCAACAAGCCCACTACTCTAGATTAGCACGTTCCAAGTGCCCTAGCCCACGGGCCCAAGCTAATGGGCACGGGTCGATAAGGGCAGCCCGCAGGAGCCGCTGCGCTGTCCCCACCCCCAGCAGGGCTGCATCACACAGCCCGCTCATGCTGCTCACATCGAGCTCCCCTCCCTAGATGCAAAGAGCATCGAGCCCTGACAGATGAAGATTGAGGTACTTCTATTCGCTTACATTAGCCGAGGCTTCAGCAGCAAAGGGGAGGCTTAAAGCCTCCCAGAGCGCATTGGTGCTTTTATTCCCCGTTTCCCCCCATTCTCTCCCTACACTGGGATTTTTTAAGCTCTAACCGATCACAGCGGGTGGCAAACAACCAGGCTACCCCAGCCCTATCTGCAGGAAGCCAGCTGCCACTCACAGCGTCCCCAGCACCGGTATTTGGAGGAGGGCTATCAGGGAGCATCAGGCGAGCATCCCCAGGCTGGAGGCACCACAGCCAGGCTGACAGCAGCCAGCAGGCGCTTGCTGCCTCATGCTGGGAGCAGCATTTTGCAGCCCAAGCAGCCTCACTGAGGGACAGAGGCACCCCCGAGCACAGCAGCTGCTCGCTGGGTGACTGACAGCCCGCGGCTTTCTCCATGCTCTCCATTTAGATGCGACACCGGGGACCTTCCTCACCTGCTGCCCCACTCCCTTCTCCCCTAATCCCCCTCCTGCTTTATTCACACAGCACTGCTGTGCCTTCCGTGGCGCTACGATGCTCCTCACCCCAGAATATCGGGCAAGTTACTTGCTACGATCACGCTTCACAAAGAGAAAGTGCAGCAGCACCAATGCACCAATGGTTTTGGCAAGGCAGAGCCATCTTCTCCAAACAGCAGCTGCTATTTAATGGAACCCAGCTAAAGGAAAGAAAAAAAAAAAAGCCTGTGTGACTCCAGGTGGGTGGATTTACCCTCCCTCATTTCAAAGAAGGGAGCAGACTGCGCAGCTGAGCCCCTCTCAGCCAGGTGTGAAGGTAACAAAGGCAGCGCCGGTGAGGTCAGCCCTGGGGAAAGCTGGGCCTCTACACACTAGGAGAGGGAATAACTGGTGTTAAAGCCTTCTGGACAACATCTCGCACTCCAGGCTCTGGGCAGCAGCCATCTCCTGCCCACAAGTGCTCTCCCCTTCAAGGCAGGGCCCACCAGGAGCTGGGCTACAACAGGCTCCCTCCCCCCGAGCCCCCAGCCGGCGCAGTAGCAGGTAGCAGGAGGAAACACGCGGGATTCTTTAGGTTCACAGCTGCCCACAGGGCTTTGAAAATAGCAACAGGGAAACTGAGGAGTGCAGCTGGCCCGATCTGTCCGGATCCTGGGGGTTAATAAGGGCTGTGACAGCTTGCAGCGAGAGCTGCAGGGCAGTTTGTGCACATACACGGGACAAGGCAACGGCTTAAACATCATCCACTCACCAGGGAAGCAGCGATGCTGGGAAAGCAATCGTTAAAGCTGCTGCACCTCATCTGTCTGAGAATTAAGATCACCCAAGGAGCTTAATTTGCAGTAAAGGTTTAGAGGGGATCTCTTTAAGAGCTGACGGGATCTCCCAACACCGAGGCTACAGAGAAACACCGCCGCTGATGACTTCAGGGGCTGCTCCATCCCCTGGCTCCAAGACAAAGCAACGAGGAGCAGCTGCACCTCGCTCTGCCACGGGAGGCAGGGCTGGATGCCCCTGAAGACCCTTTAAACGCTACAAACTAGAGGCACATGGCACCAAAAAAAATATCCAAAACACATCCTTTAAGATCAATATGAACCAACAAAAGCCAGGCAGAGCGCTCGGGAAAGATGGTGCATTTAGGGAAGAAAACTGCAGCCTGGGTAACACCACAACTGGTAACGCCACACCTCACAATTCAGAGACAAAGCCAACTCACCTGCAGATAATTTTAACTGGCCAGCAACAGCTGAATTACTTCTCCACTGAGCACACCTGAGTGCTCCAACTCCGGGGCAGTCCCCTCCCCAGTACACACGTGTGGGGTTAGTTTCCTTTTACCCATTCAAGCACTGCACAGCCCCGAGACCCCGGCAAGCCAAAGACCAGGCAAGGCAGCCCACATTGTGCAGAGATCGGAGCCTTCCAGCCCCGGGGGCCTCCCCCAGCCGGCAGCACCGCACCCAGCGGGGCAGCACCAATTCCTGGGAAGCCGCAGGCCCCTGGGGAGCCCCGGAGAACCCCGCACACCCCGGGCAGGGCCCGCAGCCACCGGCGGGCAGCAGCACGGGCCGGCCCCAGCCTCCCTCCCCAAAATGGCCGGGGCGGGCCGCGGAGCCGGCAGGGGGTTACGGAGCAGCCTCCCCGGATAACGGGCACCGAGCCCAGCGCCGGCCCCTCAGCAGGCCCCGAGGGGCCCGCAGCGCCCGGGGCAGCCCCGCCAGGCCCCGGGGGCCGCCTCACGGCCGCCAGCACCGAGCGGCCCCGGCTCGGGCCAGGCCCGGCGCCCCCGCACCCGCTGCGGGCAGGGCCCGCCTGCCGCCCCCGGCCCGGTTGGGGTCCGATAGGGCCCGGTGGTGTCGGCACGGCCGCGGTGTGCCCGGCTCGGCGCACCTGGAACTGCAGCAGCTTCTCGGTCTGCTCCGCCGTCAGCTCCCGCTCCTCAGGCGCCGCCATTTTGCTGCCGCCTCTGACCCGTCGCTCCGTCACCCGCCGGAAATGACGTCGGCGGCGCTGCCTGCCTCTCTCTCCCCCCCCCTCCTCCCTCCGCGGCTCGGCAGCCGAATCGCTCCTTCGCCGACCGCCGGAAATACACGAGCGCTCGCCGGAAATAGCCGAAGCGCTCTCGGAGCTCTCCGGAAAAACCCGAAGCTCATCCACCGCCTTCGCCGGCTCGGCCCTTCCTGATTGGCTCCCGAAGAGTTCCGAAAGCCGCTCGGCCCTTTCCGGAGACGGCCGGCTGCTCCCGCAGGGCGGGGCGGGCTGCGGGCGGCCCCCAAGATGGCGGCGGCGGCGGGGGCCACACCCAAGATGGCGGCCGCCAGCCGCCCTCAGCCCCAGGGCTTCCCTCCCGGCGCCGCCTCACGCCTGAAGGAGGCACGGAACCGCCCCGAGCCGCCGGCCGCCGGCCCCTCGAGCCCGCGGGGAGGCCGAGGCGGCTCCGCAGCGGCTCCCGGCGGCGGCGGGGAGGGAAGGACGGCGGGGGGGAGGTCCCGGCGCTGATGTCAGCGCGGCCGCCCCGCCCGCCGCCGCAGTGACAGCTCCGCCCGGGCCCGGCGGGGCCGAGCCGAAGGCAGCTGGGGCTGTGGCGGCGAGGGAGGGAAGGAGGAGAGGAGGAGAGGAGCCGGCCATGGCCGACGACTTCGGTTTTTTCTCCTCGTCCGAGGCTGGCGGCGCCGAGGAGGACCCGGCCGCCGCTTTCCTGGCGCAGCAGGAGAGCGAGATCGCGGGCATCGAGAACGACGAGGCCTTCGGGCCCGCCGACGGGGAGGGGGCCTCCGCCGGCACCGGGCAGGCGGCCCCGCAGGAGCCCGGTGAGAGCCGCCGGGCTCCGGGAGGGGGGGAGGGGGGATCCGGGGGGGTTTTGGGGAACCCCAGGGGGAGTTTTGGGGGTCCACGGGGGGTTTTGTGGCCCCCACAGGGGTGAGGGGGGGCCCCGTGTGCCAGGCTGGAGGCCTGGGGGGTGTCTGTAGGGGCTGTGCTTGGGTGCCAGGCTGGGGGCTCCTTCCCCTGAGCCCCGCGGTGTGGGGTGAGCCCTGAGCCGGGCACGGGGCGCTGAGTGAGTTAGACAATGGTCAGACAATAGATAAAGGTGCTAAACCTCACCTCGTGCCTCCACATGGCCCCCAGCCCTAAAGGAAGGGCCTTCGGTAGGTAGCAGGAGCCTCCGGGTCTCCCATCCCCATGAGGACATCGCTGCCACGATCCTCCTGCCCCTAACGCAGGCAGCCCCGTGGGGTTCCCATTGCTGCCCGTGTTGCGGTGGTTTCTCCTTTCCGCCCACGGGGACCTGCAGAGCCACGGCTGGCCCAGAGAGGTGCTGCTACATGCAGGCAGACACGGGCTGGGTGTAGCTGGAGCTGCGGGGTGAGCACCACGGGGACGGTGCCGGCTTGAGCTGCTCCGGAGCCACGCCGCATCTCCTAGCGCCTGCAGGCAGCCCAGGGCCTGTGCTTAAGCCTGGTCATTGCCAGGGAGAGCTCAGGGCCTGGAGGGGGCTTCTTTTAAAGCCTCCTTGCCCAGCAGCAGGGAGCTGAGCGCCCTGGGGCTCGCCTTGTGGGGTCGGTGTGCAGCTCACGGGGCTGCACCTGAGCTGTGGGTGTCTGCAGCACCTCGTCCCCAGCCCTAACCCTGCAGCTCGCTCCCCCTGGATGGGCTCCTGAGGACCCAGATGTGCGTCCCTGCCCTCCTCCCTGCTGCTGGAGCGTGCTGTGTGCCTGTCTGTCTGTGTGTCTGTCTGTCTGTGTGTGTGGCAGCTGCTGCTTTTGACAGACCTGGGGGCGGTCAGGTTGTCTGCGTGCAGGCAGAGCGCTGCCTCCCACCCTGCTCCTGGGACAGTTGCCCTAACCTTCAGATAAGATTTAAAAAAAAAAAAAAAACAGGCAGTGAAAACACCATAAACACACAAGATGCCCGGAATGGCTTGCCTTGGGAGGGAGGTGCTGGCTGGATCCCTCCAAGGACAGGAGCCCAGAGCTGCTGGCCCAGCGCCCTCCCACATATTCCCTACAGCAGCAGCTCGGGGGGGGATTTGTAGGGCTCAGGGCTCTGACAGCAGCGTGGCAGTGCAGCACGCTGCCTTCTTCCCCTGCCTGCCCCAGGCAGGCTCTGGACCCTGCCACCTTGCTAAGCCCTAACGTAAGACCAGTGTGGGATGTTCAGCTGGTGCCCCCCACCTGTGGGGCTGTGGGGATGGGTGTGCGGGGCTGGAAACGGCACGGCCCTGTCCCCCAGGAGCTGACCTGTCACTGCTTCCTGAGCACCAGCCCTTCTGGGATCGCCTGCAGCTGCCAGAGCTCTGCTCATCTTTCTCTTCCTTTTTTTTTTAATTCTAGCTGGTTTCCAGAACGGGGGAGCCACTGTCAACGGTGATGTTTTCCAGGTGAGTCCCCAGCCCCTTGCCCTGGCCCCGTGGTGCTCATGGGGGTGATGTGAGCAGGGGCACAGCTCTCTGCTGCCCGGCCCCCGGGACTGCTTGTGCTCGCTGGCCCCAGAACAGCTCCTGGCAGCCCGTGTCTGTCCTGTGGTGGGTTCCTGGTGCTCTGTTCTCACCCCTGCTTGAAGGAGAAGGGCTGGTTCCACTGCCACAGCCCCTGAGGTTTGGAGTTAAGGCTTTGAGACTGGCCGAACCAGGAGCATAGCTGTGGCCTGGCTGCTGAGCCCCGCAGCATCTCATCTCCCACCAAACCCCCTTCCCCGTGGCCAGGAGTGGGTCGGGGCACCCCCTGCCTGGGTCTCAGCTCCCCGGGGAGCCCCAGGGCAGGCCGTGCAGGCTGCAGAAGCCATGCCAGCACCCTACAAACCCTTCCTTCACCCCATTTGGTGCCCAGCAGCGCGGCACGGGCATCTCCCCTGCCTAATCCTAATCATATCAGCGACGGGACAGCCTTAATGAGATCGGGGATCTGGGAGGAGAGCCCTAATCCCGTGGCTGAGCCGCGTCAGGCTGGGTGTCCTGGCCAGCGGGAGGCTTTAGGAGAGGGGCAGAGCACGGTGCTGTGCCCTGAGCTGCCCCGGGGCTGAACACCGGCAGCGAGGAGCCCGGCCCCGTGCTGCCCGGGGGGGGAGCTGCTGCTGAGGGTGGGCTGCTGGCATCCTGCAGGAGTCCAACGGCCCCACGGACGCCTACGCGGCCATAGCCAAGGCTGACCGGCTGACCCAGGAGCCCGAGAGCATCCGCAAGTGGAGGGAGGAGCAGAAGAAGCGCCTGGAGGAGCTGGGTGAGAGCCGAGCCCCGTGCTGGGGGCACTGGGAGCTGGAGTTCCCTTCCCTGCTGCACCCCAGGGGTGCCTTGTCCCAAAAACCAGCCCTCCTCGGAGGCGGTGATGCCTTTCTGTGGGTGTTTTAGGGGGAAAAGGGGACGGGGCGGGGGGCTGCCTGCCTGACGGGAGCTGTCGCACCCCTGCCCTAGATGCTGCCTCGAAGGTGACGGAGCAGGAGTGGCGCGAGAAGGCCAAGAAGGACCTGGAGGAGTGGAACCTGCGGCAGAACGAGCAGATGGAGAAGAACCGGGCAAACAACAGGTAGGCCGAGAGGCTGAGGCAGCCAGAACTGCCCTCCTGAGGGGCCGGGGGGGCTCTGTCAGCACGCTGGGGCTCAGCCCTGCAGAACCAGCACCTCGCCAGGCCCGGGGAGAGCCCCGAGGACACCGAGCAGCTCTGGTGGCCCTGCAGAGCCGCAGCAGGATCCCAGGGCCTCCTGTCCACGCGTGGGGCTGGGGCTCAGCACAGCTCTGGGGGATTTTCAGGATTTCCTGGTGCCGTGGGAGGCCGCTAACCCCCTTTCTGTTTCTCTCTTTCTAACCCTCTGCCTGCCTGTCTGCTCCGCGCTCTCTCTCTGTCTGCGCCTCGGGGTAGGATCGCTGACAAAGCCTTTTACCAGCAGCCGGACGCCGATGTCATCGGCTATGTGTAGGTGCCTCCTGCAGGGTCCGGGCTCCTGCCTTTTGGTTCCGCAGCCCCCAGTCAAGGGAAAGGGGTTTTGGGGGGGGTGTCAGGCTCTGGCAAGGTCCTAGAGCATCTCCGAGGGCTGGAGGCGCAGGAGGAAAGAGGAGCTCTTGGGATTGCCCCTGTGGGGCTGGCTGTGGGGTTTGGGGCCTTCTGGGGACAGCCCCGAGGGTGGAGGGTGCTGAGCTCAGGAAACCGGGGCCGGGCTGGGTTCTCTGAGGGAGGAGAGGGTCTCCTGGGCAGGGGCTGTGTCGCTGACAGCCCTCAACATCTCCGCAGGGCCTCGGAGGAAGCGTTCCTGAAGGAGTCCAAGGAGGAAAGCCCGGGCTCCGAGTGGGAGAAGGTGGCCCAGCTCTGCGACTTCAACCCCAAGAGCAGCAAGCAGAGCAAGGACGTCTCGCGGATGCGCTCGGTGCTCATCTCCCTCAAACAGACGCCCCTGTCCCGCTAGTGCCGCCCGGCAGGGCCCGGCCGGGCCTTGAGGGGGGGGTCCCTGGGTCCCTGCCCTCTGCAGTCGGTGGTTGTAACTCTCCCCGTGGTTTTCCTTTTTGCTTCAGGGTGCGTCGGTCTCTTTCTACACATATTTATTACTGTGGCATTTCCCCGGGAAGCTGTTAGCAAGGGGATCCCCCAGCCCGAGCCGTGCCCGGGGCCTGACACCCCCTGGGTGCTCCCCACCTCATTTGGGGCTGTGCGTGGAACAAACCTGCCTGCCTCGGGGGTCCCAGAGGGATCCTGGCTCCCCTCTGCCCTCCTGCGGGGTGTAGGGCAGGGCTGGGGGCACAGCCTAGACCCTGCTCCACCCCACAAGACCCCGTGGGGAGCCCAGGTGATGCCACAGAGCTGGTGGGAACTGAGGAATGTGAGTGTGGGCACCCCAAAAATCAGCAGTTGTGGTGTCTTGTGCCCTGTGGTGCCAGGTGCTGGGAAGGGGGCACGGGACAGGAGCGCAGGGTGCTCCCCGCCCCTCTCCCAACGCCCCCGACTGTTGGGGTGCCAGGTTTTGGGGGCCTGGGCTCTGCTCTGCTCCTCCCCCTGCCCGGAGGAGGGCAGCTGGAGGCCGTGTGGCTGCAGGGAAGCAGGTAGGAAGTGTGGCTGCCGCGGGGCAGGGCGAGCCTCCAGCTCCCTTAACCCGGGCAGCCGCTCTTGGGCTTCTCCCCGGCCCAGTTGCCGCTGGGTTTGCGCCCCAGAGGCAGCAGGGCAGGGTGCTGGTCCCATTCCCACCCCATAAGGCCGCTTTCTCCCCTTGCTGGCGGGACTGGTGGTGCCCCCCAGCTGCGAGGGCAGCTCTGCTCGTGCTGGGAGTGGGAGCAGGCAGCACAGCACATCAATCAGCCAGCAGAGCCTCGCTGCAGAGCCCTGCTCCCCCCCTCTCCCTGCAGAGCAGCTGAATCGCCTCTGGCTGCCTCCCGGGGATCAGGAGCCCCCTGCGACCCCGGCTGCTGCGTCCCCAGTGCTGGGCGGGGGCTTCCAGCCCTCGGGGAGCGGCGCCCACAGCTCTTCTACATCCCCTCAGCTTCGGTATCATGTGCCCGTTCGAATCACCTGTTACAATAAACCAACATCTCCAAACCGTGTGTGCTGGAAATATCAGCCAGGCAGCAGGATTTCTTCGGGGAAAGGCTTTGAGCAGGCAGTGAGGGGAAAGGGGGAGCTGCGGGGAGCAGCGTGGACTCGCCCGGCGCTGCGGTGGAGCTCACCCCTTTCCCTCAGCTGGGTCACCAAGGCATCGGGTTGCCAGCAGGTGACGCGTGACGAGTGACAAAGGGAACAAATTTTACCAGGCTGCGACAGCACCGGGATGCCTGGCGGGGCCGCAGAGCCTCGGTGAGACACCCCACTGGTGCTCCAGGAGGATAAAGGCGAGAAAGAAACACCACAGCCCCAACATCAGGTTAACGAGGGGTGTATTAACCGCACTGCCAGCACCCCAGGGCCCGCGGGAGGCTCTCACTTCCTCGCCTTCATGGCCGTCACCACCATGCCCCCCAGGAGGGCCGCGAAGGTGAAGCCCTGGGCCAGGATCCGCGCCCGCATCAGCAGCTGCGAGCGGCGCGTGTGGCCTCGCTTGAAGCTGATGAGGCCGTAGGTCAGCACGCCCACGGTGCAGAGGCAGCCTGCGGGAGGAGGGCGGAGGGACAGAGTCAGCGGGGACAGGCGGTGACTGCGTGGGATGGGGCCCGGCTGCCCCCGCAGCCTCCCCTGTCCCCGCCCGCCCCGTTACCCCAAGCCCTGCAGCCTCCCCCCAGCTCCAACCCCAAGCCCTGCAGCCTCACAGCATGACCGCAGTGGGGAGAGACCTCCAGGAGCACCTCGTCCAACCCCTCAGCTAACACAACCGCAGCCTCCCCCCTCACAGCCTCCTCTGCTGACCCCAAACCCCTGCAGCCTCCCCTCACAGCCTCCCCCCGACCCCAGCCCCTCACAGCCCTCCCCTTGCAGCCCCCCCATTACCCCAAACCCCCGTCAGCCTCCCCCCACAGCCTCCTCTCCCAAATCTAACCCCGAACTCTCACAGCCTCCCCCTTCAGCCTCCCCCCAACCCTAATCCCTCACAGCCTCCCCCTGCAGCCTCCCCCCTCACAGCCTCCTCTCCTGACCCCAAACCCCTGCAGCCTCCCCTCACAGCCTCCCCTGACCCCAAATCCCTCACAGCCTCCCCCCCAAATCTAACCCCAAATCCCCCCAGCCTTCCCCCAGCCTCCCCCAACCCTAATCCCTCACAACCTCCTCCCCTGACCCCAAATCCCTGCAGCCTCCCCCTACATCTCCCCACTAACCCCAACCCCCCGCAGCCTCCCCAGCCCCTTTTCAGCCTCCCCCCACCCCAATCCCTCACAGCCTCCCCCCGCAGCCCCCCCCCGTTACCCCAACCCCCTCACAGCCCCCCTGCGGCCCCCCCCTTGCCCGCAGCCCCTCACCCAGGGGCACCAGGGGGTTCTCGCGGGTCTTCCTCAGGAACTTGTCCCCGAAGCCCTCCTCGCGGAACACGGGCAGCCCGCTGGGCCCCAGCGGCGGGGGAGGCCCGGCCTCCATGGCTGCGGGCGCGGGGACGGCAGCAAGCTTGGCCCTCCCCGCCTACCGTAGCCGGTAGCCGCGGGGCACTCTGGGAGTTGTAGTCCACGGGTAGGGGAGCGGAAAGGCGGCGCCCCGCGGGCCGGACTCCATTTCCCGTGGTGCCCCGCGGCCGGGCCCGCCGCGCGGTGTGTGTGTGTGGGGTGGGGTGGGCAGCCATGCCGAAGGCCAAGGGGAAGAAGCGGCGGCAGAAATTCGCCTATGGCGTCAACCGCAAGCGGCTCTACCGCAGCGCCCGGCGCCGGGCAGCGCCACGCATCGAGTGGTGGGCGAGGGGGGGCCGGGGGGAGGGCGTGGGGGGCGAGTTTGGGGTGGTATGGGGGGTGTGGGGGGGGCTGGGGGGGTTGTGAGGGGTCGTAGGGGGGTGTGGGGGGGCTGAGGGGGGTGTGGGGGGGCCGTGGGGTGGGGGTTGGGAGGGTTGGGGGGCGTTGGGGGGGACGTGGGGGGGGCTAGGGGGGTGTGGGGGGTGGGTGGGGGGCTGAGGGGATCGGGGGTGGGGAGCTGAGGGGGTGTGGGGGGACGTGGGAGGGGTGGGGGGGGGACGCTGAGGGGGCGCTTGGGGGGCTGAGGGGACGTGGGGTGGGGGCACGAGGGGGTGAGAGGGTGTTGGGGGGTTTGGGGGTTGTGGGGGGGGGTGAGGGGTTGTGGGGGGGATTGAGGGGGTGTGGGGGGTGTGGGCTGGGGGTTTGGGGGGTTCGGGGGGCTTGGGGGTCCTGGGGGGGCGTGGGATGTGTGGGGAGGGGGCTGGGGGGGAGCATGGGCTCTGTGGGGGGGGTGTGGGGGGGGTGTGGGCTGTGGGGGGGTGACCTGAGGCTGGGGGAGCGAGGGCCGTGGGAGGGGGTGGCAGTGGGCCCCTGGGGTTACTGCTCGTGGGGACACCCGCGGTGAGCCGCTGCCCGTTCCCTCCCAGCTCGCACATCCGCCATGCGTGGGACGCCACCAAGTCCGTGGCACAGAACCTGGCCGAGATGGGCCTGGCCGGGGACCCCAACAAGGCCGTGCCCATCGCCAAGAGGGGGCTGCTGGTGAGTGCGGGCGGGACGGGGAGCGGGGGCTGCCGGGGTGGCCGTCCTCATCAATATCTAAGGCATTGCTGGGGGTAACGGGACAGGGGACGAGGCTGAGGACTGGCACTCAGCCTCCCGGGACGTGCCTGAGCAGGGAGCGCTGGGATTGGGAGCACTGCAGGCTGGCTGCGTAACAAAATACCAATACCAAAATGCCAGCCTGGCTGGCGTTGGTGGGTACAGGTGGCCTTGGGAAATGTCACGCAGGTGAAAGGGGGCTCGTTGGCTGCAGGCGCTTCTCTCTGCTCAGGTGAGGAGCCGTGCTGTGCCACCTGGGCTTGCCTGTGTGCCGAGTGTGCAAAGAAAAGGCTCTGGTTAAGCCAGGGGAGATGCCGTGGTTCGTGGTGCTGTTAAGACTTCTGGGAGCAATTTGTGGGGTGAGCTGTTTTCCAAATGGCCTGTGTTTGAGTTGCTTTCTCTCATCCAACACAGGGAATGGAGGTGGATAGCAGTGGGCAGGCGGAAGGGAAGAAGATTGTGCGAAAGCCCTACGTCCTGAACGGTCAGTGCTGCTTCCGTCCCCTTGGGGGCTGCCTTGCCTTCCTTAGCAGGTTTTGTGCTGAACCTTGCTGCTCTCACTGCGGTTAGGGCTCTCCCGGGGCCCCATGAATTGTTCTGTCTCTCAGCATCGTGTTGCAGGACTGTCCTTAGTGCCTGTCCCGTGCTGGGGCAGGGAAGGTTTTTAATTCTTGCGCAGTCCTCGCTGCAGAGGTTTTAAGATGTGAGTGTGCACAGGGTGCCCCCGGCAGCAGTCAGCCAGGCTGGAGCAGAGCTGGGAGCCAGAGGAGCAGCTTGGCCTTCCCAGCGTGTCCTCAGCCTCATGGATTCCCTTTCCCTCCCGTGCTGCTTTTTTGTAGTACCTGCAGCCCCAGCAGGACTCTTGTCACTGCTAAACTCACTGGTGTCTCACACCAATGGGACAAAAAACTGCAGTGCCCTGCTCTGAGTGCTTTAGTGGTGGTTTAGGGGCAGCAACAGCTCAGCTTCTTCCTCACCATGTGAGCTGGGGAGCAGCAGCAGCACTGACTGGGTGCCCGCAGCATGCCCAGAGAGCTCTCACACTCCTTTTCCTGCCCGGGCAAGCACAGAGCTGTGCGGCAGGAGCTGTGCGGCAGGAGCTGTGCGGCAGGAGCTGCCTCCTTCCTGCAGGACTGGCAGGGTTTGATCATGGGAGCAGGCTGGCTGCTGCCCTTTGAGGCGCTGCTGGCGTTGCTGCCCTGCCTGCCTGCATCACGGTGTCTGTCCTGTGCCTAGAGATGGAATATGAGGCCAGCCTCCCCGAGAAGAAGTCCAACACGCTCTCACGGGACCTCATCGACTACGTGCGCTACATGATTCAGAACCACGGGGAGAACTACAAGGTGAGCATCGGCTGCCCTGGAGCCTGGGGCGCCTGCAGCAGCTCGCTCCTGGCTCTTCTGTGGAGCAGGAGTCACCAAACGTCCCCGCTCGGGTCCTGTTGTGTGGGCAGCTGATGGCTGAGGGGATGCGGTGCTTGGAAACTCATCCAGATCCGTGTCTGGCAGCGGTTGCAGCCTCCTGGGAGGGCCCTCAGGACGTGGCTGCCACGGCTGCTGTGCTGGTTTGGTGTTTGCTCACCGGGCTGTTCCCTGACCTGCCCTCCCCTTGTCGCAGGAAATGGCTCGCGATGAGAAGAACTACTACCAGGACACGCCCAAGCAGATCAAGAGAAAGATCAACGTGTACAAGAACTTCTATCCCGAGGAGTACAAGGCTTTCGTTGCATCGCTCAAGCAGGAGAAGATGGATGTGCAGTGACTGCCCCTGATTTTCCCTCGGGTCTGCCTGCCAGCACAGGCCTGGTGCCACCGTTTTATGAACGGAGAGGGCACGGCCGGGCAGGTGACGGCTGCTGCCAGGCTGTTGTTCCTGGGGCCGGGGCAGGCTGAGCTATGCAAAGCCTCTGGTGGAGGAGGAAGAACCTTCGTTAGGCAATTAAAACCTTCGTTAGACAATTATAACCAGGCACAGACGGCTCCTGGCTGCGGCTCGTGGCATTGGGATTGAATGTGCTGCGCTGCTCCCTTTCTGAGTGGGAGCCAGCGTTGCTTTTGCCTTTTTTAAATAAATTACTCTCCCATGCTGGTAGGAATGTCTCTTGTGGGCTTTCATTGCTGCTCTCACTGGGCACAGTCCTGCTTTGAGAGCTGGTGGTGCCGACGTGCAGGACAGGCACCAGATGTGCCGTGCTCTGCGGGGCTGGGGGTGGGCAGTGCTGGGGGCTCTGCCCTGTCCCTGTGAGCAGCAGGGCTGGATGTGTGTGCTCTGTGCTCCCCCCAGAGCAATCTCCGGGCTGGGGACCCCTTCCCTGCCAAGGAACGAGGGCAAAGCAGAGAGATTGACCTCTTTTATTGGCAAGAGGAAGGAGCAGCCGTACAGAGGGTGTCCCAGCAGACTGGCCAGCACGTAGTCCCTTCCCCAAAGCACTCCCCAACTTCTAACAGTTTTCCAGGGCCCAGCACTGCCTGGCAGCAGCCCTCCCACCCGCAGGCACGGCTCTCTGCGGCTCCTGAGCCCTGAGGAAGGAGAAGAGCAGCGGGGCAACTTCCTACCCAGCAGTAGCACATCCTCGGCCCATGTTCATAGCGGGGCTGCGCAGCGCCTGCTTTCACCTGCTCAACAGGGCTTTATTTTAAAACAGAGGTTGAGGAAGGGCGAGCTGCGTGCAGCCCGAGCTGGTTATTCCCACAGGCGTGCTTTTTGGGCAGGAGAGCCCACGCAGCCTTCATCAGCACGGGAAAGCTGCGAGCAGGGGGTGTTTTTACTCCCCTTGTTTAGGGCTCCATCAGCCACATCAGCTCCAGGGAGGCCAGGGGTGGTGTGAGCGGTGCTGCCTGGGTCCTTGTTGCCATCACAGCAGGACCAGGGACTTGCTCCTGCCCCCCGAGAGCTTCCTGGTGGCTGCTGCACTGCTCTGTGCCTCTCGCCTGCCCTAGGGGAGCCTGCGGGGCAGCTAGCTCGGTATTTGAGCCCCGCTATCCCACAGGGCTGCGCGTAGCTGCAGGGCCCTGCCCTGTGCTGTGTTCCCTGCTCACCAGGAGGTAACGGTGCTGCTGCTGCCTCCCAAAGGAGGCTTCCCCCCTTGATTTAGGGGGGCGGCTGCCCTCTCCCCTGCTGCTCGTGTCCCTGAGGGCAGCCGCACATCAGTTCAACCCCAAACCCTGTGGGGCGTGTGCCGTGGGTCCTGCCAGCGAGCCCCAGCTCCAGCAGCTCCCAGCACGTCCCAGTAGGAGCCGTTCTGGGCTCAGGACTGGGACAGCAGGCTGACCAGCAGGCTCCTGAGGTGCAGCACGCTGGTGGCTGTGCTCAGGCTGGCCCAGGTCGCGCTGGTGGGCAGGAGGAAGAGCTCCCGCTGGCCGCCCAGCGCCTGCAGCGCCAGCTCCTCCCGCAGCTCCTCCGCGCTCAGGGCGTCGCTCTTATCCTGCGGGGGGACAGGAGGAGGCTGGGGGGGGGCTGCGTGGCCCCGAGCCCGCGGGCTGGGAGCCCCACGGGTGGCTGCCAGGCGTGCTGGGGGCTGCCAGGAGCCCTTTGCTGGTGGCTGGCCGGGAGCGCTTTGCTCTTGCAGGGCGGTCACTTGGATGGGGGTTAATGGGAAGCGGCCGCAGGCACGCGTTTGGCTGCCTGCCTGGGCAATCTGTCACCCCTTGGGGATTCTGGACGCTGGTGCTCTCCGGGAACTCGTTAGCTGGGACATGGGGAGGTGCCCAAACAAGGACTGGCAGCTGCGCATTGGGACAGGCTGTGGGAGACGGCCCCGCGAGCGAGGGTTTTGCAAGAGCTGGGGGATTTGGGGCGCTCAGATTTCCCCTTAGAGTCCCACAAGAGAGGCAATTTGGCTGGAAACACCCCCCGGGGAGCTGCAGGGGGGCACCCACCTGCTTGTTGGCCAGCACCACCAGCGGCAGCCGGGGCTCCTGGGCCAGCAGCGCGTGCAGCTCCTGGCGGGCCGTCAGCAGGCGAGCCCTGTCCACGGAGTCCACCACGAAGACCAGCACGTGGGCCCCGCTCAGGTAATGGGACCAGTACGCTCGCAGGTTCTGGCTGCCGCCGACTGCAAGAAATGGGTAGGATCAGTGCCAGTACGTAGGGGTGAGTAAGGTGGCCGTGTCCCCTGTGTCCCCACAGCCTCCCCCAGGGAAAACGGGCAGCCTTACCCTCCAGCAGGTCCATCTCCAGCCCCTCGACCTGCAGCTGGGCAGAGTTGAAGCCCAGGGTGGGGGGGATGCGTTTCCTGGCCGTCTGGCTGCAGATGTAGTGCAGGACGCTGCTCTTCCCCGCTCCGTCCAGCCCCAGCACCAGCACCTGCTTCCACTCCACCTGGGGGGCAGCGGCACAGGGGGGCTGCTTTAGGGGCTGGCTTGAAACAAGGGGCTCCCCCCAGCCCCCTGTGCCCCCATTCCCAGCCAGGGGTGTCCATACAGCTCCCTTGCTCAGCCGGGAGTGCCGGGGGGGTCCCGGTGCTTCCCCCCCCCACCCTACACACCCTTCTCCAGCTGGGTGGGCTCCGAGGGGGCTTCGGACACCCCAGGGTGGGAGGTGGAGGTGTCCTGGGGAACACCCTGAGGGAACCCAGACCCCGTGCACCTTCCCCACCCTGCTGGGCTCAGCACTTCGGGATCTCCCTGCTCCTTCCCCATCCTCGGGGGGGATCCCGGTGGGCGACCGTCCCCGCTGCTCGTCCTCACCGTGCTGCCGGGGGGGGCTCGGTCCCGCAGCTCCTTCACCTCCCGCTCCCACCAGCTGTCCCAGCTGGCTCCCAGCTCGGTGTCGCGGAAGTAGAGCTTCCAGGCGATGAAGAGGAGGGAGCCCAGCGCGACCACGGCGGCCCCCAAAGCCAAGGTCAGGTCGCGGAGAGCTCTGGGGGGAGCCATGCGGCGCCGTGCGGCCCAGATGTGCAACCTGCCGGCCCTGCAACCTGCCAGATGTGCAACCCCGCCACCACCGCCGTGACGTCCGCCCCCAGCGTCACCGCCGAGCTTAAAGGGGAACGATGGGAGCCCGCCGGTGGGGTGGGTGGGGGGGCTGGGAGGCTTGGGAGAGGGTCCCGGGGTGGGTGGGTGGGTGGTGGGGGGATGGAGGGAGGGAAGAGGGAGGAGGGAGGGGTGGCGGGGAGGTGAAGGGGGCACGGGGAGATGGGGAGATTGGGAGGAGGAGGGTGGGAGGCGATGGTGTGGCTGATGTTGGAGCTGCTCCGAGCCGCCCCCAGCCCCACAGCGGGTCTGGCAGCCTGGTACGCTGTGTCCATATTGCCCAGCACCGTGCCCACTGCCCTCGGGCTGCTTCGTCCCGCTAAAAACACACAGCACGCGATGGCCCCGGGACAGCCCAGCTGCAGGCAGCCGTGTGCCCTCATCCTATGCCAGATCCCAGCCATGGGGTGGCTGCGGTGGGGTGGCAGGAGACCCCCAACCCCGCTGAGGTGGGGGGACGTGGACATGGCCTGAGAGGTGCTGCTGGTGGAGGTGGCACAGAGAGGGGCAGGGGATGGCGGCGGGTGGCAGGGCAGCACCCACAGCAGGGCTGTGCAGGCGGTGAGGGCTGGGGGGGGACATGGGGGGGCATGGGGGACATGGGGGCTGTGGGGGACATAATGGATCAGCCCCATGTCTCCCCCACCCCCTGCAGCATCCTCGAGCCTCATCTCAGCCCCAGCACCTCCAGCAGTGCCCACCCACAGCCCCTCATAGCCCCTCATAGCCCCTCATCGCCCCTCACCCCCCTCATCCCCTCACACCCCTCACACCCCCCAATCCCCCATATCCCCCCATATTCCCCCATACCCCCAGCACCCCCCACCCGAACTACAACTCCCAGCACCCCCCGCGCCTCCCGCCGCGCGCCGCCCGCCTATAAAACCCCTCCCGGCGGGAGGCGGCGCCATTTGCCCGGCGCCTCAGGCGGCGCCGCTTCCTCCCCCGCCATGCCGCCGCCCTCCCCGCCGCCCCGGGCCCGGTAACGGCTCCCTACCACCACCACCACCACCATGAGCTCCCGGCCACCGGCCGCTCCCGGTAAGCCTCTCCCCGTCCCCACGTTCCCCGGAGATCCGGGTTGGCGGCGGCGCTGAGCCCCGGTGCGTGTGTTGGCAGCGCTGGAGCGGGGCGGTGGGGCCGTGGCCGGGAAGATGTCGCTGCCCCTCGGGGTGCCCCGGCGGGCCTTCAGCTACGACGACGCCCTGGAGGACACGGCCCCCATGACGCCGCCGCCCGCCGACCTGTGCGCCGGGGTGCTGTGGAAGCAGCCCGTCATCCCCGAGCGCAAGTACCAGGAGCTCTCGAAGGTATGGAGTTTCGCTGGAAATCTCCCTAAAAAGCAGGCCCGGGGCGCCCGGTTTCACTAAAAACCTCCTAAAAAATACCCTTCTGGCATTAATGAGGTGGAATTAAGCCCCTGTGGGGGTGCTTCAGTGGTAGAGCAGCTCTTAGGGGCTGTTCCCTGAGTCGTGAAGCTCCTTGCTCTTGAATGGAACTGAATAGCCGTGAGCCTACCCTCTGCTTTTCATCTCTTCCTTTAATTTTTTTTTTTTTTTTTTTTTTTTTTGTGGAAAAAACCCTGAAGTTGTGGTTTGGCACAAAAAGTAAACTGTCCAGTCATGGAACAGTAACCTCAGTGTTAGGGGGAGGAGGTCACTGCTTCACTGGAGTTGTTATTTTGGAGCATTTGCTGCCTGGCTGCTAGGGCCTTGCAGCCACTGGTAGCTCTGTAAGTGTGAAGTGCTTCCAGTAAGGCACTGGAAACATAAGGAATGAGGCAAGGGAAAGCTAATCAGCAGCCTCTCATCTGTGAGACTGTCGTTTTGCAAACAGCTGTTGCTTCTGAGCTGTCTGTGGAGAAGTTCCTGCCCGCCTGACCTTGCAGTCCAGCGTGTGGCTGTGCGAATTGCCGTGGATGTGTTCTAGCTTTGTTCCTATTGACCTTTTCGAACTTAAACTTAATGACTTGTTGGCTCTGAGCCCAGCGTGTTTTCGAATGTTGAATGAAAGTTGCTTGCTCATTACTAAGAATAAGGTTCAGACGATAAGTGTTCCCTGGTTGTGGATAGAACAGCGTTTTTTTCCGTGTGATAAAGTCTTGCTGCTAGTGCAACTCGGCCTTGTTTCTTTTGGGGTAGTTGAGATGTGTTGTGACGAAGAGCTGAGGTACTTTCTCACCATAACCTACACCTTCTTCTGCACAGGTGGAGGAGGGGGATGCTCATGTGAATGCACCTGTCATAACTCCTTCATCTTCCACCGAAAGCGTCAACAAGGTACCTGTGGTAAAGGCCAAGGCCACTCATATCATCATGAACTCTCTCATCACAAGTAAGAGCTCAGCTTTCTGTAAGATCTCTGCTTTCTGTAGTTTGGTGGCTGATGGGTGTGGGCACGGGAGTGTGGTCCGGCTTGGTAGTGCCTCGAGGTAACTGTAAGTGTTCCTGGATGGTCTGTGCGTTCAGAGAAACTCTGTTTTTAATCAACACGGTCATTAGAGGACGTTTCTAGAAGGAAGCAGGGAATTAGGGGATAGGCCACCTTACAGCCTCCGTGTTTCCTGGCGCAGGAGTTGAGCAGTGAGGGGGAGTGCAGGGAATGTGCTGTGCTGATAGGGCGCTGCAGTCCACACCGCCTTACGCTGGAGCTCAGAGGCTGCTGCTGGGTGTTTGCTCATTAACTTGGCATTTCTTGCTGTTAGGTAGAGTTCTGCAATTACCTGAAGTTGTGTGGACAGGTGATGTGCTGAGCTAATGGAGCACTTCATGGCATTTATGGTAACAGCAGCAGGTGTCTCGCTAACAGCCAGACTTTAAAAAAAACTCATGAATCATGAAGCTTTAAAATGAAATTGGGCCAGTTATGTTTGCACAGAGAATGTGTTCATTTGCAGCAAGGGAAATTAAATGTGTTACTCTGTGCCTGCTGCCTCTTCTTTTAACAGCTGGGATTATTTTTTTCCTACAAGCAATGTTGCTAAAGACCCCTAGGTAGGTTTTAGGCCAGCATTTTGGAATAGCTTTATGCTTGTTCCTTGTTGTGGCTCAAAAATGACCTGCATATTGGAAGGTGCTGTGCAGGAGTAGGGACTTCCTGCTGGAAAGCAGCTTTTGTTTTAGTACAATGATAAAATAACTATCTAGATAAAAGTATGACGGCCTAAAATGCTCTAATGCAGTAAGAAGTCAGGAACTCTGAATTGCTCCTCCCAGGAGAGAAGTTCAGATGCAAATTGGAAATAGACAAAAACCTTCTAGATCTCTTGTACAATGCACTATCACTGCAAATAACTTTAACATTAAAATGGAAGTTATTTTTTAAAAAAGACAATAACTTTTTGTGTACTAATTCCTTTTAACTTTGATTCACTAGTCAAACTAAGAACAGTTTCCTATGCTGATAGTAAAAAGGTGCTCGCTTCAAGAACTGAACTGGTATCAATCTATTGGCTGGTGGCTCTGTGGTTGGCTGAAGTAACTTATTTTACCTAAGCTAGAATTGCTGTGGGAGTCTTTACCACCTGCTCTGCAAGGCTGTGACTGTCAGATCAGCTGGTGTGGGCAGTCTTTCAGAAATCTTACTCTTTCATTGGCAAAAAAGTTGAAAAATCAAGGGGGCCACTTAAAATATCCAGCTTGTTGTGGGGTCTTCTAGACTTGGAAATTGTAATTAGAAGTGATGCGGCTTGTTGGATTAAACGTGTTTAAATACAAGTGTTACATCTGCAATGCATCCTGTGATTTGGGACAAAGCACTGCCTATCTGACTCGCTTAGCCCTGTGACTCAGGATAGCCTCCTGGTCAGAACAGCTCCTTAGTTTCATCTTGCAGCCTCTGTCAACTCGTCACAGTAGGTATGAACGATGAAGTTACCTGTGGTCACTCGAGTTGCCTTTTCTAGAACTGCTTGTGGCGGCTCTTTTGTGTGAACGTGTGCTCTTGTCCATTCCAGAGCAGACTCAGGAGAGCATTCAGCGCTTTGAGCAGCAGGCAGGGCTGCGAGAAGCTGGCTACACTCCCCACAAAGGCCTCACCACGGAGGAGACCAAGTATCACCGAGTGGCTGAGGCAGTGCATGTAAGACTTCTTTTCCTTGTGTTTTTTTTGTGTTGGTTGTGTACTAGCCCGACACCTGTCTGACATAACTTTGGGAACGTGTTGCTGGGACTATTTAAACTGCTTACTCTGAAGGCGTTTAGTGTATTGTGTAAAAAGATTACCCACCTATGTTAAACTTGCTGTTGGCCTGTATAGTTTTGAAACAGTTTGTTCTGAAAACTGCAATATTGCCCAGTCACTTCCAGCTGGGGACATCTCTGTACAGAGCCTAGCTTCTTGCTGTACCTCCCAGAGGTGCCCTGCAGTGAACATTAAGTGTTTGTCCCAGCATTATCTCTCCGGGGATAGCTGACACGAAATGCCAGCCTTCTGGGTATTGAGGGCAGAGCTTGGCATCCATTCTCTCTGCAAACGCTCGTCTCTGTTGTGGTTCTTCTGTTCAAGAACTGGAAGAGACTTGCCAACTCACATTTTTTAAAGAAAGTATAATTTGAAGTTCAATATGTTTTTATGTGCAAATGCAATTTTGAAGGAGCTCAGCTGTGTGGTAAGTGGATGAGGCACTCCCAGATCTTACTGTGCTGAGTAACACTAATCTGAGGGTAGGGCAGAGAAGGCCTTTGACACCTGAAATAAACATGCTTGGTGAGTTTTGGCCTTCAGTCTTATCCCTAAATCCAAGTAACTTCTCCAATTTTAAAGGTCCTGTTTACATTTTCCAGCTTGATGCTTATTTTGATGATCTTGAATTACCCTCATCTCTTCCAATGCTACTTTTCCATAGCATTAAGATGCCAAGTGCAGAAGGTACTTATCAGGTGTTTGTGGTGGTTAAGCGTTGAACGGACTGAACTTAGAACTCTACTCGCTGCTGCCTTAGTGATGCCAAGCCTCATTTGAGTCCTGTAATGAACCCAGGAACTCCTGGTGCACTGGGACAGCAGTGCTGAAGCTCTGGACCTTTGTTTTGACTTTGTACTGAGCTAACTTTGCAGTACAAATCAGCAGTCTCTGAATAAGCACTGTTCTAGTTGGGTTACCTATTCCTTGAAACAAGCCAGAACCAGATTACTTGTAAACCACGCGTTTCTAACGTTAAAAGTTAGAAAATGAAATCGGGCTTGCTTCTTACTGGAAATAAAGACAAAGGTCTCCAGCCAACATGTTTCTGGTGAGCTCAGCTGCCCACAGTGATCTTGCAGTTGGATTTCAATAGCGAGCCTTCCAGGCGTACCCTTGCAAGGTCAAAGTTTCAGCAGCAGCGTCAGTGAGTTGTGTTGGTGTGGCTTGGATAACCACAGGCAATGTTCTGAGAAGGTGCCTGTGCAGTCAGCGTTTGAACTATAACTGTCCTTCAAGTGACTTCTTTCAAGTTCTGTTTGTACAGAATGGCTTGTAATCGCCTGGGTCACACGCCCCCAGCTCCTGATTGCTGTGTGACCGGACGTATTCTTCACGTGCAGTCCAAATTGTTGTTCTAGTGCAGTGCTTTCACCTTGTTTGTGAATTACTTCTCAGTGTCTCATGCTCCTAGGCTTCTGCGCAAGGCCTTGTCTCACCTTCGTTAGAGAACTTGTGGGGCTGAAGCCTCTGCTCTGAGCAGTGCTCCAGACACACGGCTGCTGTGGCACTTGGACTTGTTGCCCTGCAGCCAGCAGTTCAGCCAGCTCTGCTGCACTGGAGGCAACCTTCCTGGGAGCGCTGGTATTTCAGCAGTGTGCTGCTGTTGAGCAGTGACTGACCTGCAGTGAGCTACGTGGTTTTCTTCCATTAGCTTGGAGGGTGTCCACTTGCATGAGCATAGTGATGAAATGTTTGTATGCGACCTGGAAAGAAGCTTAAGGGGTGTATGCAAGTATTGTAATACTGAGTATAACCAGGTTAAAATAACACTTAAAATCCCTTGTCTGTGATACAAACAGCTGTCCAGTTTTGACAGTAAAACTGGCTGCATTCCATATGCCTTGTACTTAAGGTCTGTTGCTTGTGTTTCTCTTGCCTTTCCCAACAGAAGCTAAAAATGCAGAGTGGAGAAATGACAAAAGACGACAAACAGACTTCTTCTGCTCAGTCCACTCCAAGCAGCACTCCCCACTCCTCTCCCAAGCATAAAAACAGGTACCCTGCCCCTGGCAGATCACTGCCTCTGTGGTTTCCTGCAGGCTGCTGAGGTGGGATGTGCTGCAAATATCCCCTTTATGCTGTGAGGGACTCTCTGAGGGGTGGAGCTCAGGGACTGCTGTGGATTTGCATCAGAACCAAATATATTGGAAGCTTATGGGACTTCTGTCAAATCAAGGCAAATTCAAGGCAAATCTGTTAAGATCTTTCAGGTTTTCCCTGGTAACTACATGTAAAGTTTCTGGTGCGGTGGGGCCCACCTGAAGTGGTGTCTTTTCATACATCCCGGTAATTTTTTTCCATAGGAGTTGGTTCAGTCAGGGATCCTCTGCTTCTATCACTGGCCCAGACTTTGTTGCCATGGAAGCTGGTGGGGACAGATTGCCATCTGAAAGATGGAGTTTTTTTGGACCCAAAGCCATCCAGAAATCCACCAATGATCCAGGTATGTCCTCTAAAATCTCCTGCATTGCAGGAGGTGGGGAGAAATGTTAAACAGCAAAAATGCCAGCTGTTTCTGTTCACCTTGGGGGAATGTGTGCTACTCGTATTGTTTCTGTGCCAAACAGGATGGTACAGCACTCAGTACTGGCAGGAGTGGAGAAAGGACTTGGCTAGTTTTCCTAGCCCTTACTTGCTGGGATTTTTATTTTTTTACCAGGAGGATTTACCATCCAATCCTATAAGGGTGCCCAGAAGCCATCCCCAATGGAGCTGATGCGTGCTCAGGCTACTAGAATGTCAGAGGATCCGGTCACCTTCAAGCCACCCAAAATGGACATTCCAGTCACAGAAGGGAGGAAACAATCTCCGCGTTCCCATAACATCAAACCGCGGGATCTGAATGTGCTCACTCCAACTGGGTTCTAGGAAAAGTGCTGCTGGTATCCCTAGTACCTACCTACAAGGTGTCCCTGTGCCGTTGTGCTGCAGTAAAATAGGAATGTCTCCCTTCCAGCTCCTCATCTCAGAAAAGGAAATAGCTGTGACTGTCCTCCTAATGCCAGCCTTGAATCAGTCCTGGAAAAAACTCCTGCACTCGTGCTAACTGATTGCAAACCATCTTCTCTGCTGTGCTGCACCAGCTCTGTCTGCTAGGCTGCACTGCGAGACACGCTTCCCGGTATGCTGTGCTAAAGTAAAACCTTGAGCCACGTCCTGTGGGAGAGGACTGCGTGGGCGTGCAGATAGGCTGGCGTGTCTGCGTGTGGTCTGGCTGGCTTGTCCTGCTCAGTGTTGAGGTACCCTCAGGAGGACTGGTTCTGTCACGTACAGAACAGCAGAAAATGATGAAAACAAGCAAGGAGCAAAAGCTGGACCGTTAGCTGCCAGGAGGGAAGAAAACTGCTCTGGGAACGTGGTAGGTCAGCTTTAAACGTGCAGCTCCCTTACTGTCTGCTGTGACCTTATAGTTCAGTGTCTAGTAACTTGCTTCTTCCTGGGCTAACTTCAAAGGAAGAACGTAGCCCTGCCTGTTATAAGATACTCTTGTTATAAAGGTAGGGGAAGGATCTAACGAGGCTTGGCAGTAATGAGAGAACTGCTTCTCTCCTAGCTCTCTGGGTTCCTCCAGAAATGGTAGAAATGACCAGAGCTGGTGTGGCTTGAACCAAGTAAATCCTCTTTTCTTTCTGCAAAGCAACGCTGTCCATGCTCGTCCTAGACAGGCGTGCAGTAGTTCTGGCACTCTGGTTGCTGCTTCATTGGTTTTCTGGCATCTTGTGTGAATCATGCAGAAGTGTACTGGGCACCAGTGGCACTTCTCAAAAGGGTCTTTTGTTTCATCAGCATTAAACAGATTTTCCAGGGCTGGGGGAAGACTAAGTGGAAGATAAGGCTAAACGTTCCTCCTCCGTGCTGTGACACAGTGACGTGTAGTTTTTTTGGCCTAGTTTTTACCAGTTACTGCAAACAGTTAACACTTGCTTTCATGAAAAGTGGAAGAACCTCCTAGCTGCCATCTAATCCTTTGATCTGTAGACAGCACTGCTGTGTAATTGTCACCCGTCCTGTGGCAATCAGGACTCTTCTTGATCTCGTGATTGTGCTGCGGAGCTCCCTCAGCCAGAAGACAGCTCTGTGGTGCTGAGGTGGGAGTGGCAGCCTTGCATCTGTCGTTAGAAGTTTTTCTGTTACAAGGACTTTTTACAGAGGTGACTTCAGGTTGTGGTCTGGAGCTTCTGCCTGCTCCAACTGTTCAGGAACTGGCTCACTTGGTTAGCTGCCCTCTGAGGAATATATTCTGTGGCTCTGCTTCATCTCAAGCTTCAGCAGCACTGCCAGCAGTGTTAGGTTGAAAGCCTCCCACCCAGCCGAGCAGTTACCGCTGTCACCAGTCATTTGCACCTTGATGATCAGAATCTCTCATTTGACATTAATTTATTGTCTGTATTCATGTCTTAAATGTGTATGATTTTTGTTACAAGAAAATAAAACCCTTGTGAATGGAGGTCCTTGGTTTTTAGTGTTGGTAAAGCACCTGTGGAAGAAATGTGGGGCTGTGCAGTGTCTACCAGGCTGCTTGCTGCTGGCCAACAAGTGTGGGGCCAAGGTTTTGCCTACAAAGGCTGAGAGCACTCATTGTGGCAAATACTTGCTGTGTAAAACTCCCCTTTGACAGGAAGACTAGGTTTAAAGCCACATTAAGTCCTGTTTTAGGCCTTTTGCTGATGAAACCTTGTAGTTTCTTGAGCTGTTCAGATGAATGTTTGCACCTGGACCAAGGAGCTGGGCACAGATGTGGGAACCAGGCTGGTGTTTGCCTAGTGATGCCCAGCTCCTGGCTTTGCCTTCCTCCTTTGGGTTTGAGTGCTCCTGATAGAGCACACAGTTCTGGGTGTTGGGCATGACTGAGCTGAACACTGCCTTGTTTTTCTTTGAATGTTTGCAGAGCTGAAAGTGGTGGAATGGATCCTGAAGCACCTACATGCTCTTGTACTGTCTGCTGCTGCAGGTCCTGGTTACATCTCAGTTTAGTTCCAAAGGCTGCTGTTAAGGGGTGGTCTCTTGGTGGGATGCTCTCATTCTGCTTGCTGTATCCTGCTCAGGTTTTGTTCTTGGGATATGATCAAAGTATCAGAAAACAACATCTAACTGTGGACCTGCTGAATTACCATTCTGGAAGAAGTGCTGCCCTTCCAGCTGAGGCTGCTATCCATGCCTTTCCTGATGTGGCTAGCTGCCTTGCTCCAAGTCACATCGGTGGGATTGTTTAGGGAAAGGTTCATCCCCTGAGTGTCCTGGAGATCTTGACACTGTGAACCTCCTCGCTGTTATCTACAGCTGTGTTTTGATAAGTTCATCAACTTCCCTAGATATTGAACAGGTATTAGGGCGTTTTGCCATGCAAACTATTGCCAGTTCATGGCTGCTTCAGACTAATGCTATCCCAAGGTACAGCTAGCAGAGCTGTGGGTACCAAGAAGGAAGAGGCTCAACAAATACAAAATTTTTTTTTTTTCACAGGTGTACAAAGTGCTCTGGAAAACTGTAGGATGAGGCAGATTTGGAAGGAAATTCTGACACTGTAAACAAAAGATTTTCCAAATATATTAAACATGACATGACACTTGAGACTGCAGCATGAGACAGAGTTTTAAGTTCACAGTTTTTAAAGGAAACACGAAGCTGCATCAGGTAGCAGTGAAGATGAGAAACAGCTGCTGGATCATGCACACTTTCTCCTTGATCTGCAGCGGGAAGGGCTGCCCCAGGAGCTGCTGCATTCGGCTGAGGAAGTCCTCTGTCTTCAGGTAGATGTCCAGGTGGCTGATCTCATCGTCATCCTGGAGCCTGGGCTTGGCTTTCTGAATGATCAAGTCCATCCGCTCATAGAGTGAGCTCCGTAAGTGGTCTGCAAGAGGAAATGCTGTTGGGAAGAGGTGCCAATGGGCCAGCTGACCTCCTAGGGACCAATTGCAGCATCCCCCGGCAGTGCTGTGCAGCAGCAGAGCAGCTGGGAACTGTGCAGGCTCCCTCCTGGTTATCCTTGGCACTCCTGCACAAGACTAGCCTGGTGGAAGAAGGCACTGTCCCCTTCTGGAGCTGTCTGTGCGTGGAGAGAGACTGAGACATGGAGAGGGGCAGGCAGGGCTGTAGCGTCCCTTCTGCCAGTGCTAGTGGCAGACTGGACAGCTGTCCAGCTGCAAAGATGGTCTCCAAAGAGCTTAATGGTGCTCTTCTGAGGTTTCAGGGACATCAGCACACTATGCACATGTGGCTGTGGTTTTCTCTGTGTTTATCTGAGCGCCTTAACTCCGGTAAAGCAGATTTGGTAAGGGACTTTAGGAAATTTTGGATAAAATGGGAGCGTTTTGTGACTGTGACAATCTGCAGGGGTCAGAAATAGTGCTCCTTCCAGGGCTGCTGGTGGTGCTCCCTGCCCAGTGTAAGTGCTTGGTGTGTCCTGGCTTTACCACCCCCTTTGCCTTCTGCTTTTCCTCCTAAGCCACTGAATTCTGCCCGCTGTGCCCCCAGCTTAAGAGTGGGTGCACAGCGCTCCGCTGCCTACTTCCCAGGGCTGGCACTGCTACTTCAGGCAATTTCTTGGCAGCTAAACTTGGCAAAGCAGGTGGTGCTCCCTGCTTGATGCAGTAGCACTTTTTTTTTGCTCTGACTGCTGAGAATAGTTCCCAGGAAGGATGGAAGCACATCATCTTTCTAAGCCTTTGTGGCTGTGAGCTCAAGAGTGGTGAGGTGAAGTATTTGGGCTGTTCCACTGCAGCCTCTTGATGAGTTTGTGTTTATCAAAGCCAGAACAGGCTGCTTACCCAGTATTACGTTTTGGTAACTTATTAGCAGCAAACTCAAGTATTCCAGCATTTCGTCCCATCTCTGCCACGTTGCTACGTCATCCTAGGACAGGAGACAGGGTTTGGTTAGTAGGAGAGGTTTTCTCAGGAGAAAGCAATGCAAGGGGGAGGACGGACAGGATACCTGGTACTGAAGCAGCACAGAGGAGTGGCCCAGAAAATACAGGATCTTGGACAGAGACAAGGGCAAGGTTGTGGGCACGTCACAACTGTGATGGAACATCATCTCCAGCAGTTTGCAGCGCAGGAGGTGGCTATCCATGCTGTTTAACAGAGCTTCCCTGAAAGACAAAGGCGTTTATTGTGGGGGAGACAGCACAGCCTGGCCAGGAGCAGCTGCTTCAGCATGTTTCTGGTGTCTTGCTGGTGCTGATCTGGTGTGAGAGCGGGGTGACTGGAGGGGCTGCCCACAAGGACAGCGGAAGCAAGCCCACCAGATGGGACAAACCTTTGTCAGGCGGCTTGGCCATGGGTGTGCTTACAGTATTTGGGTCTGATCTGTGGCAACCTGAGTTGGGTATGGCCTGTGGAACAAGCTGAGTTGCTTCACTTGCCCCTGCCCAGCAGCCTGTGCAGCAGTTAGCCATTCCTGCTGACTCGCAGGGAGCAGAGCCAAGCAAGTGTGGAGTGGTGTCAGCTGCCAGCTGGATCTAGGAGATCTGCCTTGAATGAGTGATAGCTTGGCTAGAGTCGATTTGGCTTGCTTAGACCCAGTCTGTGCTCAGAGTTCTGCTAAAAGGATCTGAAAGGGTTTGAAACATCTGTGCCTTGTGGTCTCACGTCTATGCCAGAGCCGCTCAGGCCCTGTGCCTTGGCTTCAGGCACTGCACTTCTTACAGAAGCAAACAAAAGCTTGTCCAGGCAGAGCTGCAGGAAGTGTCACTTCTGAGGAGCTTCTCAGTAGTGCCTGGGAATCAGTGCTGTCTGCTGGGACTCGACTGTGCTCGTGCAGAGCTGCTTTTTAGACCCTCTGTGCGTTTGTAAGGTTATGCAACTTTAACAAGTAGGAGAATCGATTGTTCTCAGCATCACACTGGGGAGATGGGTGCAGTTGGTGATGCTGATGGCCTCTGTTAGTCCCATAGCTGTGCTCTTGCTGGCTGGGTCACAAATGGGCCCGTCTTTCTATAATACCTTCTATTCCTTTATGCATTCAGATTTAGATGCAAGTTGGGAATAAGACCACTGACCGGTAAGGAGATGCTGCTTTGCACACATTTGTCTCACCTTTGGCTTCTCACAGGAATATTCAGAATGAATGGGAATATTAAATCAGCGATCTTGTAGGAGTTGCAGTTGGGAGATCTGTCCACTTCCACCGCCATGGACAGCATCCGCTGGAGCAGGAACATTGCCCTAGGTCAGAGAGAGTCAACGTTAGGAGACAGCACCCCTCGTTCTGCACAGCTCTGGGGGTGGGATCACTGTGCCTCGCAGCGAGGGGTGTCAGGGAAAGTAGCAGGTTAGATTGGATTTGCTTCCTGCGAAGCCCTGTGGTGTCCCTTGGTGTCTGTTGAATCTGATGCTCTTGGAAGCAGTTAATCCCCAGAGGGGCCTTAGGAAAGTCTCCGGGGCTGTACTGAGCATTGGAGGAACAGCATGGGGCAGCCTGGGCTGTGGGCTCCAGCCCTGATGCAGGAGGAAGGTGCTCACTGAGCCAGTTTTCCACCAAGTGAGGGAGCCTCTTGTTCCCTGAGCCCCTCTACCCCAGAGGAAACAGCAGTAAAGCTGTGTGCAGGTACAGCCTGGCTTCCCTCAATTGGCAGGGACACGGTCTTGCTTCTCCCTGCCCCTAGCCCCGCGTTACGGCAGTGGGAAGCCAGGCCCTGGGCTTACTTCTGGGCGAAGACGGTTGATGGGAGCGCCTCTGCCCCGCCAGTGCTGCACGGCCTCGCTGCGGGTGAGCTGCATTCAGCCTGTGCTGCTGCCGAGTGCGTCCCCTCCGCCTCCTGGGGCTGGGAGAACCCGATTCCTGTCACTGCTGCCACCAACCATTCGACCACCTCCCTGGGAGAGAAACAGGAGCGTTAGTGGGGATGGGCCTGGCCTTGCTGTGTCCTGACCTCCAGCTCTGCTTGGAGGCTGAGGAAAGACCCGAAGGAGGGAGGAGATGTCCCACCTGCGTGGGCAGGCTGGGGAATAGTTCTGCTGAGCAGCAGCTTTAGGTGCTTGACAAGAGGATTGCCTCCTCATTCCTGTACTGAGCTAGGTAAATCTGATCTCATTCCTGAAAAAAAGCCTGCTAGGCTGTGGTTTGGAAATGCCTTGCATCATTTTTGCAGGTTTGCTGTCATAAACCTGTCATAAACCTGCTACTATTCCTTACACTTGGTCCCTATAGTTTCCTCTCTTTCCTAAGCTTGTTTCTTGAAAAATGTGACCTGGATTCTGAAGAAGTGTCCCCTAAGCCCCTGCCCCTCCCCATCTGGTCGGAGTAGAGGGGAGGAAGAGGCATCCCTTACTTCACATTGCTGAAGCACTCGTTACAGGAAAGCACTTTCTTGGCAATTGACCTCTGCAGCAGGCGCAGCTGCAGGTTCTTCTGGAAGTCATCCTGCAGGGTCTGCACCACGTACTGCAGGAAGAGCAGGCGGCCAGGGGGCTTCTCCTGGGGGCAGACAGAGATGGTGTGAGGCTGGCGGAGCCCCAGGGCAAGGAGCGTCAGGGAATTTGGCTGTGTTGGGAACGGGCTCGTATACGTGGCTGAGGAATAGTACCTGGTCCTCCATGATGTACTTCAGCAGCGCCCAGTCCCATCCCACGGTGCTGGTGGTGGCTGGATGGAGCCTGCAAGGACAGTGTTGTCTGCTGGCACTCACCCACCTTGGGGTCAGGCAGCCCTCACCCCAGGCCCTCCCCTGTCCCTGCTGCTCCGGTGCCCATGCTGCCTCCTCTCTAGCTCTGCCCTCTCCCTTTCCCCTCTCACCACATCTGCTCATCGCCTCTTTAGGAAAAAGGTGAGCACTCCTCTGTCCTACAGGACTTCTGGTGTCACAGGCTGTCCCTGCAGCTACCTTGCTACTCAAGGATTAACGCGTGCTTCTGGTATTTTCCTTTTTGTCTCAGCATCCCCTGCCTCCCTCATCCCCACGTCCTCCATCCAGTTGGGTGTTCAGTGGCTGCTGTCTATGCCAGCCGTGGTTCCGACCTGCCCCCGTGGTGCCTGCATCAGTTCTGATAACAGGGAGCAGGGGAAGGATCATCCTGAGGAAATCGTTCCCTTCTCCGTGGGTGAGGACCACAGAGGATAACCTGTCTGCTGGGCAGCCCCAGGGTGTGGTGGCAAAGGGAACACGTACATTTGGATCTTCATCAGCAGCACGTAGGTGTCCTTCAGCACTTCCCCCTGGTGGGGGTTCAGCAGGATGTGCCTGACCAGGTGGGAGATGGTTTCTTTGGGAGGGTAGTGCTGGCCGGAGACGAAGTCGTTCAGTAAATGCAAGGTGCCCTCCAGGAAATTCTCCTCTATGGTGGTCTGCACCATGCTCATCCTCCTGCTGGGGATGAGCTCGGCTTTCTGCTGCGTGCAAGGCAAAGGCAACGGGTGAAAAAACAGCTCCCTGTGGTGCAGAGGAACCCAGCTGTGTTTGGGGCCCACTGCTAAGGAACAGCAATAACCAGAAATCCCGATCGCCGGGCAAAGCTTCCCCTGAAAGGGCAGAGCAGCGGCTGCCCCTGCTCCGAACCCCATTTACCTGCAGCTTTTCCCTGTTGCGTGTTAAGCCGTGGAAGGGGAGGTGGTGGACTCCGCTCCTCCTGAAATAGCGCAGTTTGTTCAGCCAGACCGTGCTGTCAGCCGTGGTCCTGTCTGGGGTCGAGGTCGCTTGCTGGGTTGCTGTTTTTAGTGCTGAGTCCCCCTCTTCCAGCAAAGGCTCTTTGGCCTTCCCTGGGCTTGTGGCGATGCTGCATGGGACAGGGCTTGGACTTGTGGGGAGCTCCTCTAGCTGGGAGGTGTGGGGAGTCTCCTCCTCTGTGCCACAGTTTCCACAGCTGCTGCTGCTGCTGTGCAGACTGGAGGGGGACAGGGAGAAAAGGTCTGGGTCCAGCAGCATGCTGGCCAGGGAGCCCAAGTCGCTGTTAAACGTGGTGGTGCTGCAGTTCTGCTCCGGGCTGCAGAAGGAGCTGTGGTGGCTGGAGGCAGGAGAGCAGCAGCCCTCGTTCTCCACCGTTCCTGCCGTGTCCGCGGCAGCACAGGGGTACACAGGAGCGTCGCGCTGGGGTGCTGCGGGCCTCAGCCCCTTCACCGCCTCCCTTTCTTGCTTTGTGGTGAAGCAAAGCCTGGGATGGGACGCGTGTCTGGCTGGGCCAGCAGGCTCCCAGTCGGCACAGTCCGTGGGCGGAGGAGGGCTGCACGAGTCTTCATTCGTCAGGTCGATGACGGTGACGCTGCTCCACGGCGTCGCCTCTGTGCTTGTGTCCTCATGGGTCAGATCGATAATCTCCTGCGGGGACAGAGAGGTGTCAGCAGTGGTGACACCTGAGGAACATCTACAGCGGCACCAGCACCACATTGTCCCTGCTCAGCCGGGACAGCCCTGGGGATGTGGGAACTCGCTCCTCAGCGGCTGGGGACAGAAACATGGAGCAAATCCCCCGCTGCTTGGCCCGGGGGCTGGGGCAGGCTGCGGGTAGCAGCCCCCAGCCCTACTCTTGGCCTCCCATGGTCAGGGAGTGCCAGGAGCTCCTCGTCCCAGTGCTACCTCCACATCCATGGCGGGGCGTGCGGTGATGCCGAAGCGTTGGCGAGCGGTTGCCCCAAAATCAGGCGAACCCCACGCATCTCCCGGCCGGGGGCCGCTGCCTTTCCCCGGGGGGGGCACACATCGCCGTGGCGAGGCGACCGGGGGGGGGGGGACGGACGGACGACAACCGCTTGCCACCGGGCTACCGGCTTCCAACAGCCCCAACCCACCTCAGAACGGGGTCGGGGGGCAACGAGCGGCCCCTCAGCCCCCCGCCCTGTGAGGAACCGGCTACCGGGGGGCACCCCCTGAGGCGTGGGGGCGGCAAAACCCTCAGGGACGGGGCTGTACCGGGGATGCACCGGGGATGCAGCGGGGCCGCCCCGCGTGGCGCCTCCCTCCCTTCCTCCTCCCTCCCTCCCTCACCGCGGGGCTCTCCCGGTGGTGGTGGTGGCGGCGGAGGAGGAGGCGGTGGCGGCGTTGTTGCGGGGAGCGGCCGCCGTCGGTTGCCGCCTCTGTGAGGAACGGGGCGGCCGCCATCTTAGCGGCGGGAAGCGCGTCAGGGGCCGGCGGGGCGGGCTCGGGGGCGGCCCTGAGGCGGCGGCGGCGGCCCCGGCCCCGCCATGGCGGTGTCGCCCTACGTGCAGGCCATGCAGGAGCTGTTCCGGGCCAACACGCGGAGCCGCGAGTTCCCGGCTCACGGCGCCAAGGTGCACTCGGTGGCCTGGAGCTGCTGCGGCCGCCGCCTGGCCTCCGGCTCTTTCGATAAGACGGCCAGCGTCTTCCTGCTCGAGAAGGACCGGCTGGTGAGGCGGCGGTGGAGGGGAGGGGGGGAGGCCGCTGGGGAGGGGGGGGGGAGCAGCGGAGGGACCCCGGTTGGGGTAGGGAGCGACCGTGGGGGTCGGTACTGGGGTATGGGGGGAGGTACCGGGGTGTGTGGGGTCGGTACCGGGATCAGGGAGCTGGTACTGGGGTATGGGGGAGGTACCGGGGTGTGCGGGGGAGGTACTGGGGTCAGGGGGCCTGTACCGGGGTGTGGGGGCTGGTACCCGGATCAGGGAGCTGGTACTGGGACATAGGGACCAGTACCGGGGCGTGGGGGCCGGTACTGTGGTCATAGGACCAGTACTGGGGTCAGGGGGCCGGTACTGGGATATGGGGGTTGTTACTGGGATGTGTGGGGGCTGGTACTGGGATCAGGGAGCTGGTACTGGGACACAGGGGCCAGTACTGGGGTGTGGGGGCTGGTACCAGGATCTGATGTCCAGTACTGGGGTGTGTGGGGGAGGTACCGGGGCCTGGAGGCCGATACTGCGGTGTGGGAGCTGGTACCGGAATCAGGGAGCTGGTGCTAGGGCATACAGGCCAGTACTGGGGTGTGGAGGCCGGTACTGGGATCAGGGACTCAGTACTGGGATATGGGGGCTGGTACCGGGGTTGGTGTCTGTTAGGGGAGGCTGGGGATGGTGACTGAAGCAGTGGTGGAGGTGCTGGGATCAGTAACTGGCAGTGCCCCCGGGGATGGGCTGACCTTGCTGGGGCTCTTTTCCCCGTCGGATAACCGTCCTCTTCCCCCAGGTAAAGGAGAACAACTACCGGGGGCACGGGGACAGCGTGGATCAGCTCTGCTGGCACCCCAGCAACCCCGACCTCTTTGTCACAGCGTCTGGGGACAAGACCATCCGCATCTGGGACGTCCGCACCACCAAGTGCATCGCCACCGTCAACACCAAAGGTGGGTCCCTGCCTTCTGGGGGCTGCTGGGCCCCACAGCACCCCCGCTGCGTGGGACCCCTCTGCAATGATCCTGCTCCCTGGCCTCGTGTGTTGGGTTTGGCAATCAGGGCAGCTTTGTTGCTGCTTCTGGTTTCGTGACGCCCTCATCTAACTTGAGCTGGGGTGAGGGGCAGCAGTGACCACGAGGGCTGGCTCCCGCAGGCGCCAGGACTGGAGGAGCTGCTGAAATATGCAGCTGACTGTTAAAGCATCCTGTGTGCTCGTCCCTACAGTCTGGGGGCTACAAGGCTGGAGGCTGGGGAAGGCGTGTTTGCAGAGACAAAAGGTGGAAGTCAAAGTTTACATGGATTTAGAAAGCGATTCTTCAAATGTATGGCTTGATTGACGCAGATACCATCTCTGGCCTAAGAAATCTCTGACTTCTAATTGTCAGAGCTGGAAACAATGTTGTAAGGTGGCATAACTGCAGCCTGCCTTGTTCCTACCCTTGTTCATGGGTGTTCATTGGCTGCTGCTTTTTCTGGATATTGAAGATTGCCGAGTTAAGGGGGTCTTTGATTTGACCTTGTTTGGTGGTTGCTGTGGCTAAAACAGAAACGGTAGTGGTGCAGTCATGTTGACTTGAAACTATGGTTCTGCGAAGTTTAATTTTCAGTCCTTGTGCATGTTGCTGGACAGTTACTGTGCAGAGTGTGAATGTTAAATTGCAGACCTGGCAGTCTGTCTCATCTGGGAGTTGGTCAGAGTTAGTGGAGCAGATTGGGGCCTTGGATCAGGAATAAAAGCAGCCTACCTGCTTAATGCTCTGGGGCTTCTGCAGGCTCCTCATATGTGTGGAAATGAGACCTGTTGTCTTTCTGCCCCTCTAGGGGAGAACATCAACATCTGCTGGAGCCCTGATGGGCAGACCATCGCAGTGGGGAACAAGGATGATGTTGTCACCTTCATCGATGCCAAGACACATCGTTCCAAAGCGGAGGAACAGTTCAAGTTTGAGGTGAATGAGATCTCCTGGAACAACGATAACAACATGTTCTTCCTCACTAACGGGAACGGCTGCATCAACATCCTCAGGTGGGTGCCAGGACAATGAGTGGGCCGGGTTCCTGGGCTGGCTGTCCTGGTGCGTTTCTGTCATCCAAGGCAGTCTGCAACCCCCCGTGCTGCTTTTGGGAGGTCCCACACCCCAGAAATCCCCAGTCCTGTGGTGGGAACAAGCTTGTCTGGAATGAGGCCGCCCCATTTCTGGGCTGGGCCCCCTGTGCGTGACCCAGAGGTTTTGTCTCCTTCACCCAGCCCTCGAGGCTTCCAGCGGTGTCGCCCTGCACTGTCCTGCTTCACTCAGAGTCCCCGCGTGTTTTACACTCTCACACAACCACCGCCCTTCTCTCACTGCTTCCTAACCCTCTCCCTTCATCTCCGCAGCTACCCGGAGCTGAAACCCATTCAGTCCATCAACGCCCATCCCTCCAACTGCATCTGCATCAAGTTTGACCCCATGGGGAAGTACTTTGCCACGGGCAGCGCTGATGCGCTCGTCAGCCTGTGGGATGTGGACGAGCTGGTGTGCGTGAGGTGCTTCTCCAGGTAGGTGCTGCTGGCCCGACGCTCTCTGCCTCCTCCCTCTCGTGGCCGTGGGGGGATCGCTCACTCTCTGCTTTGCCCTCCCGCTGCAGGCTGGACTGGCCCGTGCGAACGCTGAGCTTCAGCCACGACGGGAAGATGCTGGCGTCGGCATCGGAGGATCACTTCATTGACATTGCGGAGGTGGAGACAGGTAACGGCTGAATTTTGGGGAACAGCAAGGGGGGAATCGGGTGGAGAAGCGCTGGTGGAGCTGGGAGGGCGCTGGAGGAGCTTGGTGTGCGCAGCAGAGCGCCAGAAGAGGGAGCCTCTGCCTCGCTAATCCCTCGTAGATCTGCGTGTCGTGCCTGAGCCTTGTCACCAGGTGATTAAAAGGCGCTGAAGCAGCGTTTGCTCCTCCGCTGCCCTGCGTGGGAGGGAGGAGGCAGGTGCTCGGCCCTGCTGCGCGCCACGGGGCAGCGTGCAGCGCGGGGCTGCGCTGACGTGGGCCCTTTTCCGTGCAGGAGAGAAGCTCTGGGAGGTGCAGTGCGAGTCCCCCACCTTCACAGTGGCCTGGCACCCGAAGAGGCCGCTGCTGGCCTTCGCCTGCGACGACAAAGACGGCAAATACGACAGCAGCCGGGAGGCGGGCACTGTCAAGCTCTTTGGGCTCCCCAATGACTCCTAAGGAAACGGCAGCGGGGCAGGGTGGCGGGGAGGCGACGCTGCCCTGCCCCCGGGGTTGGGAGGGTGCTCGGGTAGCGCAGGACGGGGTGAGGAGGGGCTGAGGGGGTCGCTCCCCTCCTCACCCGCTCGGCAGTGCCCTCGTGTTGTTGTCCCAGCTCCTCGTGTGCCGCTCTCGAGAGCGTTTGTAAACAGCAGCTGGTGGGCTGGTGAGGCTGGGGGTGCCAGCACAACCCCCCCCCTCACTATCTCAGGGCTGCCTTGTCTCCAGGCCACGCAGGGCCTGTTCCGAAGGCACGTGGCCAAAGAGAATCACTGAAGAGAATCACCCTCGTGGCCTGGGGGTGAGGGCAGCCCCGGAGCTCGGCCTGCTCCTTCCCCTCCCACACGTCCCCCGTCTCTTCCCCGCGTGGGGCAGCACGGGGAGGGTGGGGGGGACGCGTGGGCTGGGGGATGTTTCCCCCCCGCTGGGGCTTTTTTTTTTTTTTTTTTTTTTTTTGTATGTGTGGTTGTTTTTATAATTTTGATAAATCCTCTTCCGTAACGAAGGCGCCTGTGGCTGTTGTGGGGGCAGGAGGAGGTGAGTGGGGGAAAAAGGGAGGTGCTGAGCTGCTGGCCCCTTCCCTCTCCCTGTCCCCATCCCCGTGTCCCCATCTCCTGTGCTGTCACCGCACCAGAGGGCGCTGCGCCCCCAACGGCTGGAGCACCGGGGACACCGCACAGAGGATGGGGACAGCTCCGTGGGGCCATCCCCATCCTGTTTCCCCCCGCCCTGCCCTCCCTGCTGCGCTCTGGCAGCACCCCCATGGCTGGAGCAGGGCCGTGCTGGCAGCAGGTGACCCCAGCCCGTACCCGTGTCCCCATCCTTGCACCCCCAGCAGGGCAGAGCCAATTTTCCCACCCCAAGACCCGCTCACAGTTGCAGCTGGGCACGGCGAGGCGGCGCTGGCGCAGCCTGCCTGCGATGGAGACCTTCCCTGCGTGATCTTTATCATTCCCTCACCCGATATTTCCTCCTGACAGAGGCTTTTCCAGGTGACTGCTCCGCTGATGCCGCCTGGGTAACAGCTGAGCTCTTCGCTCTTAAACGATGGCAAATCGGTCGAGGCTGAGGCTGGCTGCGAGCAGAGCCCTGCAGGGCTGGGGGCCCTGCCTGGCTGGGGGGGTGCACAAGGCACCCCGCTGCACAGGGCCTCCTGTTTTTGGGGAACCGGACTTGGGGTGTCCCCAACCTCAACGGCAGGAGAGCAAAAAGAGCCCTCGTACCCCGTGGGTGTCCCCACTCATTCTGTGGGGGGGAGTCCCAGAGCCCGGGGGAAGGGCAGGAGCCCCCCTGCCATACCCGTGGGTTTGTAGGATGGTCCCAAAAGCCTTTTCCCCTGTCCCCAGCCCACAGAGGGTGCTTTCAGGGTAGGCACTGGGGAATGGGAGCCAGGGAGGCCTTCCCCTTCCCCTGTGGCCCAGCCTGGGTGCTTTTTGGGTGCCCCACAGGGTGACAATGAGCCCTGTGGCATCCCGTAGCGTGACGAGCAGCCAGCTTTCAGCCCTAATGGGGGCACGGAGGGGTGGGAGATGTCGGTGCGGGGCAGTGAGAGCCGAGCGAAGGCCGGAGCAATGTACAAATCCCTTTATTTTATTCGTTTGTCAAAGACTAGTTCGAGCAGGATGGTCACAGCATGACTGCGGCGCCCCGAGCTGCCCTCCGCCTCCCTAAAAGGGCCGGGGCGAGCGGCTGGGGGCTGTGGCAGAGGAAGCACGGGGGGGGTCAAGGGGGTGGCAGCACGGCAAGGGACAGGCCGGGGCGGTGGCGTGCCCCCCGTCCCCCCCATCGGGGGCGCGAGCGGTGGCACCTGGGACGTGCCCGGGCTGCCTCGCCCGGGGTCCCTTCCCAGGCCCCGGGGGGACCCGTGTGTGTCCAGCGCCGGGGAGGGGGGGGGGGCAGCCCCCAGCCCCGCGCTGGGTTTATTGCAGCCCGTGGGCACGGGGGCTCTCGGGCGGCCCCCCGGGGACAGCGGGGGGCTTTGGGGGAGGGGGGTGGCGGAGGCGTGAGCAGCGGACACGAGGACGCACGGAGCAACGGGGGGCGCACCCTGGCACACGGACACCGATGCGAGAACGGGGGGGTAAAAGGGGAAAGGGGGGGGGTGAGGGGGCAGCGGGGCCGAGACACGGACGAGCGAGCGGTGTTGGGGGGGGACGGCGGGGATGGGACGGGGCAGGGGGGGACGGGGCAGGGGGGGTCCCTGCCCCGCACGCGCCTTTGTACACGGTCGGCGGAGCGCGGCGCCCGCTCCTCCCGGTGCTGAAGTATTGCAGTCTAACTGATATGGCTTTAACTATGGGGCCAGAGATGCGGGGAGAAGGGGAGGGAGAAGGGGGGGGGGGGTCCCCTCCAACCCCTCCCCCCCCCAACCCGATGCTGGGGTGCACCGGGCAGCCCCGGGGGACCCCAGCAGGGAGCGGGGATGGGGGAGCTGCGGGCAGGGCGCCTGGCTTTGTGCTTTGGGCATGGCCCAGGGTGGGGCAGGGCAGGGTGGCAGTGCTGGGGGCGAGGGCGGGCGCACAGAGGCCTGCCCGGGCCCCCCCCCGGGTGGGTGGGAGGGCGGTGGGGGGCAGAGGGGCAGGGCCGGGGGCACGGGGAGCCGCCCCGGGGTCCGGTGGGGCCTGGGGTGCCCCCAGCCTGCCGCGAGGTCACATCAGTGCATTTGGTCCCGGGTCGCCCTGTCCGGCCAGGGAAGCTCCCCTTTGGCACAACGTGGTCGGGGGGGGCCCTGCCTGGCCGGGACGGGGCGGGTGGTCGGGGGAAGGGGGTGGAGGGAGGGCGGGGAGGGGGTGCGGGGACCCCCCCGGGGCCAAGGGAACTGATGGAGGAGTCGGAGGGAGGAGGAGGGCGCCTGTGCCCCAGCACCCCATGGCAGGGTTGGCGGTGCCGTTACTTCTTGAACATATCCTGCAGCGGGCCGGGCAGGTACTTGAGCACGGTGTCCAGGATGCTCTCCTCCTCCTCCTCTTCCTCGTCCCCGCAGCCCGCCGGGATGGCTTTCTTGGGGCGCGTCAGGCTGCCCTCACACGGCTGCTCCAGCGCCGCTTTCTCCTCCGCCTCCTTCTCCTCCTTCTTCTTCAGCCCGTACTGCGGGGACACGGGCCCTGAGCAGGGCGGGGAAGGGGCACTGCCCGCCCTGCGCCCCCTGCCTCTCGCTGCCCATCGGTCCCAGCCCCCGGGGCAGGGAGCCGTGGGGCAGGGAGCCGTGCGCCCACCTTGTCGCGGATCTGCTGCCGGACTTTCTCCCGCTCGGCCTCCATGCGGGCGTGCTTGGCTTTCCGCTCCTCCTCCTGCTGGCGCAGCGCTTCCTGCCTCTCCTCCTCCTTCTTCTGCGCGTCGGGGTCCTTCTCCTCCTCGCCCCCCAGCATCTTCCCCATGTCCTTGGTGGCCCCTGTGCGGGACGAGACCCTCAGCTGTGCGATACAAGACCCCGGGGCTGGCTACCGGAGCCACATGGGGCACGGAGCCAGCCTGCAAGGACAACCCGGGGTCCCCTTGTCCCCAGTGCCACCGGAGCCGGCTGCAGACAGGCTCTGGAGGCTGCGGGGACGGGAGCGCCGCGGGCTGCCTGCGCTGCCCTAGTTGAGCGTCAGCCCGGGGAGACGCCTGCAGCTCCTCCGGCGCTGGCACCCAGGGGAGCCGCCGGGGAATCCCACCTCGCGGCAGGAGAGCCGGGAATCCCCCGCCAGGCGCTGCCGGCGCCGGGAACCCCGGAGGACTCCAGCGGCTGCTGGATCCCCTGCAGTGGCCCTCCCCGACTGCCTGCACCGCGTTCCCAGGGGTGCTGAGCGTGCTGTCACCCCATGGCATCGCCCCCACTCACCGCCCAGCGCTTGCTTCATGACGAAGTCCATGGTGCCGGTGTGCGCGTGTGGCTAGGCTGGTGCCCAGCGCTCATCCACTGCTGTCCGCGCTCGCCGACCAGGGCCACCTGGGCAGGGAGAGAGGGACAGCGTTGGGGACACCGAGCATGGGGTCCCCGCTGCCCCAGCACCGTGCCAGTCCCTTGGGCTGCAGGGTGCACCCCTGCAGACTCAGCTCCAGAGGGGCTTCCACCGTGGCACTGCGCTCAGTGGGTGGCACGGAACTGGGAGCACCGCAACCCACCGTGCCACCACCGTGTCCCTGTGCACGGCGGGGACAGAGCCAGCCTGGGGAGGACAACGCGCCCCGGTGCTGCAATGCCTGTGCTCTGCGGAGGGAAGGAGCCACAGCTGCCGGCAGGTTGTGACTTTTTGGGGTTTGCAGGCGCGTGGCACGCCGTCAGTGCGCCCTGGGCACATCGCAGCGCTGCCCGCGTGTTTGCTCAGGAGGGGTGTTTGCGGGCCGTGTTTACACGCCGGGCATGCGTGTGTGTGTGTGTGTGTACAAATTTGTGGGGCCGGAGGCTGCGCGTGCCCACACGGCGTGGGGGTGTGCAGCCTGTTTGCAAGCTCCGTGCGCGACTTTGGGGCTTTGCAAGCTGTGCGGGTAGGGGCAGGCGGGCGGCGGGTGTGTGCGCGCGCACGGGCTCGCAGGCTGCGCGCCGCCGTGCCACTGAGCGTGTTTGCACGCCGGGGGGGGGGGGCTGCGGGCTAGATTTGGGCGTGCGTGTGTGTGTGCGGGGCTGGGGGCGTGCGGGTGGCTCCGGGGGGTGCGTGCACGGCGCTTTGCAGAGCGAGCTGCGCGTGTGGGGGTGTTGCAGGCTGCTCGTGGGGGGTGCGTGGGGGGGCCAGGCATGCGTGTGTGTGCTCCCCCCGTGTGCCCTGTGCGTGCTGGGGGTGCAGGCAGTGCTGGCACCGTGCGTGCGGTTGGTGGTGTGCGTGTGCACCCCGTGGTGCCGCAGCCTCGTGGATCCCCCCCCTCGTTCAGCAGGCAGCGGGGGGGCCCCCACCAACTGGTGCCAGGGAAGTTTGTTGGTCCCTGCACTGGGGAACCCCACAGCACCGGGATGGGGACAGGGACAGGGAGGGGGACGGGGGGGTCTGTTCCACCCGGGGCTCCGCGGTGGTGCCAGCCGCGGGGGGGCTCAGGGGACACCGGAGACGCGGTGATACCGGACGGCGAGGACAGAGGGGGGGGGGGAAGGAAACCAGGGGCACCCGGGACAGCAGGACCACAGAGCGGGGTGCACGGACACCGCAGGGGGGGGGGGGACACCCGAAAGGGGGGGGTCACAGGCAGGGACACGGGGCCAGCCCCCACGGGAGGGCACAGCGGGCATGCAGGCACCACCGGGAGGAGGTGGGGGGGGGTGACACGGCGGGGGGACGCGACGGACGCGGGACGGGGCCACGGCGAGGGGATGGCAGCGGTGGCGCGGGGACCCTCGGGGGGGTGCCCTCCCCCTCCCCAACCCTTCCCCTCCCCGGGGGCTGCGGCGCGGGGCCCTCCCGGTGCCGCCCGGTGCCGCAGCGGCGGCGCTGTCCGTTCAGCACCGTTCAGCACTCACCGGCTCCGCCGCGGCTCTCGGCTGCCGCCGCCCCGCCCCGCCCCGCCCCGATCACGCCCCCCCCCCCACTCCCCGGACACGCCTGGATCCCCCCCCCCCCAAAGCACCGGGAGCCACCCCCAGCTCCGCTCCGCTCCCCGCCGGTACCGGGCAGTGCGGGTGTGCGCCTAGGGGGTGGCACGGGAGCGGGCCGGGACCCCCCCCCCTAAACACACAGACACCGGGACCCCCCCGGGGAATGTTGCTGGGACCGGGCAGTGCCGCCCCGCTGCTCCCCCCCCCCCCCGCTGCAATGATTCAATGATTCACCTCCGCCGCAATGAGCGGCCCGAGTGAGGCGGTGGTGGGGAGCTGACCCCCCCCCGGACACCCCGAGCGGCACCAATTTGTCACCCTGACCCTAATTCATCGCCCTGACCACAATTCATCCCCCTGACCCCCAACCCATGCTTGTGCCCCCCACCCTGATCCGTCCCCCTGACCTCCAGCCCATGCTTGTCCCCGGGACCCCTCGGTCCCTGGGGATCAGAGCCCCCCATGAGCCCTCACGAGCCTCCGGCCAGGCCTCAGTAACTCTGTGGCTCTCCAGGAGCAGCCGCGCTTAATTGCAGAGGCGCAGGGCGGCTGCGGGAGCTATTAAAGTCCCCGATAAATCACTGCAGCCACGCGGAGCCCCCAGCTCGGAATTTTTGGCGCTGACGCCCAGGGGGAGACCACGGCAGGCAAGGGGTGCCCAGACACGAGGTGCTGGGGACACGAGGTGGCTTTGGGGTGCTGGGGACACGCGGTGGCCTCGCAGCCCCAACACCCACGTGGCTGCGGTGGAGCTCGGGGTGCGGAGGCGCTGGGCTGGGTGCGCACCCCGTGCCCCACCGGCACCTGCGAATGAATCCAGCCCTGCGCGGGTAGAGACCAGGCGAGCTCTTTGCAAATCAGATTAGCGGAGCTCCGAGCACGGCTTTGGGGCTATCTGGTGGTTGCTGGCGAGGCCCCGGAGCCGCAGCCCTGCGGGGATGCTCGCGGCTCCATCCCACAGCCCCGCACCTCCGTGGGGCACGCGGCACCGACGGAGCCACGCGGGCGCACGCAGCACAACGACGCGTGGCTGCGGGGGCAGACGGCTCTCAGCACGGAGATAACACACAGAGGACACGTTCCTCCTGCTCCCCCCCTGCTCACCGCACCCCAAAACACCCCCCCGAGCCCAGCACGCTCCTCCGCCAGCCCCAAGCTCTCCGCCTCCTCCCACCCCGACCGACAACTCAATTTTCCACCTCCTTGCAAAAATTCCTCCTGCCCCGGCACCCGCTGCGGGATGGGCTTGGGGGCGGTGGGACAGGCTCACATTTGGCCTGTCCGTCTGTCTGTCCGTCCGTCCACCCGTCCGTCCGTCCCGCAGCAGCCCCGCTCCGGGCGCTGACGTCAGCACTCCCGGCAGCCGGGCGGTGGGCGGGCGGCACCGCTCCTATTGTATTAAAAATAATACAGCGGAGCACAAATTCATTACAGATAAGTGTGACAGCCAGGAGGAATTAACGAGCCCGTCTCTCAGCGCCTGACAAACGCCTCCTTTTGTTCCTGGGATGGGTCCTGGAGTCTTTCAATCTTTGGAGACGCCTCGGCTCATTAAGCGCATCCTCCCCCAGTAGCTCCCAGCGTGCCCAAGGACTGGTCCCAGTAGGAGCTCTGGCCACGCCAGCGGGGCCAATCCTTCATGCAGCGGGGCTCGGTGGTGCATGGGCTGCCCGGGGAGCTGTCCCCGAGCGTGGGACCCCAGGCAGGGTGTTGATGGCAGGGGGAGGTGGGCGAAGCAGCACGAGGCTCCCGGCAGCCGCGGCCAACCGCCCCGGCGCTCCAGCTGCCAGCAGCGCACCCGCAGCCAGCAGGCACCCAGCTCTGCCCCGCGGAGATGGTTGCAGGATGCTGGTGGCACTGGGAGCTGCTGGTGGGTTTGGGGAGGCCCTTGGGTGCAGTTGGTTCCTGGCATTGTGCTGGGTGAGCTGCCCGGTGGGTTTTTGCTGCTGGCTGGGGGGAGAAGGAAGGGAAGGGCTGGGGAGGGAAGGGGGAGCAGCGCCGTGGCCAGATGGAGGAGGAAGCTCCCGGTGCTGCCAAGTCCTGCTCCTCACCGCTCTCCTGTGCTGCTGGGGAACGGGCACGGGGCTGGCTGCTGCTGCATCAGCCACCATATGGGGTCAGCAATGCCCCAGCATCATCCCCAGGCCCTGCAGCTGCACGGGGACCCTGCAAGGTCACAGCATCCGCGGGCACTCCCAGGGCTCCTGGGCACAGCCGAGGTGCCTGAATGCCTGCACCCATCCTGCTGCACCGCCACCAACCCGGCCTGCTGCAACCCCTCGGCAGCACAGGGCCGTTATTTTATTTATTCCCCCCCCCCCCTCATCTCTGCAGAAAATAATTGTTGGCCCTCCTCATCGCACCAAGGGATTAAAAGTGGTTAACTCCATTTCCAGAGGCTTTGTTACGTCGGTTTTCCCTCGGCTGCTGCACAAGGCGATTTCCACAGTGCCACTTAGGCAGCTTTTATCAGGTTGTCTTCTGGAGGTAATTGGGTTTTTCAGGAGCCTGTTTAAAATTCGTAACCCGGCCTCTTAAACAAAACAAAAACAGCAGCGGGGAGAAGGGGAAGAGGCAGCACAAAACAGGCAGCAGCTGCAGCTCTGAAGAGCAGCCCTGGCCCCCTTGGGGCTGGCACCGGGCAGTGACGGGGACAGGGACAGGGACAGGGATGGGGACAGGGATGGGGACAGAGATGGGAGCAGCCACCCAAGTCCTGCAGAATCAGCTCAGAGCCGACCCTCCTGAGCAAGGTCAGGGCACGCAGAGGTCAGGGACAGCCCCTGCCACCCGCTGTCCTTCCCGCGGTGACACCATGCACGTGCCAGGGGGGACCCGGGCTCACCACCACGCTCGGGGCCAGCACCGCAGCTTTCCCTGCTCCCTGCCCCACCAGCACGGCCCCACCAGCACCAGAACTGCAGCCCCGGCTGCGCCCCTACCACGACCCCTCCGCAGTGCTCTCGCCGATGGGCTGGCCCCGAGCGTTGGGCTCCTGCCTGCCCGTGGGGTGTGGGTGCACGGGGTGCCCCCAGCCCGTCCGTGGCAGCGGTTTGGGTGCTGGCGGCTCTGTGCCACGGCAGATGGGTGGCGGGGCCGGGTGGTGGCACTGCACACAATTAGGGCCACGTGTGCCCCCCCGGGTGTTGGCAGGAGCTGTGTGTACACCGTGCCTGCAGGGCTGCCTGTATGCCTGCTCGTGCCAGCTGGGGTGGCTGCACACGAAGGAGCTGGGGGGCAAGGAGGGGACCGAGCCTGCTGCCTCCAGCCTTTCCCAGCACAGCTGGGAAAAAAAAAAAAAAAAAAACAACAAAAAACACAAGAAGGTGCTGGAGAGGGGGAGAAGTGCTCCCACTGCAGCCCCAAAAGGCAGCCCCCACAATGCGCACGGGGCTGAATTTCCCCCTGGGGCAGGGACCCAGCCACAGCCACAGCCAAGAGCCTGCTCTGCGCCCTGCGGTGGGGAGCTCAGCTCGCCCAGCCCTCCCCACAGCTGGTGGCCCCACGGAGCCCCGAGGTGGCCACGTCCCCACGGCTTTTCCATCACCACAGCACATGACCCCGCTGCGGCCACCCTGTGAGCACCGGGGCTGCCGGATCGACCCTCTGGGCCGCAGGCTGCAGCGGCAGCTCCTGGTCCCCGTGGCTGCCGGGAGCAGCGTGCGGCCAGTGCCTCTGTGCCGTGCATTATTAAGCAGAGGCACTGCAGCCCCTCGCTGTTTATCCTGCCTGGGCTGCGCGGGAAGCGGGCTGGGGGAGCAGCGGCCGCTCTCTGCAGTCCCTGGCGGAAGGTTTGGGGCTTGCTGCGGGTTCGCCCAGCGCCTTTGTGACCCCCGGGGTTATTCCCCCAGCCCCTTCCCACCTCCAGCGGGATGAATTCCCTCTATAAAGCCCCCCTGCACTCGGCCTGGGTGCTTTCACGCAGCTTTCCCCAGCCCAGGCAGCAGGTACCCGGTGCGTTTACATCCCAAACGCCGTACGGAAAGGCACCCTCGCACCGAGTCCCCCCCATCAATATTTATGGCAGGCACGCACACCCGCACAGCTCTGCAGGGGCCGGCGTGGAGCAGAGCTGGGCGCAGCGCACCCGGCACCACGCGGGCAGCCAACAAAAGCCCCCCCCGAGCCCCCACGGTGCCTCCCCAGCACTCCCTACCCCAACAGCCCCAGTGATTGCCTTTGAGGAAGGAGCCAGGCTGTGCACGTCCCCATTTCCATCCCTTTGCCCTGGCAGGGGACATCGAGGGGCAGTGATGGTGGAGGTGGCCGGGGCTGGGTGGAGAGCAGATGCCTGGGCCCCCCCCCAACCCCTCTCAGCCCCTCTCCTGGGTTCTGTGCTGGGATGGGAGAACCTAAAAAGGAGGGTGAGCACCTTCCTCCCTGGGGGGCGGCCCAACAGAGGGCAGGTTTGGGAGCTGAGAGCCACCAAGGAGGGTCACAGTGCTGGGGACACCCTGTCCTCCGCCAGCAGCAGATGGTGGCACAGTGGGGGGCTCAGCAGCGGCAGGGGGGGGACATCTGGGTGTCGGGGCTCCAGCCAAGCTGCGGCTCAGTGGGAGTGGGATGAGCCTGGATCAGGGCACGGGGAAGGTGAGACCCTCGTGCTGGGGGGCAGCTCGGGGTGGGGGGGGAGAAAACGAAGCCGCCCCCAGCCCGCCTGCGCTCGGGGTTTCCGCTGCGGTGTGACGCTGGCTGGGCACGGCGCCGCTCCAAGAGCTGCTGGGGCTCTGGCCAAAAAATCATTCTTGGCTGCTTCCAGCAGGGTTTGGCTCCTACCTTGCCCATCTGGGGGCTTTCAGAGGAAAAAAAAAAAAAGGGAGAAAAAAAAAAAAAGGAAAAAAAAAATCCCCATTCCCCACACCACCTCCACGATCACCGTCACCTGCCGGGGTCCCAAGGCAGGACCGTGCCTCGTGTCCACCCCAGAGCTGCTGGCCCCCCCCGGGGGTCTCGTGAGGATGCCCGCGGTGCTGAGCCCCCAGCGGGGCCGTGCTGCCTACCTTGGTGCGTGCAGCGCCGGGCGTCCGCGGGCTTCGGCACCTAACGCAGCGCGCAGGGGGCCTCGCGGGGGCGGGTGGGCATCGCAGGGAGAGCGGGGCCTGCGGGAGACACCACGGCAGGAGGATCAGTGCTGGAGGGGGCACCCCACACAGCACGGGACACCCCACACAGCACAGGACCAAGTGAGTGTGGCCACCGAGCCAGCTGGGGCACGGGTATATGAGGGCTGGTGGTGGGCTCCTTCATCCCCCAGAGGAGGAGGAGGAGGATGGAGCTGCTGTCTTTATCCACGGGCGATGGAGAGCGCAGCCCACTGCCTGGTTTTTGGACCCCCCCAACCCCTCGCACCCTGAGCTCTGAGGACCAAAGGAGGAGCCCAGTGGGGACACGGGTGGGCAGCAGCCAGCAGGAGGTGGCAGCCCCTGGGGGGTTTTGCCCCTCCTGGACCCAGGACACCAGCACCGCTGCTGGCCGAGGGCTCCTGGCCGAGGGCTCCGCTCTCTCCGCAGGCACCCGGCAGTTTGGCTGCCTGCATGAATTATTTAGCGGGCTCTCGCTCTTTGAGGGTTTTAAAATTTCGCATTAACTCCGCATTCCTCGGCTTCCAGATGATGAATTTCTGCTTTGGAGAAGGTAACGGCCAGTTAAAACAAGCAGGCAAACCAAAGCCCTTAACAAAGGCTGCAGGCTGAGGACGCCTTTCCCTCCTCGGGCTCCCAACTTGGGCTGAACTTCGGGAAGCTTCTGCCTGGGATTTTTCCTTCTCCCTACCCCGAATGCCCTTGAGATGCCCCTGGCGGGCCGGGGAGGCTCAGGGGATGCTCCCAGGGGATGCTGCGTGGGACGGGGCCGTGCAGACACCCGGGCACCCTGCTGCTGGCAGCGTGTCGGGGTGGCACCGTGCCCTGTCCCCACGGAGCAGCTGGTGCCACCCCGGTGCCTGTTGGGCACAGTGTGGGCTGTGTGATTTAGGGAGCAGGTTCCTGGGGAAGTCAGGTATTTATCCTAACGCAGAGCCAGCTCCTTTCCTGTGCCCCGGGGAATTTCCAGGGCAAATCGTATATAAACGCCCAGGGGAGCCAGGGGAAAACACACTCAGATGGTGACACCGGGGGACGGGGGGCTGCCGGGGATAACGCCTGCCTTTTATTTAAAAAGAGATTAAACACCCTCCTGCACTGGGGAGCAGGGAAGCGGGTCCCAGCCCCAGGGGTAGGGGACACCCCGAGCCCCCAGGCGCAGCGCTGGGTTTGGGGACAGGGCACCGTGCGGGCAGCCAGCCCCTGCACCCTGCTGGGACCCCCGTGGAGACCCCCGAAATGCGGCTGCTTCCCTGGGAAACGCGGCGCTGAGAGCTCAGCCTGGAAAGGGCTCGGCGGCAGCGTGAAGGTGACCTTTGCTGGGGACAGGCGCTGCCTCCTGCGGGATGTGGGAAGGTTCGGAGCGGGGTAGGACGGGCTGCAGGGCCACCCTGGGGCTGGGGGCTGGGGGCGGCCGGGTTTTCAGGCAGCTCAGCACCTGGGAGAGGAGCTGAGCCGGGACAGGATCAGCCCCTGCTGTGCCGGCCACGTCCTGGGGTGTAAATCAGCTGCTGGCCTTTGCTGAAACCCCACAGCCTGCTCAGAAAGGGGGAACTCCCTGCGTGGAGACCCGAGGAGGTGCAGAGGGTCCTGGGGGGCTGCGCCGGTCGGGTCCCTGCAGGGCGCTGCTTTTCTGGGCCAGAGCAGCGCGGGGTTGCTTTGTTTATGTATTTATTTATTTATGTCCTGCCTTTGCAACCGGCAGAGCCTGCCAGGAGCGCAGAGCTGCCTCTCACCTGGGCAGCTCAAGGGGAGAACTGCAGCAGCTCTGTCCGTCTGTCTGCCTGTCCGTCCAGACACCGACCTCAGCCAAAGGCAGAGGAAGGGGAGAGCAGAGCGGGGGCGCCCGGTGGGTGCTTGTGGGGCTGCTTTTACCCAGCTGAGGGTCTGCCCACAGGGCAGAGTCCCCAGCCCCTCTGCTTGGCACCTCCAGCTCTCAGCACCCCGCGTGCAGAGCTCAGCTCCTCCAGCTGCCGTGGTGTCTGAGGCACCCGGGGGTGGGCTGGGAATGGGAAGGAGTGGGAGTGTGGGGTGGGAAATGCGGGGACGCATCTCAAAGCTTTTCTTCTGTGTCAGGAGATGCTCTGGTGACCTGCTCGGGGCTGGCAGCAGCTTTGTGGCCAGGCACTGGGTGCTGGGGAGAGGCACAGAGCCTCTGCGCTCGGGGGAAATATCGTCAGGGCAGCAGCACCCGAACTGCCTGCCACAGGGGGCTGAGAAATCGCAGGTGTCACGTTGTGCCCTGCCCCTGAGCCACCCTGCGTGCCTCAACCCCAAACCTTCAGCCTTAAAAACCTCACTGCTTCCTGCACATCTGTCCCTGGGCCGGGGCAGGCTTGGGTCCTACCTGCCGGGCTGAGATGAAAAATGATCCTGAGCGTTCGTGCAGCAGCACGGGTAGGGTGACACGGGTAGGGTGACACGGGCAGGGTGACAGAGGCTCCTGGGGACCAACGGGAAGACCAGGGCCAGGTGGCACAGCTCGGAGAGCCCAGGTCGGGCACGAGGTCTGGGCCTCCGTGGAGCCAGGAGAGGCGGAGGGGAAAGCTCGTGGGACGAGCAGCAGGAGCGCTGAGGCGAGAGCAGCCCGCAGGAGCACAGCTTGTTTACCCGGGCTGAGCAGGCCTGATTGCTCTCTATAAATACACCCGGCGAGTAAACACCGGGGAGGGAGAGGGCTCGGTTAAACTCGGGGATAATGCCGGCGGAGGAACAAACGGGAAGATCTGCCCAGGAGGCTGTGGGCAGGAGGAGCTCGTGCGGTCCCGTGCCCGCACAGCCTCGGGGACAGCGGGGTCCCCGTGGTGGGGCCGGTGCCACGTTGGCTGCCACCAGCTTGGCTAGGTGGGTGCCCAGCGGTGGGATTGGAGCGGGGCCACGCTCCTGTGAACCCGACCTCTGCTGGGACTCGGTGCTAAAATGGTGATGGGGAACTCGGCGCACGGCTCCCGGGGAGCAGCAGCGGGCCTGGCGGGCTGCGCCTGGCAGCAGGAGGCTGCGGAGAGCCGGGGATGAGCCAAGGTGCGAACCGCAACCGTCCTCCGGGCGCTGCGAGGTGTTAATAGCTCTGCCTGCTTGGGGTCATCTCAGCACTAATGTTAGCGCGCGAGAAGCGATCGAAGAAACAAACGCTCAGCCCACGGCCAAGGGAGACTTTGAGACATTTTCCTGGGCCGGATTGCCCCGGCAGAGCTCTCTCCGGTGTCCGTAGGCTGGCAGCGAAGCCCCGAGCCACGAGCCCTGTCCGGAGCAAAAGCACCAGCCCTGCTTTGCTGCTCCCACTCCCTGCGCCGCCTGCCTGGGGGCAGCGGCCACCCGGTCACGCTCCTGCCATGCGGGTGGCACTGCCACCGCGTGCTGCCAGGCCCGGGTCCCTGCAGCCACCTGCCCTGCGTGCCACAGCCCCGGGGACACAGCAGGGGGACGGGGATGGAGCCTTGGGGGTGCTGGGGCGCAGGAGGGGTGCTGCGGTGGGGAAAGGGGCTGGATGGCACCCCGGGGAGCGGAGCTGCCATGCAGCAGGGGTGGCCCACGAGCGGCTGAGCCTTCCCGGGAGGAATTCAGGGATGGGGATGTGTAGGGAGACCCTGGCAGGGCACCGGGAGCTGCCCCCGGGGGACAAGCAGAGGGTGGCAGGGGGTGCGGGTCGCCTCTCCGTGCCCGCAGGGACAAATCCCCGTGCGCCACATCCCCGTGTGATGATGGGGAGGGGGGGACACACGGACACACAGCCCTTCCCCGGTCCCCCCGCCCGACCTGCGGGGCGGAGGGCAGGGAGAGGATGGGCTGCAGAAGTGGGGGCAGCCGGGGAAGAGGTGATGGTGATGCTGGGGGGGGGGGGGGGGGGGGACCCCGCCGAGCGCTGCCTCCCGCAGCCGCAGCGCGCCCCGCAGCCCGCATGCCGCAGCCCGCAGCCCCGCGGCCGCCGCCCCGTTACATAAGCCGGCGGCCCCGGGAGGCTCGGCGGGCCGGTCCCCGGCCCCATCCCCATCCCCATCTCCATCCCCATCCCCGTTCTCCACCCCCCCCCCCTCCTCCCTCCCCACACCTCCGCCCATCCCCGGGCTCTGCGGCACGGCGGGGCCCGCCCCCGGCTGCCGGTGCCCGGTGCCCGGTGCCGGCCCCGCACCCACCTGGCTCGGCTCGGCTCGGTGCGGCTCCGGTGCGCCCGGTCCGCCCCCGGCGCAGGGAAGGAGCCGCCGCCGGAAGGGAGGCGGGAGCCGGAGCGGTCCGGGGGGGGGGACTCCCGTTGCTGGCTCCCCCTCCGCCGCTCGGCCTCCCGGGCGGGGCCGGCTCCGTGCCCGCCCCCGGCCCGCCCCGCGCCCCCGCCGGTGGCGAGTCCCCTGCGGTACCCGGCGCTGAGTGCGTGTCCCCCCCCCCGCCGTGCCCAAGCATCGCCCCCGCTGCGCATCCCTCCCTGCGTCCCCGCTCCCTGCAGTGCCCCCAGTAGACCCCCCCCGGTACCTGGACGCGACCCCGGTACCCCCAGTTCTTGGCCACCCCGGTTCCTGCCCATCCTTCCCGAGCTGTCGCCCCCCCCGCAGGAATCCCCCCCCCAGTATCCATCCCATCAGCAGGGCCCTGCACTTCTCTCCCCCCGGCTCAGCCATTCCCCCTCCTGTGGGGTTGGAGCCGGTCTCTGGCTGTGGGGCTGTGCGGGTGCCACCCGGAGACGTGGGGTCCTCTGAGCATGGGGGTGCCGGGTGTCTCCCCCCGGTGTGCAAAGGGTCTCCAAAAACCAAGGCTGGGGAGGTGAAGTGGTCTGAGCAAGGGGAGCAGGGTGAGTGGAGGGGCAGGGGACAGGGACTTTTTGTCCCTTTTTTTGCTCTTTGTCCCTGCAATAGGTCTGCCCCTCAGTGTTGCTGATCCTCTGAAAAAGGGGTTCCTGCTTCTCCATCCCGGCCCCTTCCAGGGGGTTCAGGATGGAGCTGCTTTAACACCCCACAGCCCCGAGGCAGTGCGATGCTCATGTTTCCCTCCCCAGCGTGTCCCTCATCCCCTTGGCACGGTGTCAGGGGGTCTTAGGGGGTGTCAGGCCAGCCAGGAGCCCCCCACGGGGTCCGCCAGCCCCGCTGCCTTGCGTGCCGCTCGTCACATCACCCGCGGCTCGTGGCGCCGCTGCTGCCCAGCACGCAGGGCTGCTGCGGGATGGAGCAGCTGATGAATAAATCAATCCCCCCCGGTGCTGAGGCTGCAAAACGCGGCTGCAAACAGCCGAGCAGCGCTGGGGCCGCGGGCCCGATGGCTGGGGAGGAGCGGCTGAGGGTGTCCCCCCCCCCCACCCCGCGCAGCCGCCGCATCCCACGCAGCCCGCGGCCGAGTGGGCAGCTCTGATTGCCTCCCCCCATGTTTTATTTATCTACGTGCTCGATAGGCAGGCTCGTGCGCTCCGTCCCACATTCCTCCCCGATGCTCCTGCCTGCAGACGGGAGCAGCAGTCGGAATAAGGACCGGGTGGCAGCGTTTGGGGACACCGATTCCCCTCTGCCTGCCCGCTGCGGGCTCCGGTGACCCGCTGCTGTCACCCTGCCACGTGGCCGCCACTCAGCTGCCACCTCCGTGCCGAGGAGCTTGTGTCCCTCCCTGCAAGCAGAAGCACAGCGCCGTGCCTCTGACCTTTCCCCAGCACTTTGAAGGCTCAGCCAGGCTCTCGCTGTTTCCCCTGCGCTTTGCCAAGAGCGGCCGTGTCCCGTGGCCTGGGCTGACGTGAGCCACGGGAGGAGGCTGCTGTGACACCTCCCTGCTAGAACCGTGGCCGTGCTCGCTGCTGGTGGCCCTGTCGCTGCCGGTGGCCCTGCCGTGGCCCCGGCTCGCCTCCCTCCATCGCCTCCAGCTGCCTGTGCCAGAGGAGAGGGAGCCGCAGGGTGCGCTGCTGCTGCCTCGCTGCTAATAAATAAGCCCCAGCAATGAGTTGGGCTCAGGCGGATGGGCAGGTAGGGCAATAATCCCCCGATTAAGTGGACGAGGCAGGCAGTTAAGTGCAGAAAAACCACAAATAAATAATAATCAGAATAATTTAGGAGCAGGGAGGAGCTGGTGGCTGGGTCCCTTAGCCTTTCCCCGGGGCGGCAGGCAGGGCCAGGAGCACTCTGGGAAGTGTAGTCCTGCCTTCTCTGCCCACATCCTCCCCTGGCAGGACGGAAATCTCAGCTTTTCACCCCATTCTTCCCATTGGCCCAAGGCTGGGTGCCCTGCGGGTGGTGGGGCAGCTGGCCTTGAGGCTGGTGAGTGGGCTGGAAACCTCGCTGCCACCTCCGTGCGTGGGGACGAGAAGGGACCCACGGGGAGCTGGGGCAGGGGCTGAGCTCCCGAGGGTGGGCTGCCCACTGGGTCCCTTGGCAGAGGGTCCCTGGGGCTGTCTCTGTGCCACCAGGGTGGGAAGCTGTGGCCAAGGGATGGCTGCTTTGCTCGCTTGCCCCTGCTGTGCCCAAGCACACATCCCTGCTCTCCTCCTCCTCAGGTTGGAAACATGGGCACAGGGAGCCCGGGGGGGCTGCACGGTGGGGGCTGCACCCTGCAGGGCTGTGCTGGGTGCTGCCAGGGTTTGGGCTTTGTCCCTACACCCCAGGCAGATGCAGAACCCCTAGCGAGCCCAGCACCTCTCCAGTGCTATTGATCGTGGCCATGCGAGCCTCGCTGCTGAACTCGCAGGGCGATCAATAGTCGTTTTTCTCCCCAGCCTTCACCCTGCTACGGGGAGCTGCTGGTTTTGCCATTCCTCCTAGCAGGAGAAGCCATCCAGGTGCTGTCCGGGGGGGCTCCCGCTTTGCCATGATCTATACCAGACCATCAGCTCCAAAACTGCACGCTGGAGCCTGGCAGTCAGACACTGGGGGGCTGGTGGCTCTCCCGTGGCCGTGGGGACAGCGATGCGGGGCCAACACCGATCCCTGGCAGGGGACGTGGCTCCTTCCCGCAGCAGGCAGCTGGGCTCCGGGGCAGCTGCAGCCACTCCTAAGCAAACACTTTGGAGCAAAGTGCAGGAAACGTGCTCCTGCAGCGGGGGGGTCACCTTGGTGGCAGCGTTGGTGCTGTGCGGGCGGTGCAGGGGGTGCTCAGCTCCCCGGCTGGACGCGGGAAGGGACAGCCCTCGGTGCTGCCCTGCACGCTGGCGATGCGCTGTGATGGATTTTTTCCCGTGCTGGCAGCAAGGGGGGACTCAAGGCAGGCGTAATAATCCCCGCGTGAAGTGTAAGAAAAGAAGCTGTTTAAGTATTATCTCCTCAGGCCGGCGAGCGCGCAGCCGGGCCCTTATCAGGAGAGGGAAGGCAGATAAAGCAGCCCTGCCCGTCAGGCAGATGAGCTCGATGCGGTCGCACGGCACCAAACCTGGCGGGAGAAGGTGCTGGGGAGAAGGTGGCCGCATGTTTTGGGGTTTGGGAGAGCCGAGCCTGGCCCCACAGCGCTGGGACCCTCTGCTGTTAACTGTTTTCGGCAGGTGGGTGCGGAGATGCTGCCCTTTACGGCAGGCTGCAGAAGATCGATGTGTTTGCGAAGCCAAACTCGAGAGTTTTTGCCCTGAAACAGCGCGGGCACCTGCTCTGAATGCTAAGCAGCTCCTTGGGAGCCGGTTCCCCGGCACAGAGGGGAACAAACGGGGTGGGTGCAGAGTGCTCAGCCCCAGCCCTCAGCCCGGGGACCACTCTCGGGGGGTCACAGCAGAGAAGGGAATGAGCAGAACCCCCCCGAGGTGTCAGGCCCTTGGCATCCTCATCCCCAGGGGATGCAGCAGGGACCTTTTTCTGCGGGTGGCTGCTGCCGGTGGGACGGTGAGGGAACATGTGCCAGCAGCAGCACAAGGTGTCCCTGTCCCCTCCGTGCCACCAGCACCCGCGTGCGGCCAGGCACGGGGACGTGCCTTGAGGGCAGAAGTCGCCGAGGCCGATCCCAGCTCCTCGGGAAGCTCCGTAATCTCATTCCAGGAGCAAATCACATTCCCCGCAGCCAAGGACATGGTAGATTTTAATAAAAATGGTAATTCCCAGCAGACTGAGCCCGGAGCGGGGAGAGCAGTTGTTGCTTCCCCTCGCTGCTGCCAGGGGAGCGTGGCACTGATGGGGGAGGCCGGGTGCTGGTGGGTGGCAGCGGGGCAGAGATGATCCTGCCCCTGCAGAGCCGGGATTTTGGTGTTATCCAGCAGGATTTGGCCTCTGCTCTCGCCTGCCCGCGCCCTGCCCCGCCGCTCACCCCAGCAGCCCGGCCCCGAAAGCCAGAGCTGTTTGTTTGCGGTTTCCTAGGAGAGAAATCACATTAAAAAAAATTAATTACACACCTGAAAACAAAATCTGGCTGCTCAAGTGCACATCAGGGATAAATGGTGTGCTCCAAATTAGACAATTTACAGCTTGGGTAAGTAATGAAGAAACCCATCCTGGCGTGAAGGCAGAGGGGGAGAGTGACCTTGGGGGGTGCTCGGGGCTTCCCCCTGCCCCCCCCGGCCCCCAGCCCCTGCATCTCTTTGGCCCCACTTTGCAACTCCTTGTGGGGGAGTCCGGCAGGGATTTGGGGAGAGTTTTAGCTTTTTTCGAGCAACGAGTTCCCTCAGAAGCAGGTCTCAGCCCAGGGCCCCTGTAGGGATGGCAGGGATGGGGAATGGCCCTGGAGAAGGGGACAGATGGAGGGAAGGGACCCCCGGCATGGACAGGCCCCCCCTTGGCCCCCCGGCCCCCCCGGCCCATGCTGGCCCCTGCAGTCCTTCACCGCGCGGTGCGTGGGAGGGCTGGCAAGGCGCTGCCGAGGAGCGGGCAGCTCTCCAAGCTTTCCGGCGAGAAGAAAATCATTTCTTTGCCTTATTTTTTCCCCGTACGGCGTCCCAGCACGTCCTGCGAGCGCAGGGATTTAAAGGGGCTGAGCCCTGGTGCCGCCGGCCCTGGGTTAGGGGCAGAGGGAAGGTTTGGCGTGGCTGGATCCGTGCCGTGGAGCTGAGCTGGGCTTCGTGCACTGGGTGGTGGCTGCACCTGCATCCCGGCTTGCCCACAGAGGGACCAACCATGGGGCTGTCATCCGAGCAGCACCCACCAGAGGTATAGGGCACCCTATAACATCGTGCTGTCCCATAGGGCTTCCTGGTGCTGTGCAGGACCTCCCAAAACTCCCCAGGCTGCCAAAACGTGTCTGTGCCGGGGGGCACCGGGCTCCCCTCCCCGCTCAGTTCCCACCTCTGCTGGGGGCACCGGGGTGGCCCTGGGGGTCCCGGATCAGCATGAGCAAAGCAAACACCCTGCGTTATCCCACTCTGCCCGCGGCAGGAGCCCTGCAGCCCCCCCCAAAAAAGCTGCAGAGCCTCCCCTTCCTGACGCGGGAGGGAAACTCCCTCCACCTGCGGCAGCGCTCCTTCGGTGTGTGCCGCCGCGGCGCAGTGCAGCGCCGTTATCTCCAGTGCCTGGGAGCGGGGAGCAGATTAATATTCATCACCAGGGAGCGGAGCATATGGAATATGAATAATGCTAATTGTGCCTGTATAGATTTAGCGTAAGAAGCTCCCATGCATTAAGGAGGGAAGGAATTAGTCCTTCTCCAAAGCGTTGCAGGCTCATTAGCGGGGAGGGAACGCCTGGCTGCGCGCGGGTTTCAGGAGGGGGATGAGGGTGAAACTTCTGTCCTGTGCCTGAGAGTGGAAGAGGGGCCTGGGGATGCTTGGTGGGCACACGCACCCCCTGCCTCTGCCTGAGCACTCAGAGCCCAAGTGATGAAGCAAACTCGGTCCATGCAGGTACAGAAGAGCAAGGAGGAGCCGCCTGCAGATGTTGCCACCTGCAGATGCCACCACCAGGACCCCCCGAGCCTGGTGTGGGCTCACAGGTCCCTGGGGCTGTCCTGGGGTCGTGGGCTGTGTCCCACAGCTGGCAGACGTGTTGGGCACCCCTGGTGGCTGCCCCAGCCCCTAAGCAGAGCTCGGCACGGCCGCAGGGAGGTGGCACGCAGCCGTGCCTGGCGTGCAGGCACGTAAAGCACAGCTAACGAGGCGCCGGGGGCGAGGGGACTTCATGCCTTATCCATCCATCCCGCTCGCCTGCCAGGGACAGTGCTTTGTGCCCCGATTTAATCGAATCAGCTCCTGCAGCCCGGCGGCTTTAATAAGGTCAGGAGGAGAAGGCTCGCTGGGGCGGCGCAGCGCAGGAGGCAGCAGGCTGGGGGCTGCGGGGACAGGGCCAGGAGAGCGTGTCCCCTCCTTGTGGGGTCACCTCGGCCTCAGGGGACACTGAGACTCCCCTGTGCCTTGGATGTCCTGCTGGACACGGAGCAGGGGTGAGGGACGATCACTTCATGCTTCTCCCCCGGCTTTCCTGGGCTGCCACTTCCAACCTTCTCAGGCCTGACCGCCGGCATCCTCCTCCCTTCCCCTCAGCATCACTGGGAACGTGGGATTCCTCTTCCTGCACTTTGATCTCTCCAATTTTTAGCTCATTCTCGCTGCCTTATAGGCACTAATCCCTCTGCAGGCATCGGAGAGAATCCACCTACACTTCATGCAGCAATCGCTTAAGTCTTATTGTGTAAATAAAATCTCAAACACCAAATCCCTAATCCTGGGGTGGCTGAGCCTCCGATACCCATTCCCAGGGGTCCTGCCCGACAGAGGGTGGAAGAGGAGGAAGACCACTGCCGTGCTCACTTGCATCCCCGACCTCGGCCCGGATCAAACACCCACGGATGCTTTTAACCTTGGGCTTCTCCTTTTCTCCCCGTCGGTCCACGGCGGCAAGCCCCGGCCCCCTCCCCGCTCCGCCGCATTTCTTGAGCTTAGGGGATCAGCCCGGGTGACATTTGGAGGCCGGATATTTCAAATGCAAATTTCCCCCTCGACAGAGAGTGGAATTTGCTCCCTCTTATGAAGGGAACCTCGGGGGAGAGCTCGGCGCCGCGGCCGGCCCGTGCTGAATGCCAAACCCAGCTTTTGGGGGGGGGAGAGAAATCACTGCCTCCCCCTCCAGCCGCCTCCCCCCACCTTGGTCCCAGCGCTCCTGGGCAAACACTTGTGAGATAATCGTCATCGCCACCGCCGTGAGGAGGCGGCCGAATTTCCCCCAGCCACAGCTGGAGAGCGGCGAGGTAAGAGCGTGGGGTCGGCAGGGAAACCGGCAGCTTTTCTGGGCGGCAGGCGGGGAGGGGGACACCGCGGCTGCCGTCCCTCCAATCCCACACCCGATGGTTTCTTCCTCGGCGATCGGGGTGCTGCTGATATATTATTGTCTCTCTCTCTCTCTCTCTCTCTCTCTCCCAGCTCTGAAATTAAAGCTTTCACCACTTTTTCTCGCTGCAGAGGAACAAATGTGTGTCTGGGAGAGAGATTTACACTTTGCTTTCCCTTTTGGAAGCGGAGCGTGATTTTCCAGCGACTGCAGGCACGGGGCCTGTCCTGACGCATCGAGGGAGGCTGGGGCCCTTTGGTGTGGCCGTGTTTGAAAAACACCCCAAAATAGGCGAATCAGAGTATTACTGGGAAAAAAAAAATGTATTTTTTTTTTCTGACAACCCCATCCAGAATGCAACCAAAACCAAAAAACAGCACATCTGGTTTTGGGGCTGGGAGGGTTTGGGGAGGCACAAGAAGCACAAAGCGGCCTGGGAGAGGGGCAGCCCTGGTGGGGAGAGCCCTGGGGGTGTCCGTGGGGGGGCTCAGCAGCTCTGGGGCTGTGCACAGGCAAAAGGCAGCCAGCACAACAAGCAGCAGGGGCTGCAGCAGGCTCGCCGGCCCCTTGCTTGCCCAGAAACAGTTGAGCCAAGGGGGAGAATGACAAGGAGGAGAAGTTCAGCTGCCTCTGTGCGCCCAGGAGCTTTTCCCAAGCTCTTGCACCGCTGGCAGAGGGCAGGCGGAGGGCCCCCTGCAAACAAAGATGCACCAAGGAATATCTGGAGCCTCGTAAATATATGCTGAGAGAGGAGGAAAAGGGATTTGAATTTCAACTTTGATGCATAATGTGCTTTCTGTAGAAAAAAAAAAACAAAAAAAAAACAGCCTTGTTGGCAGGGAGCGGGCAGCTTCCCACTAAATCTCCTGGAGGAGCGCGTTGCCAGTTGCAGAGATAAAACCTCAATGAAACGCTGTCAGCTTCCCCACGGCTCAGCCAACCTCACCTCTCCTCCGCACGCATGGGATGGGGATGCCGGCTGTGCACCTGCAGCCCTGCTGCCCCCCATTTTTGGGGGGGTGAGGGGGATGCTTGGCCCTGCACAGCCAGGGGCAGCGATGCCCGATGAAGGCACAGGCACCCGGAGCGCTGCGGGACAGCCCCTGCAGTGCCTGGTGGCTCTGCTCAAGCACTTGGCTGCCTCTCGCTGCATTTTTGGAGGCGGGCAGGGGCTTGGGGCAGGATCCATGAGCTGATCCCACGTCCTGGCCAGCTCGGTGCTGCTGCCTCCTTCCCCTGCTCGGTCCCCAGGCAGGGCAGGGGCACCTGCTGAGTTCGCAGGGGTATAAATAATGATTTATTTATGTCTCTATTTATGTAAGGCTTATAAATTGGAATGTTTTCTAGGCTCGGGGTTTGCAGACGTAAGCATCACTCGCTGTCTCATCCCTGCCTGCCCCTCGCTCCCTGGACGTGCCCCGGGGGCTCCGTCGGCTCGGGCTCCTGCCCGCCCTGTCTGAGCCGAGCGCCAAGAGATGCTGGCAGGGCTCTGAGGGGAAACCAGCCCGTTAATTAAGAGCTTAATTACCCAATAACGAACGGTGGACTTAGCTCAACCTTGAAACAGGCCGAGCAAGCGAGGCAGGCACAGAGCCCTTGGGGGAGGGAGGGCGGAGGGGGGCCAAGGGGACGCTCTGCTTGTGGAGCTATTCGCAGATCTATAAATGGAGAGAACAAAACCCCGCAGCTCCGTCGGTACGCCTGTCCCCATTGTCCCCGGGGTGTCCCCACATGCCCTCGCTGCCATCCTCCACATGAGTCCCATCCTCCTGCTCACGGATGGCCCCGTGCTGGCTCCCTGGGGCAGGGGGCTGCTGCCTGGCCAGGGTTGTGGGGGTTTGTGGGGGCTGTGGGGTCCCCAGTCCTACTAAAACCACATGGTGACCACGGCAGTGGGATGGGGGCTTCACACGGAGCCCAGGAATGAGTACAAATGACCCAAATGGAGGCTGGGACATGGTGCCAGCAGGAGAAATGTGGGCTGTGGGCTGTTCGTCCCTCTGCAGTGTGATGTATCCCGGGGAAAGGGAGCCCTGCGCGCTGGGCACTGCTGCTGCTGTGGAGGGAGGGGACTTTGTGAGCTGGAAGGAGAGGAGGATTTCTTTGGCTTGGCTTGTTTTGCTGCAGAAAGGCGGTTTCAGCTCCGAGGGTAGGGGAAATGAAACAGAAAAATGCCTCCCATTAAGCAAAAAGGATCGAGAGCCCTGCATAATAGTGCTGTCTGCAGGGGCTTCTCGCTCGGGATTTGCATCCAGCCCGGCCTCGCGCCAGTGCCTCGAGGGAGCCGTGGCACAGAGGACACATGTGCTGCTGCAGGACACCTGCCCTGGGGGGGCGACGGCCACAGATGTCACCCACCCCATGGCCACGAGCAGCACCTTCGTGTCACCCTGCCCTGCTAGGACCAGCCCCGGGCAGCGCACGGCTGCAGGCATTCCTCGGGGATGCTCCATCCTCCTCCTTCCCTGTCAGTTTTGCTAAAAGCCCGGGGAGAAGTGGATGAGGCGGGGGGAGAAGAAGAACATTCACCCCAGAGAAATTAATCCACCCTCTGAGAAATTAATTACCAGCGTTGCATTTAATCAGCATCAATCCTGCGTGCCTCGGGCCGGAGGGCGTCGTGACACCAACCCTGGGGCACGCAGGGCCTGAGCCAAGGGTGGGCTTTTGGGGGATGCTCCAGGTGATGGGGGGGCTTTGGGGGCTGCTGGCACCGCTGCCCTGTGAGGGTGGGCGATGCCCTGCGTGGGGACACGTTTCTGTCCTGCTTGTGCCCTCTAGTGGCTTTGTCCCCTCTGAGGTCCCACGGCCACGTGCCCGGTGCCACGGCCACCCTCCTACGGCCACAGACACCCTCCTAGGGCCACGGCCACCCTCCTGGGGTCACGGAGCCGAGGTGGCCGGGCTCAGCCTGTCCCCATGCCACTGACACATCCACCAGTGGCATTCACACCCAGTAGGGAAATGCCAGGAGAAAACAGCTCGGGTCAGCACGGGGGGTCCCCAGTGGTCCTCTCCTTCCCCATTGCTTTCAGGCTGGAAGGGAGGAGTTCTCCTCGGTTTCAAGGTGTTTGGGTTTAGAAGTGTCATTTTTGACACTTTGGGGATGGACCCCAGAGCCCTTCTGGAGGCTCGAGACCCCAGAGCCAAAACTGCTGGGTGAGTGACTCCTAAATGCATTTTATTGAAGAAAACCAAACCTTGGGATTTCTAAAACAAAGTTTCTCATTCTTCTGGCTGCTTGGGGCTGTTTGCCACCTTTCCATCTCCTCTGTGCTTAATCACGTGGCAGCCTGAGAAAATGCCAACACACTTTTTTTTTTTTCTTATTCTACTGATGTTTCTCTTCTATCTGAAAGAAATAAAAGTGCTCCTTTGCCTCTGGCCCACGGCAGCCTCTGCTTCTCAGTGGCGCTCTGGGGAGGGGGACGCCGCAGAGCCCTGCAGCAGCTCCTGCCCCCCCTGTGCCTCCCCCTCCCCACAACTCCTCTCTGTGAGGTTTGGCTCCTGCCCAGGGTGATGGAAAGCACAGGGTGGGAGCAGGGCGAGGGTGGGCTCCTGCGTCCCCACGGGGACAAGGGGGTGGGGGTGTCCCCATGCACTTGGCTAGCAGGGCAATAGTTCTTATCTGAGAAAGCAGGTGTTGTTTAGCAGCTTCCTAAGCCTTTTCTCCCAGAATTGCTGCTTGTAGAGAGAATTTAATCCCCCTTTTTTTTTTCACCTGTGTAGGGGAGAACAAAACCATATGCCACCTGGAGAAGTTTTCTGATGCTGCGCCCTTAGGGCACCAGGGCTGGGATGAGCTGGCACCGGTAAAGCCACGGCAGTGGATGGGATCGGATGGGGAATGGATGCAGGGACCAGGAGCATCGGCCTCACCCTGCTCGTGTTGGCACAGCCCTAGCTCATCCCCACGGCATCGGGCTGGTCCGTGCACCGCGCGGTGCCAGGCACTGGGGCGGCAGCAGCGCAGCCACTGCCACAGGTGTTCTGCGTTTTGGATTCCTCCCCCCTCCAGCCTTGTTAGTACTGAAATTAAAAAGTGTTTGCGAATCGGTGGCTGTTCTCCAGGACCCTAATTAGCAAATCTCTTCATCCCCCCAGGGCTGCAATCTAATAACAAAAAAAAAAAACAAAAACAAAAACAAAAACACCAAAACCCAACAACCCCAAACCTTGTTTGATGGATCGGGAGTGCTACCGAAACAGTCGGGAGCGGCTCTTCCTGCTTAGTATGGTAATTAAACACTTCAATTGCAATTATTTTCGCAATTAAATAAGTCCCTAATTGTTATCATAGGTGGCAGGGGTTTGGGTGCGTGTGCTTGCCAGTCTTTCCTCCCTGGGCTGAGTGAAGTGGGGGTGCTGTGGGGCCTGCTCCTGGCTGCTGTGCTGCAGGAGGTGAGTCCTCTGCGTGCTGGGCTGCTTTCTGCTGGCACCCCGACATCTGGGGGTGCCCCCCCGAGCCCCACAGGGGGGTCGCAGCTCCCTGCCCCAGGGAGGAGCGGGGAGGGGACGCTGCCTGCTTGGCTGTCACCTTGATGCAGGTTTTTCCCTGCACGGTGCCACCACCCTGGTGGGGCTCAGCGCCCCCAGGACCCCTCTGAGCCGGGCTGGGCTGGGTGCTGGGGGGGCTGCAGCCCTTCCCCGAGCCCTCCTTGCTCTCTGCAAGCCGCTTGCTAATTGCAAAGGCGCAAGGGGGAGGTGGGCGCTGGTCTCGCAGGGGGATCGAGGTGCAACATCTCCAGCCAGCCTGGGGGTCTGAGGGGCTGGGGGGCTTCAGCCCGACCCGGGACCCCCCCGGATAAGCTCCGGGACCCGGCCGGGAGCGGGGCCGGGCTGCCCCCGGCCGCAAGCAGGGGGAGCTCCGAGCCTGCGCTGCCGCCGGGTCCGGTCCCCGGGGCGCGACGGGGGGGGCCCGGAGCTGCAGCACCGCCCCCGGCGGGCCGGGCCCCCCCCTCCGACCTCCCCCTTTCCACCGACTCTGGGACCAGCCGGGATCATCCTCCCGGTGCTGCCCTCCCGGTGCTGCGTGTGCCCGGCGGAGGGATGGGGATGGATGGGACAGGGGGGTGCCGGGGGATGGAGAGGCTCTTCTGGCCCGAAGAAATCAACCATCTCACTTTCCCTCCGAGTTAAATAGGTTTTTATACCGCTGACTTCTGCCCAGGCTCAGTCGCAGACATCCTGGCTTCGCAGTCTTAGTGTTGAGCTATTGGGGAGCACGGAGCCTGGGGACGGAGCCCGGCTGCTCGGCGGCTCCCCGTGGCACAGGGGGCTCCGGGACCCCTCTCCCTGTGGTGGGGCTGGGGGTGTGAAGCTGGCAGGGGGAGCGGTGATGGCCCCGACAACGCCAAAACCTCCCCCCGAGGTGGGACTCCAGTTTGACCCCACAAGGATGCTGTGGGTCTGGGTGTCCCGTGCTCCTGGCTGTCAGCAGCCACCACGGTGGCCCTTCTGCACGTCACCCACCCCTCTGAGGGATGGACGTGGCCCTTAGGGCACCAAGGCTGTGGCCCAAACCCCTTTTCCCCACCCTGTGCCCTCCCCTCTCCGTGCCGGCCCTGCTGGGGGCATGCGCTGGCTCTCAGGCACCGCTGCCTGCTGGCGGGGGGGCTCCACGCTGGAGGTGTCCTGGCCCTGCCGGTGCAGGGAGAGGCTCTTCTGCAGCTCTTCTCGTGGCTCTTCAAGCACACCGTCCTCCTGGGAAGAAACTGGGGCAGGCAGAGGCCTCCTCGGTAGTGTTTGGGGAGGGAGCGAGTGCCACGTGCCAGCGCAGGGATCCTGCAGGGGAACAGAGGGGGTTCAGAGGACGTGCAGGGTGCGGGTGGTTCCCTTGTTCCATTTTCCTGCTTCCCAGCCTAAGGGGGGCTGCATTAAGCACACTGTGCGGCTGGGAGGGACGCGGCGTGGTGCTGTGAGGATGCTCTCAGCGCTGTGTACAGCGAGTGCTGCTGGTGGGGCAGGGCTCAGCAGGCTCCCGTTGCCCAGGTCACCTCGTTTGACACCCTGCTGAGTAGCAGAGCTTTGCTTCGTGGCTTTCTCTGCCTGCTCTTCCCCTCTGCAAGGGCCAGCCAGCAGTGGCTGGATTGTCACCTCTGCAAATAACTGGGTCAAAGTGACCCTGAAGGTGTCCCCTAGTGTGAGCGGTGCTCTCCTCCTGGCTGCTGCCTGTTCCTGATGGTGCAGGTGGGTGCTGTGGGGTTTCATGTGGCTCCTGCTGGGGACCCTTTCCGATGTGTCCCCAGCATGGGGTGATGTTTCCTGTCTCCACCCCTGCCTCACAGAGAGGAAATCTGTGGTCACGCCAGGACCTCAGATCTGCAAACCTCTCCCTAGATTGACATTGCTTCACTCTGCTGATTGGGCTGGTGATGTCTTGGGGGAAGCTGGTGTTTTGCCTCTGCCTCATGGAAAGTGAACGTCGTTCACTTTCGGAAGGTGTGTGTGGCACGGAGGGAAAGCATGAAGCAGTAAAACAGGAATTGGTTTTCCCTCTGCCCCTGCTGACGCAAGGCTCACACTGCTTCCTGCTTTTGGGCTGGGGACAGCGGTGATGTGACCCTGGGGAGCTGCGACCTGCTGCTGAGCCATGCTGGCACCCCCACATCACACCCAGGAACCCCCATCCCCGTGGGGACCCATGCACGGGGTCATCAGCATGCCCTTGGCTCGGATCAGTAGTTCTGAGACGTGCTCACCCAGCCTGCAGCGTGCAGGTGACTTACTTTTTGCCCCCAGGGCTCAGTCAATACAGGAGAACCCACGTTATCAGCACGCAGTGTTTGAGGGGGCGTGTGAAGGTCGGGGTGTCCTTGCCTGGCCCTTCCCGAGAAGGGCTGCGCCGAGTGGCTCTGGGCAGCTCGGAGGCATCCCCACGCGTGGTGGCGAATGACCACGTCCTCCAGCTTGGCACTGCTGGGGAAAGTGGCAATGCCTGGCAGCAGCTCCCTGCCTCGGGGGCCTGGTCGGAGTCCCTGCAAAAGCTGCCTGTGATTTGTGCTGCGCTGGTGCAGGCTTGCATGAAAATGAAGCGTGCTGGAAGCCTGCAGCCTGGGCGCAGCTGCCTCTGCAGCGCACAGAGGCAGCTCCCCAGCAGCCGGCAGGGAAGCTGGCAGCCTGAGGGCGTTATGGGATGGCTCTGTGCCCCCACACCTCCAGGGTACCTGGGGGATGAGGTGGGGACAGCGCTGGCCACCTCCCCTGGGCTTGGGAGCAAACGCTGCTCCCAAGTGGGCTCTGGTGTTGCCCCTCTCTGCCCCACGTGCCGTCAGGGTGGGATGCCTGGACCTGAAAAAATGCAGCAGGTGCCCCTTCCAGAACCCCCAGCCCCGTACTCACCCTATAGCCCTCGCCTCTGCCGTCGAGTCTCTCCCTGAGGACAGTCCAGCTTTGTCCTTTCAGCCTTGCAGAATGCTGGAGGAGGGCAGCCAGGAGCAGAGGCTGGGAGACGTGTCTGAGGGCAGCAGGCTGGCTGAGACTCACGGCAAGGCTTTGGCACTGGAAAGGTTGAAATTGCACATGAGGACACAAAGAACAGAGGGAGAACAGATGGGTCAGTGCCAGCCTGGATGAGCCGAAGTGCTCCTGATTTGGCTGCACGCCCACCAGGCGCTGCCTGCCTGGGATCTGTCCTGCTCTGCCCCTGGAAAGGGCAGCCCGGGGCAGGACGTGGTGGCCGGGACAGGTCCTTTTCCATGGAACTGGCTCCTTTGCTTTCCTTTACTGGGTTTACGTGAGTTCCTTCCCTGGTCAGTGAACAGTGGGAAGCAGCTGTGTTCCCTCTCAGCCCTGCATGCTCCACCCTACCTGGTCGCAACCTACAGAAACTTCTCCTGTGCCAGTGGCTGTGCTGTGCCTGGGGCCTCTTGTTTTCCAGGGAAGCGCTGGGGCCGGTCCCCGTCCCTGTTCCTGACACCCCTGAGACCGCCTGTGTTTCTCCAGGATTCCCACTATTGTTCGCTGGTCTCTTCTTTGTGCCTCATAACAGGAAAGGACTTTGTTATGAAGGGCAGCATTTCAAAATCCTCTGCTCTGAATAACCACATGTGGCCGTTCCGAGCTCTGCTCTCATCTGGAGAGGTTCATGGGGCTGTGAAATGATTCACGTTGGCCTTCTCTCTTAATGTCTCTAGAGGAGAGGAGCCAGATTGGTTTGAGCTCGGGGTGAAATTGGCTGCTCCGGGAGCTCCTGCGGCCACCGGGTAACCCTGGTGGACCCCGGCTGCCTGCCAGCAGCAGGGCAAGCACCCGGTGTCGGTGGTGCTGGCTTTTAGGGAACAGGCTGGAGGGCCCCACGCAGCCCTTGGTGCATCACTTCCAGGCAGATGAGTAAAAGCAATAGAGAAAGTAAAAGCAATAACCGATCATTCAGCCCTCGAGCTACCTTTTATCTGATTGCGAGCAGAAACCACAGCAGTGGTGCTGCGTAGTATGGGAAAGAGTTTTCTGGATTTAGAAAGGTCAAGAAACATCCCTGGGCTTGGGTCTCCCCCCTCCCTTTGCTGCAGTGCCTGGGTCTTGCTTGTGAGCACTGCTGCAGCGTTGGCTGCCACTCACCCGCTTCCCTCGAAGTCCTGCTCCCCTGGGAGCAAGCCCAGATGGGAAAGAGATCTCCTTGTCCCACTGGAAGGGGACGGGAGGTGCTCTTTCTCATGGGTCTCATTCAGATCTACTTGAGCGTTAGGAAAGGGCCCGATCTGCACCGCTGAGCAAGTCGTGGGGCCTGACCCAGCCCTCTCTGGGGCTGCCCTGACCCCGTCTGGGCTGCTGGAGGTGTCCTCTGGTGTCCCCTTGGGTTTCTGGCCATGACTCCTGAGCAGGAACCAGCTGGTGTTTTGCATTGCAAGAGATGCTCAGTTAATAGCTAAAGCCCCAGCTGGTGCTGTGCCGGAGCAGCACAGCTCTCCTTCCACAATTACCTGCTCTCGGGGCAGTGCTGCATCATCTGCATCAGTTCAGCACATCTGCTGAGCACCGAGGTGCTCCTGCCCTTGGTGGGCCGGGGTCCTGTCAGGATGAACCCCCCCTGGATGGTTGTTCCTCTTGCTAATTGCTTTCCCTGCACTGTTCTGTCTCCCTGTGGCTTATCAACGTCCTCCTCTCGCAGAGCCCCAGTGCACGAGCTCCCAGTTTGTCCGGGAGCTGCGCTTCTGTTTGTGTAAACAGCACAGCCCTTTTGGTACATCTACAGAAACACCGCTACCACGCCAGGTGCATGTTTTGATATACACCTGCAACTGTGTTTGCTAAATGTTGTCCCTCTCCACTCTTTATTATTGACTTGGAAAGTGAAGAAGAGTTGCAGTTTGCATTTGTTCTGGCTCCTCCATCCTGCTGTGTCTCCTGGGGCAGCTTCCTCTGCCTCTGGTCAAGCCCTGCCTGAGCATGCAGGGAAGTGTGATGGGGGCTGAGCCTCTTGTGTGGCTTTGTCCTCTGCCTCACCTCCCCACATTCTCCTTCCCATGGCTTCAGAGCCCGTTTTGGGGACAGAACCAAGGGCACGTGCACGAGCACAGCTTCTCTGCGGGCATGTTGAGGACAGGGAATGAAAGGAGAGCTTATCTGCAGGATGGAAAGTTTCTGGGCTATCGGAGAATTATCAGGCACTGCCTAGAGGTTAGATTAAAACCTGGGAGCAGCAGCTTGCATGGCAGCAGACAGCACATGTCCCTGCTCTCCTTATGCTCAGGGGAGGTGAAGGAGGTGCAGGCTGACCTCTTGGGGATGTGGGATACCACGGAGCACACCCACATCAAGCCTGTCTTCTCCTTGACTGTACCCTACCAGGATGTGCCCCAGGGTTGTTGGGCTCAGGGTGGTTATGGGTGAATTTTTGGCTTCAGTTTTGGGTGGTTGTTTGCATTCCTAAAACCGTTGCCAACCTAATTTTGGTTATTCTTGCTTCTTTCCAGAGATGGGAATGGAACTTGCTGTTGGCTGAGCTCGCTGCTGATGCTGACCTAGAGCCGCGACGCTGGGGCGCGTGTTGGAGCCGAGAGGGGAACCCGCAGAGCCAGGATGGGGACCCAGAGCTCCGCTCCTGCAGGGACTCGCAGAGTGACCACAGGTGCCCTGACAGTCTGCGCCCTGGGGACAACACCCACTTGTCCCCGCTGTGACAGGCAGCGACATTTCCCCAGTGCCCGTGGCCGTGCCAGCCGCCTGCCCCCAGAGAACAGGGCATGGCCAGCTCCTGGGAGCAGCTGTAAATAACAGCTACACCCCCGTGGTGTGTTTGTTAGCAAATTCTGATGGCAAAGTGGTCCCCATTACCCAGAGAAGCCAGGGATGCTTTGTGATCACGGTGGTGCCCAGCCACCTGGCGTAGCTGAACCTGTGCCACCAGCACGGATGGAGGCAGGGCCCCCACTGGTGCTGGGTTGTAAAGAGCAAGGGGTGCCTGGGCAAGGACCTGTTGCTGGGGCATCCAGCTCGGTGCTTAATGACTTGCAGGCTAAATGAAGGTCTAGAAAATGAGGTCCCTACCCCTGCCCTCCTCCCAGGGACGGACCGACCACCAGGGTGCTGTGGGTGAGAAGACTCTTACCTCTGGAGGGCTCCGTCAACCAGCGAGGTCCCCTTCCCGTTCCTGATCTCCAGCTTCAGGCTTTTCCCCTCCTGCCCCTCCTGCCTGTTGGGGCCCTGCCTGCAGTTCCTGCCCCTGGGCCGCCCCTTCTGGGGGGGTGACAGGCGGGAGCTCCTGGCTCCCCCTGTCCTCCAGCAGTGCAGCAAGTGCTGGTAGGCCACCCGAAAATCCCTGTTGAGCGTGCCGTAGAGGATGGGGTTCAGCGCCGAGTTGGCGTAGCCCAGCCAGAGGACGATGGACATGGGTGCTCCTTTGACGCTGTTGTTCCCCCACACCCCTCGGTACGTGAACACGGTGAAATAGGGGAACCAGCACACCACGAAGGCGCCCAGCACCACCGCCAGCGTCACGGTGGCTTTGTGCTCCTTCACCATGGGTGGCATGGGGCTGTTGCTGCTGCAGCACCACGTGTGGTTAATCCTCTTGGCTTGCTCCCTCGCTATCTTGAATATCCGGTAGTAGGTGACGCACATGATGACCAGAGGGATGTAGAAGGTGAGCAGGGCGTCCACCAGCCCGTAGATGGGGTTAACCTCCAGATCGCACGTTTTGGTGCAGTTGGGGGTAGTGTTCTGCACGGCCGTCCCATTGGTGTTCCAGCCCAGGTGGATGGGCAGGAAGGAGACCATCAAGGAAACCGCCCAGATGATGACCAAGCCCACGGCCACCCGGGAGGGGGTGACCACCTGCCTGTAGCGCAGCGGGGTGGTGACGGCGAAGTAGCGGTCCAGGCTGATCATGAAGAGGTTGAGGATGGAGGCCGTGCACAGCATGACGTCCAGGCTGGAGTAGATGTTGCACAGGGTGCTGCCGAAGGGCCACTCGTGGGTGAGCTCGTAGAAGGCAGAGAAGGGCAGCACCAGGAGGGCCAGCAGCAGGTCGGTGATGGCCAAGGAGACGATGATGCAGTTGGTCAGGCTGCGGAGCCGGCGGTCCAGGGTGACGGCCAGGCAGACGACGATGTTGCCACAGAGTGTGAACACGATGAGGACAGTGAGGAAGGAGCCGACCAGCAGCTGCAGGGGGAAGCTCATGGGTTTTGTAGCGTTTGTGACGTTGTTACACGGATCCATGGTGCGGTCGCATGGATGGAGCGGTCCTGCTCTCACCTGGCTCTGCGGGTGCTTGGAGTGAGCCTCTACCAGGCAGCCCTAGAGCCCTTTTCCAAGCCAATTTTGGGCCTGCAGTGACTCAGAGAACACTGCAGTCATCTTCACTTGTTCAGCCTTGTCTGCTGGGAGTGTCGTGGTCTAGGAAAGCCATGGCCCTGCGACTTGCTGCTGCCAAGTGGCTCATCTGGTGCTGGAGCTGATCCCCTGCAGCAGCTGCTGGTGGGTCTCAGCTGCCTTCTTCACCTCTCCTCGGTGAGGTTGTGTCCCATCGGGTCTCACACCTGCCTCATTGTGTGCTTGGGCTGGAGATGGTGGCTGGCAGTGCTCTGCAGGGACAGAGCTTCACTACTTCTTGAGGACAACCTGCAAAGAAAGCACCAAGTAAGGGCAACGGTCCCTTGAGATTCCCATCACCAGCCCCTCCAGAAATAGGGCATCTGTGCCTCCCTGGGCATTTCAGACCATTTAGACACGAACCAGAGAGTCCCTTGGCAGCTGGGGACACCGCCCAGCCCTGGGGCACCCACGTAGCGTAGCGATGGTGAGCGAAGGACAGGGGTTTCTGAGGAAATGAGTCCCTACAGGCTGGTGGTAAAAAGGGGGCCAGGAAGAACAGAGGAAAGAGTTTTCCTGAGAAAGCAGCATGTTTCAATTATGCAACCTAGTAAAATTAGTCATTGCTGCATGGTTTATGAAGCTCCACAGCTGATCTGTGCCTGTAACTGGGCTTTGAAGTGTCCCGTGCCTCATGCTGGTCCCTGCTGTCAGCAGCTGTGCTGACTCAAGCATCCTGGAGCACAGATCCCTGCTCTCTCCATTTGGGGTCCTGGGGGGAGCAGGGAGCCCCTCTGAGCGATCCGACACCCCGGCAGGAGTTGGCTGGGAGGCTCTGCCAGCTCCATCAGCTGCTCCTGATGGTGGCTGAAAGCAGCCAAGAGCTTCAGGGCGTGCTTGGATGAAGCTCCTGCTGTGGGGCAGGGGTTCAGAGTGGGGAGCAGCCCTTGCAGACTTGCTTTTTATGATTACTTTCTGCCTGGATATAAATAACAAAAAGCTATTTTTTTTTTCTCCAAGGACAGAAAGCACACAACGAGCCCCTCTAACCTGCACGAGGGCTTTCAGCAACCCATTAGGGTGTTCTCCAGGACCTTGCCGCTGTAGGTTCACAGGGCTCCCGGCTCTTGGCTGATGGCAAGCAGCGAGAGTGTCGGGAAGGGGCTCAGAGGAAAAAACAAAACACTGCAGGGATCAGCAAGTGGGGCTGGGAGCAGGCTGGGGAGGAAGGGGCTGGTTCTCTGCAGGGTGCAGAGATGAGGCAAAGTGAAGAGACTCTAGGAGAGGAGGAGGTCCTGGGAGAGGCCGCCGGTGAGATTATAACATGCTCACTTGTCAAGAAAAAGATAATGGCACGGAGCGGGCTGGGCTGCTCTTCAATTGATGTGTGCCTTTGACTCAAGGTTAAAGGCAAGCAAGCCAAGGCAGGGAGCATCTGGGAGCGAGTGCCAGGGTAAATAAGTGCTGATTGCCGGGAGCCACGTGGGGATCGGAGGTGACACCTGCAGCCCTGCTGCTTCGAAGGGAATTAGGAGTGAGTGTGAAGTGATGAACCGGCCCGTGGGATGCCTCCTGCTGCATGGAGCGAGCCTGGTGCCAGATGGGGGGTCTTGGGAATTTGGGTGCTGGGGTGAAGCCTGCTGGGAGCTGGATGCGGTGCTTTCAGCCGTGGTGGTGGCGTGCAGAGCGTTTCCTCGCCTCCCTGCAGCGCGGGCTCTCTCCGCAGCAAGCTCTTTGTTCGCGCACAAAGGGAGCGGGGAACGAGCCGAGCGCTGCCGGCTTGCTGCTGGCAGCCAGGAGAACAGGTTGTTCGCGGAGAAGGGTATTTCCAAGAGAAAGGGATGTTTTTTCATTACTCCTAACGCGCTGGAAATGGCAGGATAAATTATAGGGGGAGTAGCACGCTTAGAAAATGCCGTGGGTGGATCGCAGCCTCCTACGTGGCTGCTCCACCGCACACCAACAGCCCGCTCCTGCTGCTGGCTCACGGGGGCTGTGCAGGGGGCTCAGCACCCACCGTGGTGAGCCTGCCTGGTGGCTAGGGTCACCCCGACTGTGGGCCAGGGAGCCTGGTTATGCTGCCAAGACTCTCATGGCATGGTCTGCTCCTTCCTCTGTGTTTCAAATCCCCTCGTACAGGCAGCGCTGCTGATCCTGCTGACCGGGTCACCGACAGTTTTGTTTGTTATTGCTTCTCTGATTAGCTCGGGGTGAGAAGCAGACACTTTATTTTTCTTGGGCAGGGAGTAGGAAGCATTTCCAAGTGTGATATGGAGCTGCTGAGCCACGGGGTGGAGCATCCCCACAGAGCTGCCAGGAGCCTTTGCTTTTCCACGGGCTGGGGCAGGACTTGTGGGGCGGATGCAGGATGCAGCACCATGGGCTGGGTCCTGGCACGGTGCTCGAAAGGCAAAACCTGAGCTGGGAAAGGGGGTGGGAGAGGTGCACAATGCCCAGGGTGAAGCACCCAGCTCGGGTTGCTCTCCTGCAGCACTGTCCCTCTGCCACTCTGTCTGCTCAGCTTCATCCAACATGTGGGTCCTCAGTTCCCGTTGTATTTCAGCAGGGTGAATTTATGTTCTCCTCAATGTACGCCCAGGGCGGCCGTTTCCCATGGCAGCCCTTCTAGCAATGGGCTGCATAAATCACACCCTGCCGGCCCTGTCTCATCGGCAGGTTTTACACCTACCTGACTGTCTCCATTAGCACGGCCTGGATGTGCTCGTGGACAAAAATCTCCCTCCAGCCAGCGAGGGAGCAGAGGAAGGCATCGCTGCTGGTTGTCCCTGTAGTGCCTTCCCCAGCAGTGCTGGGGCTCTGATGGATGCTATCGCTGCTGCGAGACCTGGTCAGGCTGCAGCCGTTTTCCTACAGACATCCTAGGGTTCCCTAAAAGCCTGGTACTTCTCCTGTGCTATTTTGGCTGCTCACAGTCCCTAAGTGTATGAATTTGTGCCAGCCCATTTTGTTTCTGTTGATCTTTGGGTCCTTTGGTTCTTCTCCTGCAGCACTTCAAGTCCCCTGCCTGGTTCAAAAGTTCTCCCAGGCATTTCACTAGTGCATTTTCTTGAAGGGCTTCCATTTTCTGAGCCAAGACCACTAAGGATAACCATTAAATAAATTCCATCTCTAGACTAATGTTTAAGGAACTCTATTAACAGCCTTCCCCAGAGCACTACTGATCCTCCTGTTGCAACGTCCTACCGCCTTCCCCATTAGCCAGTTTAACCTCCTCACAGTCCTGGTAGTAACTCCTGCCTCCTGCCCGAAGGGTTATTTTGTGCTCTGTGGAAGCCCATGTACGACTGACCCACTGCATTTAAAACATAATCTATCTCCTCCGGGGAGGAGGCTGTGATTTATCTATGGGAAATTTCTCTTGCACTTTCCCTTCCTCTGCTCCCCCTGCCATTCATCTCAGCAGCCCTTCCTTTGGCGCTGTTTGTTCCAGCTCTCTGTGCGCTTTTGCAGTGAGGCTAATGGGACAGCATCGGTAATATGTTTGCTGCTCTCCATTCATGTGGTTCTACTTCTGCCTTAAAAGGTTCATTGCAAATCTGTTAAAAGCTTAGGTTGAAAGCAGATAGATGGGCAGGAGGGAGTGCTCGGCGAGTGCCTGGGCATGGCAGCCTGTTGTGGGGAGCGTTTCCAGGTCCCTCAGACCCGAAAAGTCCCTGCCTTCTGTTGGTGTGTGTCCGAGCAGGGCGCTGGCACAAGTCACTTAGGAGCAAAGCAAATTCCCCGGCCCCACGGAGCTCGCAGCATGGCATCATGACTTTTTCCAGAATGGTGCTCGAGTGTTTAATCAAGAGATTAAACAGCTGGGTACACTGAGAGGTGCTTCTGGCAGGGCTGCGTGGCAGGGCGGGGGGGATTTCTGCTGGGTTAAGGAGGATGTTTGAGGTTTGGTGGTGGGGAGCAGGCAGGGCTGGGAGCTGCCAAAGGGCTGTTCCCACCCTGTGCCGGAGCCGTGAACCTGTCTCACAAACGGGGGAAACCCAAATTCCCCAGAAGCGTGGCTCGAAGGCGAGGTGAGGGTGCCGCGGAAGCCAGCTTGTCATGCTGTCTGCGGGGGCTCACTGAGGGTGTGGGGTTGTTTCTGGTTTGTCAGAGCACCCTTTTGGAAGGGCTGTGCTCCTCCCAACGCCCACACTTGTGGTTTTGCCCCTGGAACATCCCTGGCCCCCTTATCTCCATCTCCCCCTGCCCTCCGTGCGCCCACGCTCTGATGGGCACGTGCCGGCTGTGGCTGGGTCCTTTTCCAGCCCCTCTGCACCCCTGGGGCTGGGGGACAGGCAGGGGGGTCCCACCTGGCAGCACCCCCAGCACTTTTATCCCTGCTCCTCAGTTCCCTCTGCTGCCTGTTGCTCTCTCTACCCCGTCCCAGCCTGAAACCTGACTGATGCATAGCAGAACTTGCTGCCTACGGTGTGAGCAGAGGGGCTGGGGAGGCAGGACACGATCCCCCTCCCCACCACGCTCCCAGCCCTCTGTCCTGTCCCCCCCGGAGGGCAGGGGATCTGTGGGCGAGGGTGTTTGGGCCCTCTGAATGCAGAGAGCACCAAGGGTTATGCGGAAATGGGCAGAGAGCAGGCAGTGCTTGAAAAGTTTGCTCTGTGGTGACTGCAGGAGAGAGGTGAAACTGAAAACAAGGGTGCCGGGCTCCTGGATGTGCTTCTAGCTGCACGAGTCATGGCACAGATCCCACATCCAGCCTGCTGCCCCAAACCCACGGCTGGGTTGGAGTCCTGAGGACAACACCCCCCTCCTGTGCCTGGGGACCAGTCCCAGATACCAGTGGAGACACTGGAAGGACTGGCTTAGGTGCAAGAAGTTGGTTTAGGAGCAAACCTTGTGGGGAGGTTTCTGGGGCGAGATGCTTCACTCCTGCCGGGCAGAGCGCTGCCTCTGCACCCCAGGAATGCTGCACCCAAGACCCCTCTCTTCAAGAGGTCTTGAACTATCAAGAACTAAAGAACTATCAAGAACAAAAATTATCAATGCCCGATAGTTTTTGTTTTGTTGGTCCCCACCAGCGGAAGTCCCCAAACTGCCCTCTGCTCGGGGCAGTGTGAGGGGACAGCACGAAGGTGAGGAGCGGCACCGCCCTCACGCTCTGAGCCAAGCAGGGGGTGTCTGGCACACCCCGACCCACCGACCCCTCCGAGTTCTCACCTAGAAAGCCATTCACCAGCTAACAACCAAGAGGAAAAAGAAGCAGGCAAAGCTTTACCTGGGAACGGCGCCGGTTTCCCGCAGCCCCTGGAGCAGGTGGGAGCCCCAAGTTTCCCCCGGCGTGCGTGGCTTGGTTTGTGCAGGGAGCAGCGCGTGTGTGAGCTGGGGCTGCCTGCTGCCCTCCCTCCTTCTCCTCGCCTACCAATATCCAGGCAGCGCGCTGACTGCAACATGAGTCAGATCACAAGGGGGTGGGATCACAGCCTTGAACTCAGACGTCGAGGTTATCATCTGGCAAAATTTGAAATGCTGAGAGGAGTGGTGTTGTGGGCACGCGGTGTGTGGGGCTCCCCTGAGCCGTGCCAGGCCCAGCAAGGCACTGGGTGCCTGCTGATGTCCCTCGAGCAGCCCCTTGAGCTGCTCCCCATTGCAGACAGGAGCTTGCTTGCTGCTGGAGATCTGATGCTGTGGGTCTTGGTGTAGAGCTGGTTTTGTGTTTAGTGTGAGCCCCCAAACACATCTGAGCCTGAAGCTTGGGTGTCTGAGGTGCTTCAGAGGCTGCAGGGCTCTCTGGCTGAGGGGTGTCAGGGGTGTCAAGGCATTCTGGTTGCATGGGGACAAGAAAAGGAAAAAGGGGCAGAAATCTGCAGAGTTGAAGCAGCAGGAGGAGCCCATGCTGCCCTGCCAGTGCCTGACAGAGGCTCCAAGAGCGTGGCCAGCAGCAGGGATGCTCCAGGCTGGGTGCTGCCCTCGGGGCTGCACCAAACTGGTGGAAACTGTCCCCTGCATGTGCCACTCGGAGGGCTGCGGGGGGCATGCCAAGTGACAAACAGGCAGTGGCAGCCTTTCCTGCTTCTCATATGTTTCTTTTATGGGTTTCAAAGCCTCGTGCAAATATTAACTGCTGGGACAGCTGTGCAAGGAGCTAATTCCCCTTTTAACTCTTGCCCTAGGGCTGGGCTGGCAGAAGAGCTCTGGCCAAGCCTGGCCATCCTGATGGCTCCATGTGGCTGGGGTGAGCAACGCCGGTCACTTCTGTGCCCCCAGCAAATAGCGAGGGGCTGACGTGTCTCACTGAGGGCAGGATGAGGCCCTAGGATCCCCAGCTTAGGCAGAGTTGGATCTGGCTCCTCCACCAGCCACGCTGCGATGCCCCAGTGCCAAAAACACCCCTGCCTCAACCCCAGCCAAAGAGGGACACCAGCCGCCCTGGCACACACAGCAAAACACCTTTGATGTGTTTACCTCTGCAGTCCCAAGCACGGATCTATCTTTAATAAGCCGGGGGTCTGCTGGAGCTCCAGTTTTCCTGCTGAGTGGCAGTGCTGTGGTTCAGCAGGGACGCAGAGCAGCTGCTGCGTGGTACGGAGGGAACCCTCCGGCAAAACAAGATTAAAATCCGCTGAGGAATGTTCCTCAGCCAAAGTCGCTAGGGTATTGACTTCTATCCTTTGGCTGTGCTCTAGGAGGGATTTTTTTTTTTGGTCTGGAAGTCTCAGGCTGTGAAGTGCTCTGTGGGAATAAAGGGCTCTGGCTATTGGGCCAGGGTTCCCCAACTCCCTCACCCTGATCCCTCCCAGCGCAAAGTCCCTGCTGCCTGGGGAGCAGGAAAGCCACACGAGCTGGGAGGTGGGTGTGCTCCGTCTTTCCTCGGGGAGCCGGGAGAATCCAAAGCCTCCTGCAGCTCCGTCACCCCATGGGCTGCAGCGGGGGCTGTGTGCAAGGTGCTGGCAGGGACATCTGAGCCATCACCGCCGTGCCGCTGGTGACACAGGGGCTTGCCAAGAGCACGCAGATGTCGGAGAAACTCATGGACTGGGACTGAGAGCCCCAAATGGGCTGTGCAGAGCTGTGGTGTGAGTAATGGGTCAGGAAATGAAAAGGTTTTCTGGCATCCCGCGCATGTTTAAACAGCAGTTTATTAAATGTGACGGCAATGCTGGGAGCTGGGATGCTGGGAAAATGCAAGAAAAGCCAGGGAAAGTCTGGGACTTCTGGAACAGGGATGCAAGATTTGGCAAATGAGAGCTCCTAGAAAGCCTTTGTGGAGGAGTTGTGCCCGGAGGGAGGCAGCAGATGTGGGGGACCACCGTAGCAGGTCAGCTCGATAGGGGCCGGGGGAGTCCCAGTGGGATCCCGATACTGCTGGGAGAGCCTGCGCTGGCGAGGTGGGACTTGTGCTGAGCTGTTTCCTAACCAAAATCTGTAGAAAGATCCTGACCTGGACACAGGAGCTGCTCTCCGTGGGTGGATGGGAGAGGGCAGTAGTCCACTCAGACCCTCAGAACATGCTGTGAAGCTAAAAGTCAGGGATTTCCCAGATGTGCTAAAGTGGGTTTTATTAATTACTTAGCTTGTTTTTTCCCCAAAATATATTCCAGTAAAATCCTGCCATGGACAAAAAGGTTAACTACAATAGATTTTCCTGCTTGGGGCTGTGGAAGCTGAAGCACACTTATGGGAATAGTCGCTGCAAGGGGAGGAGGCGCAGAACAGCGGCAGGGAGTCGGGCACCAGGGCCTGGCCAGCATGGGAGGGACCCGTGCTGGAGACACAGCCCTGCCCCACGGTGACCCAGCTCTAGAGCAACATCCTGCTGGGAATAACCTACTTGAAGCTATATACACGGGTTGCCACTAATTCTGGCTGTTCCAGGAACATCTCTGTCCCCAGGCACCTTTGTCATACCGGGACTGGAGAAGAGAAGGATGCTCAAACCTTTCCCACCCTCCTGGGTGTGGCACTGGCGATCCCAATCAGACTTAGCAGGATCCCATCTGCTGCGAGGTGGTGTCAGACTACAGACACTGTCTGTGCCATATTTCTATAGCTTCTTAGTGCAGAGAGGGGATGTTAGAGGTTTATTTCCAGTTTGCTGGTCTATTTGTTTAATACAAAACCCTCCCAGCTCTAACGAGGACTGGAGCGTGCTAGCTGGCTTCCCACTAGTATTAAGCATCCTGCAGGTGGCTGAGGGCTCACATTTTCCAGCATCTCCACAGGCCAAGGAGGGTCCTCAATTCACACCCTGCTGCAGGGGACTGGGTGACAACAGGGGCTGTGGCAGCCTGCTTATGCTGCTCCGTGGCTGGCGATGGAGCTGCTGCTGCGTGTGGGAGAGGGTAAAGAAGCAGGGGATTTTTCCGCCCTGACCCACGTATGAATGTCTTCTGATGCAGGTAGGGCTTCCTGAGGGTTGATCTTGGCTGATAGGGGCCTCCTCCTCATCTCCTGGGTGCAGGAGGACTTCCTCTTGATGGAGACTTCCGTGGCTGAAGTGCTCCGTGGGTGAGGGGCACACAGGGTGTGCAGGGCCTGGAGGATGTGTCCCCTGAGAAAAGTCCGACAGAGTTTTGCAGGACCAGACACCACAACCTACCTCTATTTCCAGGTCTGCCTACCTCCGGGAGGAAAAGCAGCCAAGAGCTTAGGTTGCAAAACCAAAGATTAATTTAAGCTTACTCATCATAAGGACCATCACGTGCTGGAAGGAATTTCTCAAGGAAGTTTAAGTTGGATGAAGTCCCAAAGCCTGCCTGGAGCCGCAACACCTGGCATCGCCTGCGTATCGCTCTGGGTGCACCCAGCCCGTGCACGCCACCGGTTGCTGACAGCCACCACCGTGGGAATGGCCGAAATGCCTCGGGGTGAGCGATCTGCTGCCTGCCAGGGATTGCCTTGGGGTGGAGCAGAAATGGGTGCTGAGGTGTGCCCGGCACGCTCACCTGGTGACAGCCACACTGGTGGGGACACCGCTGTGCCAGGGACGGGTGGAGGGGTCAGACCCCACCATGCACAGGGTGGGCATTGCCGGGGCCAAGAGGCAGCACGTTCCCAAATTATGTACTTTTTTTTTTTTTTTTTTTCCCTTTACACAGCCTGGAATGAGGCCAAAAACCTAGGGCTGGAATCTCTCTCCAGACAATTAATTATTGCGGAGAGACAATTTGTTAAGCAAGAGAGGCTTTTAATTTGCAAGAGCTCGTCTATTCTTATTGTATCTTTTAAACTGAAGGAAGTGGAGTTGATCGAAATAGACTGGAAATAGAAGATTTTAATTTAGAGGCTATGTTCAGTGTGCTGACAAAAATAGGAAACAGTGCTCTCAGAAGAGCATGCTCCCCCTGAAACCTGGCTGGAGCGTGCAAAGAGTGCTCAGGAATATTTCAAATCATTAGAATAGGTTTGAAAAATCTTTCATCGAAATTCAGCTGGACTTGCTCAGAAAAGGCAGGACCGTCCTGGATTTCTGGGCTGAGACCTTTCCTTTCCCTTGCATGGCACTGAGCTATGCTTGCCCCACAGCAGCCCCAAAGCGCGAGGTGATGGGGAAGAAGGTGGAAGAGGGATGTGATGGTTGGGGCAAGCTGGTGGCTCTGGGACTGGTGCAGCCCCTGCATGGGACTGGTGGCAGCTGGTGGGGCTGGGGTCACACAGGGACCTGCTTCCAGCTCAGCATCTTCCCAGCAGACACCATGTGTTCTCCAAAATCCGACAGCCTGTGCAGCAAAGGATAGGTTTTGACCGGTCTCCTTATTGCACTCGTTCTTTTGAAGTAGCTATATTTAGAAATCTTTGTGAAGTCTCACATTGACACTTTTCAAAGGAGAATGTTTTTTTTTTTTTTTTTTTTTTTTTTTCTTTGAAACAACTTATTTAGAAATTTGTGCTTATCATTCGTGCAGCATAGCAAGTAGGTTGGTCTGTAGATTAAGCTGGAAATGGAACTGAGAACCTTTCTTGTCATTGCTCTGAATGCCTCACCTGCAAAATATCCCAACTTTTTGTCCCAGTTCAGGCTGGGGATTACTTTAAGTCCGTGAATAGAAGTCTAAATGCTGTAAGGAATAGCCACTGACTGGAAATGAGGTGCTGCTGTCCTTACAGGACGAGGAACTCTCCCAAAATGAGGCACCGTGCCCTCTGGCTGCAGGTCTCTCAGGAAGGAGCTTGCTGCAGAGATCGCATCAGCTGGCTGGAGGAGAGGAGCCAGCCCCCGGGCAATTCAATTGGAAACAGAATCGACTCTGTTTGCTTCAGTTTAAAAAATAATAATCTGTAATGAAGTGAAGGCAAAAGGGAAAATGGGTAGAAATTGAATTAGAGCTGCGCTGGTTCCAGCACTCCCCTGCGGCCCCTTCTGCAGGCTGAGCCCCACCAGCGCTGGGTCCTTCCTGGCTGGCCCTGAAGCTAGAGGGGCCCGGGGGCCAGCAGGGCCACTGCTGCTGTGGGGTGCAGACCTCTTGGCAGCAGGAGGGCAAATTCAAGGGTAAATGGCTGCAAATCAGCAAAACCATGCCACTGCTCGGGTGTGCAGGGGGGTTCTGATGTCAGCGAGGGGGGCTGCGTGCGCTGAGTCCGCGTGGCAGCATTTGATTAGCACAGCTGATTAGGCACGTAGCAGGCTTGACGTTCTGCTCAGCAGAGATGAAGATTTTCCTGGAAATGTCTAGAAATCAGATGGCAAGTCGAGTGCTGCAGTTAGGGAAGGAGAGTCAGCACTCACACATACGCTGAAGGCATTGTTCATGAAAACCTGCCGCAGGCCGCGGCCTCTGGCCTGCACTCACTGCCCTCTGACTCCGGGTCCCAGAAAGCCTGATATTTCCACCCCCATCTCCTCACTCCTCTTATCCTCACGCCCTCTGCACACCCACAGGATGTTAGGAAGAGCAGGCATTAGTTTTGAATCATGCTCAGACCACCTTTAATCTATGCCCCATCCTGTCCGTGCAGCAGCTCCATTTCTTCTTTCTTTCCTTCCTCTGATGTATATGGCTAAAACTTCTCTTGCTATTTTTCTTGGCGTTCTCTGCAAGACCCAATTCAGCCTGACCTTTGCCAGTTCTCACTTCATGTCTTGGGCGTTTCAATCCATAGGGTAGGCTGCCTTTTTCCTTTACAGCACAATCCTTTTACCCCCTCCTTTATCAGCCCTCTCCATCCTTTTATGTAGTTATTTCCTTGGCCAGCACAAAAGCCTTTCCTGGGCTTGAAATACATGTTCCAGAGATCAAAGGTGTGAAACCAGTACAGGAAGCTCCAGGCCACCTCTGTGTGCAAGTCCCCAACCTGCTGTCCATCTGTTTGTGTACTTGGGGCTGCAGACCTTTGAGGCAGAGCCCGCAGCACGGCGCTGGGCAGGGGCTGGGGGTCGAGCAGTGGCGTGGGAGCAGAAGCAAGACCACAAGGAAGGAAGTTCCTTGCTCCCAAGGATCAGGATGAGAGATGGTCCCAGTGGCCTATTTTTATCTCATTTTCTTCTCCTGGGGAGGCACCATGTATGGAGTGATGCTTGGCAGCCATTCTGCTCTGGTCCCTCCGCGAGCTTTATCTCGCTGTCATGTCAAAGGGGGAAGCAGACAGAAACATTACCAGTCCCTCCTCATGCTCCCTGGTTTCTAATCTAGCATGAAAATAGCCTTGACCATCTTGTAAGGTAGAGAGAGAGCATGGGAGTTGTGCAGGATTCAGGGCATGTAGCTTCTAGAAGATCAGTTAGGGAAGGAATGGTAATGCGAGGCTGAAGGCAGCTGGACAGCATTGTTTTCTTTGGCCACGTGCTAAAATAAATAAATAATAAAATAAAATAATAATTAAAAAAAGCCCCAAACTCCCTGAACAGAGTTTTGGACAGGCCAACCCCGGGATTTGGAGCTGTGTTCTACAGAGTTCATTAGTGTATCGCTGAGGATCATCGCTCTGAGGCCAGAGGACAGTTTCCTGTTAATGCCCAGAGCACCAGGGTTTTCTCTAAGGACCCTTGCTGGGTAGATGTGAAGCAGGGAGCAGCAGTGCTGCAGTGTCCCCTTCTGCAGTGAGAGCAAACAGGTCCGGCTGTGGCTGCGTGAGGGGACGCTTGTCCTTTGCCCTCTGGCAGCTGGGTTTGGATAGTGATGTGCTATGGGGTTTTGGGGCCTTCACCCCTGAAGAAATAGAGACCAGGCTGGAGAGGGCTCTCTGGGGTGGTGTCTCCTGGCCCCAGTGCCTGGGAAGGGCCAGGCTGCAGAGCCCCTCCAGCAGCACCATCCTACAGCCAGCGCCATCCCACTGCTGTCCCCACCGCCGGCTCCGTTTTGGCCATCAGGAAAGCCATTACCACGGAGAATTTCATTTCAGCCTGTGTCATCTGGAGCAAATGTCTACTTCTGGTGCTTCTGCCTTGTGTCTCTGTGTTGTGTCTCAGCTCCCCAGGCAGCCCTCATCCTTCATAGCTCAGCTTTAAAATACCACCACACTGCTGCATGACAAAGATGTGACTGGTGCCACCCTAATGCGATGGTGCCCCTGGTCCTCAGCATGTCCCCTCCGGCCCTTCTGTTCCCCCAGCTCTGCAGGGAGGACTGACATCCTACAATGTCTTCAAGTCCGCTGCCTGACCCCCAGGCCCTTGCTGCTCTGACTCAGTGCAGGGATGCTGGAGCAGCCATTGCTGAGTAGCACCGCGGTGTAGGAAATGTTCTCCATCTGCTTGGGATTTGGAGAAATATCCATGGTCTCCAGCATATGGGAGTCTTTCACTTTTCTGCCAACACAACTGTTTTTCCAAGGCTTAACTGTTGCCAGAAATCCATGGAGTCAAGACCTGTTATTTCTCTGGTTCTAAGGAAAATTCACCCCAGTCTGCTTTCCACCAGCGAGAAAAGATCTCATCTCAGAGAATAAACTCAGGCAGAAAGCGAGCAGCCCCTGATGTCCTCTCTCACTCAGTAATGATAAACTGGGGAGGGATCATTGTGCTGGGGCTGGCAGCTCGCTACTTGGCCTGGGTACACTCTGGGCTGCACAAGGAAGTCTCACCCATTCTCACAAGATGTTTTAAGCATCTTTCCAACTTGATCATGCTTTGGAAGTGGCTGTGCTCCTTCCCCATGGTGCCTTAGGCACTGCGAACAGCATAACGAGCTCGCTGCCGTGCCGCCTATGCAGCTCAGCGGAACGCTCATGCGGAAAATCCCCAGGTAATTTACCCTGAGTGGGATCCTGTGATTTGCTGACATTCCTCATAAAGGGAAGCAAACATGAAAGGAACAAACGTAGAGGTGCTAATTTGGAAACTCATTTCGACTAGCTCCTCACTGACGTGGTAACAGTTAGCAGGGAGCCCCAGTGATAAATAGTTGCTGAAATCCTGAATTGGCTGTAATTGGCATGAAGCAGCAGAATTCCCTGCGTGAGGTGCAAGTTTCTCCGCATTACACCCTCCTCGGCAGCCGCAGGTGAATGCAGAGGTAGCTTTAGCTGCATGAGGTCGCAGAAGCAGATGTCCTGACACATGCACACCACAAGATCACATGCAGACTCCCATGCCAGCATGGCTTTACATCACTTACTGCTTCTGGGAGCTATGGGGCTTTACTCCAGAGGATGCCATACGCTTCTATTTAGCTGCTCGCTGTAATTGCTTATAAACTGGGAAGATCCCAAAGGAACTGTTACTTTTCTGTGCTGAATGCTTTCCTCATTCACTTTTCACACCGACACCTGCAGGGACCCCTGAGCCCAAGGTGTGTTTCCCTGCAGGGCTGGGCCCCTCTGCTGGGGCTGGGGCTGGATGGGACGAAGAGGGCCAGGATTTCCTCACAGACAACTCGCTTTCCTTCCTGGTGGCTCACCCTCCCCAGAATCTCTGGGGAGGAGAACACAGTATCTCCCTGACAAGGTGCCTAAGATGCATCAGCAGAAATGCCGTGGGTTGGGAGCACAGCAGCAGCTTCTCCCTCCCCTGGGCATGGGCTGGGGCTGCTTCTGACACTTGGATCCACCTTCCAGCACCGTGGCCAGACATCTAATGGCACCTGGGAGGCTGGGGGATGTGTAAAGAAATGCAGATGGTGAGAGCAAAGCTTGGATGTGGGCTGTCTCTGCTGAGTGTGACTGTTTTTTGGAGTCAGGAGCCTGAGATTTAACCAGGGTGAAATTAAAGTTTCTTTTCATCGCCTTGTGTCTTCCAAAATTGCTGCTGATGCTGATGTTTGTAGGTGTTTGTGGTTGCAGTAACACCTTCAGGGTATAGAGACTTTGCTTGTCAAGAGAGGAAATTGTGCTGATACCGTTGCAGGTTTTGTTATTTTTGGGTGGCTAATGTGCAACTCAGCCAACAAACCACAGAGCCAGTGGTCACATCAGCTGCGTCTCAGAGGTAGCATCCTCCATCACTGCTCGACAAAGCAATTGCAGGAGCAGACAGGCTGTGTTTCTTTGTAACCACAAACTCTGAAAGATCTGTCTCTGCCTTTCCAACACCGTGCCTGCAGCAGCTGGGTGTTAAACACGCCTAGGGTGAGTCAGGTTCAGAGCACTGCTCGGCTTTTTAGGTACCGAGCGGGCTCTCGGATGCATAAGTTAAAGTCAGAACTATCTGTTGGGCTTCTTCCATCTGTGGCACCTCAGGCATCCCCATCCACTGAGATGGCAGAGATCTGCTTCTGCTTATCTGAAAAGGAAATTGCTGTACAGATTGTGAACTGTGGCAGCTAGACCACAAAAGCAGGGCAGCTTGTCTGGCACAGAGATATGAAAGATCTCACCTAGCTGCGTTTGTACCTGGCAAAGAGTAATTCCATGTTTTCTTTGGCTGGTGGTGCTCTGAATTTGCCAACTGCTTTGATTTATCGTGGCTGATTGTGTGGTTTTGGCCCTGCTGCACTCACCATTACAAGCCCATAGCTAGGCTCCTTCCACGCAAATTTGCTCCGCTTTGAGTAATTTCTAAGAGTTTGTTAAATCACAAAGGTTTCTTCTCCCTGCTCCTTCCCAGGTAGCGGGTGTTTGATGTCAGCAGAAGCCGTGGTTTAGTACATACATTTGTATATTTTTAAATGTCTCTTCTGTATGATAAATACCCTTGAAATATGGTACTCTAAGTGGCTCCAGAAAGATTAGCCCTGTTTGAGTTTTTTGGCTGCAGTTTTTGGCTGCACGTCCTCTGAAAGGCATGACATGTTATTTAAGAAATATGTTGTGTTAGGCAAACTCTTCACAGGCTGAAGACATCCAGCAGCAGTGAATGATAAACTCTTTATGCATCAGGAGATGTAAATCTTATTTTCATCCTGCCAGCCTCATGGCCAGTTTGTCCCGAGCCAGCCTGGGGGCTTGTTGCCTTGTCCCCTGAGTGCCTGTCACCCTGATCGTTGGGGCAGGTGGGTGGTGATCGCCTGCTCTATGTGCATAGAGGGTTCCCTGGTGAGCCCCAAGGGTCGGGGGTGCAGGGAGAAATGCAGATGGGGTGGTAGTGCCCGAATGACCCCCCCCAGGATGGTGGCATGGTTTTCTGCCATGCAGCTGGGAGCAAAATTTCCCCTTCCTTGCAGCCTCAGGCTCTCAGAAAATTGAAGGCAATGTGAAGCCATCGACTCACAATGAGTAAAAGACGCTGAAGCTGCAGCTCAGAGGGGCACAGTCCATAGGGAGGGACTCTCAAGTCCTGCTCTGACTGCTTGATCTGCTTCCAGTCCCACGCAGAGTGCATCCCCCTATCTGGGACTGGTTTCCATAAACTCAAAACAAGCTCAGAGACGGCTAGCAGGGCTGCAGCTGTGATTATAACCAACCTGACCTTTCCAGACACTTCCCTTCCTTGAGCTGGAGCACAGCTTTTTCAAGCCAGAAGGCTGATGTCAGGATTGCTTCATTCAGCAATGTTAGGAAGGGCTAATATACACCACTAAAAGCTTGCTAATAGCTCTAATTAGGCTGCAGCTGATGCTTCCTAAGTGGTTCTCCTTCCTCCTCCGCCTCTTCCTTGCAGCTATTTCCTGGTGGAGCTGAGGAAGGTGAGGTGGATTGATGCTACTTGGGGAGACAGTTAAGAATCCCAGCTGCATTTTTTTTAAATTTTTTTATTTTTATTTATTTTTTCCTACTGGGTCAGGGGGGAATTTCTCAGGCCAGCCATCTGCTTCTGCCTGGACTGAGTTGAGGTGCAGGTGAGATGTTCATCTTGGTGACGGGGTGCTGGGAATAAGGATAGTTGGGGAAGTTGACAGGCTAGAGGTAGAATGAAAATGCAGCTTTGAAGAGCAATTCACCCTTGCTGCTGGGACCTTTCCTGGCTGTGAGAAAACCGTCAAGTTGTGTCCTTAAAGTCATGCAATCTACCCCCCTCCTTGGCTGAAAGAAACTGTGATAAAAGGGTTTGAAGAAGGAGTTCACCTTAAAGAAAAAGCTTTGTTGTAGCTTGCTTTGTTGTTGTAGATTTTTTATTCCTTTTTTTTTTTTTTTTTTTTTTTTTTTTTTTTTTTTAAACCTTGAGTAGGGACTTGCACGTCGAGACTTTAAGCTGCCTTGTGACACACAAGATTTTTAAGCTGCTTTCTTTGTGCTGAAGATGCTAGCCCTGAAGGCACGGAGGATGCCTGCAGAGGGGGGTGTTTGGGGCCCATCACCACCCACCACCTATTCCCCATCCACCCGCAGCTGCAGGGCCTGGGCACAGGAGCCCTGCGGTCCCCCTGCCCCAGGTTTGAGGTCACATCCCCCAAAATGTGCCACCAGCTGCCCTCCAGCCCTTGCCTCTGAGATTCGTGCGCTTCATTTCTTGTCCATATCCTCTGCTTAAAGATGCCTTTTTTTCCTGTGTGTAAGCAGGCTCCTGCAGCACTGTGGAAAACGCTGTTGGCTGTGCTGTAGTGAGGTGGGTTGTGAAGCCTTCGCAGAGACCGAGGCAGCAGAGCTGTGGGGTTCTGCTGTTCCTTGGGTTGAGGAGCCTAATTCTGGCTCTTCTACATTTTGGAATACGGTTCCTATAATGCAGCTGAACAACCCACTGTGCAACCTCTCTCCGTGGGGATGCATGGGCATACTTTGAAAGCCTCTTTGCTTCAAACCCCCACAAAAAAAAAAAAAAAAAATCAAGCCACGCATACTTTGGGGAAAAAACACCCGAGCAGATGACTTGGAAATGGCTCTTGTGTAGTGCTGGCATTGTGTGCAGGCATATGTCCTCCGCTTCTGTGGGCCTAAAAGCAAGTAAACAGTGATTGTGTTAGCAGATCTTGTTTCCTTCTTAGAGATCAAAGCAAAGAGCAGGCTGAATTCTTGTGGTAGTGATGGCTTTTTGAGAGAGGCCTTCATTGAAGCCTCTTATGGGGGAAAAAAAAAACAAACCTCCCCACCACAAACAACTCAAACGCCTGATGAGAAATGAAATAAACCCTGTTCCTCTCACAACCCTGGGCAGTGACTGCAGAACCTGCACTTTGCGTGGTGTGGGCCGAGGGACCCCATCTCCCCATGGGTAATGGCTGGGAGGGGAGCAGAGAGAAAATAATCTCTTCAGCATGGGCCATGGCATTTTCTGCTGTGTTTTAGGCACGTGCTAGGGATGGAGATGGCAGAGGAGGAGGGGAGCACCTGGTGGCCTTGCAGGTAATAACCTGCAGCGGGATGCAGGTGGGAGGCTGGAGGGCTGCTGGTTGAGCTGAAGTCTTGATAGTGCTGGAGGTGAGGAAGGTGGGCTGGGGCACCTCTTCTGGCTCTGTTTCCCTAAGAGATGCTATTAGTCTGAGCAGCCCCAGGGCTGAGCCCACGTACTGGTGCGTGCAGAGCATGGGGGCAGGCAGTGATGGCTCAGGGCAGGCCCGGTGCTGCAGTCCATGCAAGGTGGGCTGGCTGTGAGAGCCTGGCATTATTTCAGCTTCAGCATCTCCCTGGGATGTCAGTGACTTCAAATGATGTGCATGTTTCTCTAGGTCTCAAAGAGAAGGACAGCTGCCCATCCAGTTGGGCAGGGATGTAACCAGACCTAGGACTACCGCGGGATAAGCATTTTTCTAAAACGGCAGACCTAGGAGCATCAGGGTTGCTTAAGTTTTGAAAGAAAAGCCAAATTCCCCACATTCTGTCTTTGGGACTCAAGGGAAAAACATTCCTTGAAATCTGCCAACATGTTTCATGCTGGTGACGGTGCTGGTGACGGTGCTGCTGACCACAGGGGAGCTGAGCTCTTACAGTTCCCAGTATCCCCTCCCAGCCACTGGGAGGTGGCTGTGCTTAAGCAAGAATCGTGTGGAACTCATCAAATGTCATGCACCAGGCATCTGATCCCCGGATATATCCGGGAACTTGGTGAGGGCTCGTTGCACTTTCTGGGAGCCTTGCTGCCCAAAGGGACTGGAGAGAAGCGTGGAGCTCGCTGCTGGTTTCCTACACCCAGCTGCTACCCATGCAGGGAATGAATGCACGTGTGCATGGAGGGGTCTAAAATACTCCAGCCTTGTGCTGTGGCTGCTGTGAAAACAAGAAGGTGGCCAGCACCATACAAGGCTGGAGGCAAAAATGCTTCCTTTTGTATTTCTCACCAAACAGACTGCTGGGAGCACAGCTGATAGAGTTGCTGCGCTGACTGCAGGTGAAGAAAATACAGAGCCATGCAAGCAAGTTGGTACATGCAAAGGATGGAGCTTTTTAAAGTGAATATCGAGAAGAAAAGAGCCCTGGGTGTGCTGTAAGCCTCATGTCGGCTTCCGAGGTCTGGACTTGTTCTGTCAGCGAAGGCAGAGCTATTGGTGTGCACAGACCTTATGTGATTGTTTTGGGGGAGTTTGGAGCTCAGTGTGTGTGTTCCTGGAAAACCAGTGTGGTGTGTGCTCTAGTCCAGGTGCTGTGGTGCAATTTGGGAGCTGAACAACACTCTGCTCCTCGCCATGCCCAGGTACATCTCCTGCTTCCCTGGAATCTGCTGTTTGGCGGGCTGCAGGGCTGGATAGTGTGGGGATGCCAACATGGGGTGCTGGCAGCCTTCTGGATGGATGTTATCTGGCTTTGTCCCTGCACAGGGGCACTGCAACTCAGCCTGCGTTTCCCTCTCCCTCCAGAGCCGTTCTGCTCAGCTCTTTGCAGCAGGAAAAGCAGCAGGGGTGTCCTGAGCCCTTCTGCCTTCATTTTTCAGGACTCTGAGATCTCCTGCTTTAGGGTCACTTGTTCTTTGGTGGCTTTAGGGTGGTCCTTCACCTGGTTCCTTGCACAGCAGCAAGATACCAAGGAGCCTGCTTGCTCCAGCCTTCCCCTTTCAGGTGTCCCGAGAGGTTTGGGAGATCTGGCAGGGCATCCCATGCTGTGCAACTTGGGTGTGTATTTGCAACATCTGTTTTTCCTCGCAGCTAGGGTTTGGAGGCTCTTAAAATGCAAACAAGGGCAAGCTGCACAAATACTCTGCTGCACAAATGCTCTGCAGCACTGCATGCAAGTAAGGACCGTGGGAACAGTTTTGGGGGTCATCCCATCATTCTGCTGCCTTTGATGTAAGCAGTGAATTGAGAAATGCTGTGCATGGAGTACCCCCAAAGCTGTCCTACATGTGCGGGGCAAATGCTCTCAGAAGTGCCCTGGGGCATGCTCGAGGACTGCGTTATGGCAGAGCAGTGGAGGAGCTGGGGCACCTTCCTGTAGGAGGTTGGGTATGTCAGCGTGTTTCTGGTGGTGGTGGTGGTGGGAATAAAAAGGACAGGAAATGTCACCCTTTAGTATTTCTTATGAAATTCTGGAGAAGGAAATCCTGGATGCTTCTGGCTGATTCCAAGGAACAGCTTCCTTTTAAAAGAAATCTGGACTTTTTTTGTTCTTATGTAGAACTATAAAATCTTTTAATTTATGGGACTGGTGAAATACATGGCAGAACAACCCTGAAACATAGAAATGATGGGGAAAACCCATTTTTACAGACAAATATCCAGAGAAGATTATCATAAATTTCAGGGGGGAAAAGGCACCAGACTTGAAGCATTTCTATATAAAAATTCAATTTCACAAAACAATTTTTCCCATGTAAATATGTCCAGCAGGGAAGTTTCTGGGAAGGGATATGCAAAGCAGGCAGAGGGACTTCTGGAAGGAGATGCCTTTGCTGACAGGTCAAATAACTGACACAAATTGCAGCCCTAAATCTTACATCTTCAAAACTTTCCATGCCCTTTTTGAAAATATGTGCTTCCAGGAGACTGGAAACCACCAGACACTGGCAGCAACCAGGCGAGGCAGCTCAGATGAATTTTCATCCGCCGTTTAGATGTCACCTTGTCAAAATCCCTTTGGAAGCTTCGCTTTGTCACTCGGACCCCATGCGCACGTGTGACGGCTGCGTCCTTGCCGAGCTGCTCTCAGCAGGGACTGGTGTTAGAGGTCGCTGTCTGTTTTGCCTGGCACCAGCCAAGCCTGTCTGATTATTTGGAGGAGAATTGGACGGCAGAGCTGAGAGTGAGCTATTAAACCGGGCACCTGCGGATCCTGCTCAGTATGCCTGAGCGCTGCAAGCCTGCACAGGTTTCCACCATGCCTCGCACCAGCAGGCGATATTGGTGTCGTACCTCGGGCTGGGACAACGTAATTATTGTCACACCCTGCCCTCCCGCCTCGGTGCAATTTGCTGTCAGTGTTGCATTAGCAAAGGGAAAAGAGGGGAGGAAAAAAAAAGGCATGTTTCCAGTGAACAGGTAGTAATGGAGATGTTTGTGTGGCAGTTGTGACTGGTGTAATCTCAGTTGTTACACAGCTCTAAGCAGGATTTAAAACAGTCAAAGATGCCAAAACAAATGGCAAAGAGATGGACGGTCTATTAGGCACAGCTCATTTGAGTCACTTGGAGCAGGGAGACTTCTACCTGTTTTGTGATATACTGGCTGCTAAACAAGAAGAAAAGGGGCATGGCCCGGGCAGGATGTGCCCCCAAAGAACAGGCTGGTGCTGGGTCCCAGTGACCCAGGCGAAGCTCTGAAAGCAGCTGTATCTGCTCAGCTCTTCCTTGGCTGCTAGGCTTGAGCTTTCCCTGCTCAGTGCCCAGCATGAGGGGAAGACCTGGCCCCATGCTCCGAGCCTGTGGTCTGACCACATCTCACCTGCCCAACCCCTGAGCTACAAAACCACCGTCCCAAAGAGCTGGCCTTTGTGCTTTCATTTGTTGATTACTTGCTTGGTTGATTTTGGTGTTTTTCTGCAGCAGGACCTTTGTCCTGGTTTGCAGTCAGCATTTACATTCAAAGCTGTTGCTTCGGATGCCCCTAAGGGATCAGAAACACACTTCCCCTTATAATCCAGCCTGGGCTGCTGAGGCCCCCAGAAATGCAGGACCTGCTCCGTGCCAGGGCTGCTCTGTGAGGGCTGGGCTGCTGGAGCTGAGGTGCTGTTCACAGCTGCCAGGTGTGTGGCCGTATGGCGCAAGCAGCTTTCTTCAGCAGCACCCTGTTTCTCACTTGCAGTCCCACGGCGAGCCCTAGAGAAGAAGACAGCCAGAGGCAGCTGCTGGCTGGCTGGGAGCATCCTGCCAGTGACAGGACATGAATATCTCCTGTTCCAGCAAGTGTGGCATGCCTGCTTGCCTCTTCTGGTAATGGAAGGCACTTTCCTATCTCCAGCAATGGGCATTGCACATATGACGTTCAACAGAGAAAGCCATAATTGCATAAACTAATGACTTGCAGAGCAAGAGCTTTCCCAGGGCTATATGAAAATGGCTCGTGTTTGTCAGCAAAGGGTAGACAAGGAAAATAAATTTCAGGGGCAGCTGGTTTATGGGCTTTTGCTAAGTCAGTCTGCTGCTGGTAAGGCTCTAATTGACCAAACTGTGCCCTGGGAGTCGTGGTTGTGCAGGGCAGCAGCCTCCGTATGGCCGTCGCTCTCAGCTTCCATCGCTCTGCTGGAGGTGTTTTCTCTCCCGCGCTTTCTGCTAGTTTTACTTCTCTCTACGTAATTGCTTACTCAATTCCTAAAGAGAAAAGAACCAAAACAAGAAACTTGGATGGAAAGATAGATGAAGAGCTCCTTTTGTACTGGAGATCATCAAGAATTAATTTGACATCCTTGCCTTGGTGCAGTCCAGACTTCATTAAAGCATTTGCAAAACTCCTCCTGGCAGCCAAGCGTGCAGTGGAATAATTCTGGTCTCCCTATAGATCGAACCAGTATCTGCCTCTGGGTTTGGCTGGTCTCATTTAGGAAATGTTTGTGTTGCTTGCTGCTGCACGGAAGGGACTCTTTGTACTCTTTTGCATAACAAAGCAGCGTACTCCTTCAGCAGGGCATGCAGCAGCAAAGCGGCTGCGGAGGCAGCGAGTCCCTGCTGCGGTTTGTTGAATAGATGGAGGAGTGGAGCAGGAAACCAATGGGACAGTGCTCATGGCCATGAAAATAGTATTTGAGCTCGTTCTTTAAGTCAGTCTCAGAAGGAAAACCATCTTGGTCCCAGAGCGAAGAGGATGGAGTTTTTCTGAGTTACCTTGGGCTGAGCACGCAGCCATCCTTACCCTTGCACAGGCTGCGTCCTCCTCCCCAGGGACCCCATGCCCCTCGTGTGCGTGGCAGGGCCACGATGTCTGCAGGGCACGCAGACCTTTCCCTGCTGCTTTCCCATCTCCAGCAGCCAAATAAGCAAGCTGAAGTTACCGCAAAGTGGTTGTGACGAGCTGACCCAGGGAAAACGTGTTCTGTGCCGCTGCGTACTGCCAGCCCCGTGGGCTCCCCCAGGGAGCAGCCGGGTGCGAGCCGTGCCAGCGTGGGATTTAATTTCATTTTCATTAGAAAAGGTGGGAGCCTGTTGTGAAATCGGTGAGAGCAGCCAATCGTAATAAACACTTCCAGGAATTTAGCTCCTCGGCATCTCTTGAATGAACAATGTGCATGCTGAGGGGCTGCTGGAAGTCGGCCTGCGTGGCTTTGGGGGGATGGTGACCCGCTAAAATTACGCTGCAGGAAGAGTTCCAGTTTTGCTAAATATAGCAAACAATGCGTACGCAGGTCATGACATCTATTGTGGGATGGAGGCAATGGACAACTGACCTGATACAGCTTCTGGAAATGCACTTTGGCCTGCAAGCAAGCTGCAACTGTCACCCTTTCGGCTCTGTGCCGGGGAATTGTGGACAGCTTGCTCCAGCGTGTGCAAGTGCCGTGGTGTTTGCCATGGCATTATTCTCACTTACACGCACGTAATTATATGTAGCAACTTCTTTTAAATAGTTTGAGGCAATGTAATGACTGTAATTAGGCTGCCACATGCTCCATAAAAAGAAAAAAATCCCCTAAACATAGAGCGCATTGAGCTAGCATGAGAGTAAAGTTTAAGAACCTGAGCATTTACTGTGTGCTTGATGGCCTAGCATCGTCTTTCCATTTCCACATGTGGTGACCTCCAAACGTGCAATGCACAGGCCGTGGCTGTCCCCTCCTGCTGTCCCCCACCTCCGCTGTGACATTGCAGGAGCCTTGGCCAGCGCTGCTAAAACCCAGCTGAGGACTTCTTGAGTGGCGGTTTCTCTGCAGAGCAGGTTTGCTTGCTCAGCCAAAGAGAAAGGATGAAATAAACAGCCCTGCAGTGGCACGAGACTGCAGAAGTGCAGAAGCCATCGTCTGTGCACGAGCAAAGCCGCTGGTCGCTTCTGCCTCCCGCAAAGCAGTGCTGACCCCGACGCTACCCTCCTGGGTGTCCTCGCCTGCTCTGCACCCGTTGCCATCTGACCCCCAAGGGCTGGCTGGATGGAGGCTGCTGGCTGTTTACAAAGAGCTTAATTCCTTTTGCAGTAGCCTGGGCCTGTAATGGAAACACCAGCATTGGTGAATCTTTAAGTAAACACGCAGACACTGGGGGAAGTATAACAACTCTGAAGAATAATGACTGAAATGTCAGGCATTTATTATGAAGTCAGTCCCTGTGTTGACAGCTGAGCCTATTTAAAAGCATTCTTGATCAAAAAAGCCAAAGGCAAATCTGATTCTTAAATAGCCCAGTTGTTCTTTTTGGCCTAGTTTTTAAGATTCTTCAGATGGAAAAAAAAATGTTTAGAAAATATTTACAGACATGAGAAGTGCAGGATCATGTTACAGCTGGTGACATCCCAGACCTGCGGTAGCGCAAGGACAGCAGTTAGGGAGCAGGAGGGCAAACAGATCCTTGTGCCTTCCTCAGAGACATCGTCAGCCTTCAAGTCGAGGTGCACGTGGGAGCTGGAAGAGCCAGAAGTCAGCAGGGCTTGGTATGAGGCTTTGGGGAGCTCTGTGGGCTTTTGGGATGTGAAAGGAGCGGTTGTGAGTGAGAGCAATTTGGTGGGCTTTGGGAGCTGTAGAGGTGAAATGGACGGTGCTGCGTGGTGTGTCATTGAAGCAGAAATATCAAAGAACCACCCTGAACTGTGTGTGGTCTTTCCAGGTCAAAGCTTCCCATGAGAAGGCCGTAAGATTTGGCAGTGGGTTTCGGGTTTGGATTAGGGTTAAGAGCAGAGGACAAGGGTGGGAGTAGGGAGAGGGAGAGAAAATCCAGCCTAGCAGAAGAGATGGAAGGAAAAAATTGTTTACTGAAGACTGAGGCTAAACAGGAGTGTAAAGCTCTTCACATATGTAAAAAGCTACAGGGAGGAGGAAGAAAATGCTTTTTCCTCTCCATCTCTTATGGCCAAGAGAAGATGTTGTGAACATAAGCCAAACCAGAAAGACAGACATGGGGAAATGGTTTTTGCTTTTGAAAGAAAATGGAAAATTATCTGAAACCACTGGTTATACTATGACCTCCTCAGGCTCCTCCAAGCTTTATTTTCTAATAGTGCATTAATTTATGGTTATTACCTTGATATTAGGGAGATGGGACAGCTGGCGGTAGCGTTTTGGAAGGTCACAATGCCAGAGCTACAGAGTCAGACATGGTCAGAGCCAGCAATGGGGGATGAAATCTCGAGCTGAGACCACAGACTTTGGTGGCTGAGGGTTGGCTTGGTAAGAACTGAACGAAAAAAACAGTGTCTCTTGATATTTAATTAGGGTTCTCGTAAATAGAAGCACACCAGAGACGTCACTGTTTTCCCTTCGGATAGTCACAGACGGATTTTGCTGACGCCTGGGTTCAGGAGGGGTGGCAGAGCGTGCCCAAGGCCTCCAGACCAGCTGACATGATGCAAATGGCTCCGTGGGGACAGCTAAGCTCTCCTGCACCCAGCTGTGCAGCCTGCGGAGTGACCCCCCCCCTGCCGGGCAGCAGCTCCCTGCCAAGCCGATTCCTGTCTGGCTCCGCTGATGGGACCGGGGTCCCCTGGGACCTACCCACCAAGGTTTTACCCAAGTCCTTGAATTGAGGCCACCAGACCTTCATGTCTGCTGGCAGAGGTTAAAAAAAAAAAACTAATTTTGAGGTCAGATGCAGGAGCTGGGAGGAGGCAGGTGGATGGCAGTCCCTCATGTGGCTGTCCTCATGTTTCTCATGTTTGTAGTGCTCCTGGGAACTGCACAACTATGTTCTCCTGATGAAGGACATACTGTGCTGGCAGCACAGTAAAGGACTAGATGGACCTTTGGGGCTAAAACAACCATTTCTATGTCCTCATTTAAATTTCATTGATTTTTCTAAAGAGTTATGTCTCCCTTGATGGTCTCAAAATAAAACCTCTTGCCCTGACCGGCACAACAGCCTCACGATTTCTATGTATTGACAAAGCGGTTTTCACACCCTGTCTCAACATGGGCAAGTTATTCTTCAGCATGCTCAATCAGAGGCTGAGAAAATTACATACAGGTGCCTCCTGCTGCTGCTCCCCCTTGTGTTTCCCCTCCTGCCTTCCCAGGGGCAGGTGTTCGGGTGAGCTCCCACCTGCAGCCTGGCCGCCCAGCATCAGGTTTTCACACGAATATCTCCTCCCGACGTGGGCACTGCCCAATTAGGCACGCTGCCAGGGTACAAGTTTGCAGGGATATTTTTAGTCGTCCTCCGAGGTTCCTTTCCGTCTCTAGATTTATCTTGGCTGAAACAAAACAGTTTGCTTGGCTACGCTTTCTATCCCAAACTGGTTTCTGGCTCATTTCTCAGGGTCAGGGAGTCAAGGAGTTTCTGGAAAGGATTCCCCAAACTCAAATGCTTTCAGCAGCAGCAGAGATGAAGTGTGGAGGCTCTTACAGTGGCCCCACCGGTGTCTCACGGCAGGCTGTCTGGACTACCTGAGCATAGTGCTGAAATGGTGCCATTTTTCATCTTCCACTTAATTAGGGCCTTGCTGGCCATTACACACATATTACATGCTGTTATATATATGTGTGTGTCAGGATTTCAGATGAAGAAGCCCTCTAAGCTCTCAGAATGGCAACTGTGCCATTTCCAGCATGTAAAACCTCCAGCTGCAATCCTCAAAGACCCGGTTCTGGAGCTCGTTTCCTCTGTTTGCTTTTCCGAGGGCCATCTGGATAGTGTTTTCCGTGAGCAAGTAAGAGCTGAGGACTGAGATTAACCTCAGGATCTTGAAAGCTGTGAACTGGGCTGCTCCTGGAAGACGCTGCGCGTACCATCTTGTAGCCCCATTGACAGGAGCTGTTTGCATGGGAAACTTCTGCTGTCAGGACTGGTTACTGCAGGAGGCCTCGCTCTCCTAGCTTTATTTCTGAGAGTGGCAGTTCAGCTGTGCAGCTCTAAATATACGTTTCCTGGGCTCGATGCCCTATTTAGGCCAAAGCCTGCACTTTGCCTCTAAGAAGGCACGGGCTTGCCGTAGCAGTGAAGTAGCTGCCTCTGGGGCAGGAATTATCTTTAAAAGGAGTTGGAGTGGATATTTACCAGAACTGGAGCCGGAAGATGCTTGTCTGCTCCTGCGTATACAGAGGTGAATAATTTTTCCTAATAGCTTTCGGGGAAGTTAAGTTGTAACTAGACAGCTAATGGACTTTGCCAAGATTTGGGGCTATTTGTGGCTCTGCGTTAAGAAGGAGCAGAAACAATGGGATGCTCCATGTGACCGAGCCATTTGATCCTTAATCTTTCAAACAGATTTTCCAGAGAAAGACTGGCCTTGAACTCTGTTGCAGTTTACTTGCTACCTTCATCTTCCCTGTGCTGTCAGGGAGTACCCCTGTGGCTGCGTGAGCAGCTCTGAGCCAGCCAGCTTGGGAACATTGGGGTCTGCTTCTGAGCACCAAAATTAGCAGCAGCTGTTGAATTGGGTTGTGGAGCTCAGGGCACAGTGGCCAAGAAAGGGTTAGAGGGCAGAAATTTGGGGCTGTGTCCCAGCCTCTTTTTGCTTGGCTTGCTTTAAGTCAGCACAGTCTGGTCTGCACATTCCCAGGCAGGGATCCAGGCTCTGTCCCCCAGGGCATCCTGCTCGGTGTGCCAGGGACAGACCCACCCTGTCCCACCCTTCTGCTCAGATCTGCAGCCAGGGAAGAGCTGCTGAGCCCTGGTGCAGATGCTCTGCATCATGACTGCAGCATCCCCAGCCTGCCCGAGCTCTGGGGCAGCCAGAAATGCTTTCAGCTCAACAGTGACCGCAGTGATGGAGCTGAAGCTATGTCTGGTGCCTTGTCGGGGTTTGATCCGCTGGTTCTAGCATGCTTTGCATCAGGCATTTGTACTATCTCGCTGCTTCGTGCAATTGCTTGTCCCCTGTTTTTCAGCCAGTACCTTGCCCTTGGCATCATACTCCTGGGCTTCAATACCACCTGGGAGGACATCGGTGGGGAATGGTGCTCCACTGGGAGCATCTCCCATCCCCAGCAAAAGCTGTTGTTTCCCTTCCCCAGTACGGATGCTAAGTTCAGGAAATAGGGCTGGTATGGGATCTCTGATTAATGCATCAGATCTTGGTCCCTGAGAGTGATGTTTACAACTCTCAAGCTGGACACTCGCACTGACCTAATGTCTTTGTGGCTTTGGGCTGCATTAGCACCATCTGCCAGCAAGGGAGAACTTTCCAGCTCCTCCCGCCAAGCAGGTATGAGGGTGGATCATTGCAGGATTTCATGCCAGGGTGTGCCGGGAAGGACCTGACTTTCCCCAGAAACCACGTGTGATTTTCTGTTTGTGGTATTTGCTCGTATCGAATAATGCACTTAAGTTTTTTGGAAAAAGCCTGCAGTCCAGCCCTGCTACAATGATGGGTTCTTGTTCTGGTGCAGGTGAAGGATGGGATCTGGGAGCTTCCCAAGGGTTGTGCTTCTCAGCTGGGAGGAAGCAGAGCTCCTGGTGGGAAGTCCCTGACAGCCTGCATGGTGCGAGGCATCCAGCTTTGTGCCCAGGACTCATGCAGAGCTGGTGCTTCCAGCCCCTCCTGCCCTTTGCTATAAGCAGAGCGTGCCTGATGCGGGATGAAGGCCAGAAAACAAGTGTAGAAGCCTTGGCTGAGCTGTCTTGCCGTCTACCCAGCTGCTGAGCATTTGGGATACTCCAGATTCCTGGAAGCTTGCTGCCTTATTACAAACCATCACTGTCATTAGACTTGTCTCTAACAGCTCACAGACACTGGAAAGCTGGAGCCAAGCTGCTGCTCCAAATCTGCAGCTCTCGTTGTTGCTCCTTGCTCTGTGCCTGTGACTATTACCGTGCTCTCGGCCTGCAGGTGAGAAGTGCCCACTCTGCTCGGTGATGGTCCTGCCACAAACCCCAAAGCCCCACGGACAGCCTGTCTGTAGCTGCGCAGGGCCACGTCCAGCTCATTCCCAGACAGTCGCTAAGGAACAGCTTTTCCACTAGGTAGCCTGAGCTGTGGTTTAGATGAGAGGAAATTTGCAGTTTAAAAGCATCCTTCCATCCATTCTGTCATCTTCCAGCGAGACTTTTGCCTTGCAGAGTTAAGATGAGTGTTTCCTGTGGGGGTGAGACCGATTTGTTTTTTCTTTCTCAAGCCTTAGGCTTGGCAGTACAACCTCCAGCAGCAGTGCTGGGAACTCTTTCCCCGTGCCATAAAACTGCTGGTACTTGCCAGATCTCTCCTTGAGGTGGTCACAAGAGCAGCAGCTGAAGCAGTTATGTAGGTCTGTAGTGAGACCTAGCCCATGCAGCAGAACAGACTCTGAACCTTTGCTCCACAGTGGGTGCTGAGGACACCACCCTCTGCAAAAGGCCAGATCCTGGAGGTGGCTCGCAGCACTGCCAGCACATGCCGAGCCCTTCACCTGCAGCAGGCGGGTCCCAAAGGGTCTCAACAAAGAGGAGGCTCCTCTCGCCAGCTCTCCAAACCGGGTTCAATTCGGCTCTCCAGAAGGAAAAGTCACCTGGAGCTGAACATGCCCTGTAGAAAGTGGTCCTGGCAGCTGCAGCAGGGCCAAGGAAGGCTCTGCTTATTTTCAGCCTAGAAAAACAAACCTGATGATGAAAAGCTGGTTAATATAGAAGCCTTCATACTGGAGAAAGGCTGGGAAGGCTGCAGCAGGCAAAGGCGGTGCTAGTTGCCTCTTTGCAACAGGAATATTTTGAAACTACCAAAATACCAGAGTTTCTTCTCAGCTGAAGCCTTGCACATCATTAAAATTCCTTGGTCCATTTCTAATCCTGACCTCAAAGTTTATGATGATGTTATAAAGTCAAATGCCATCAGCAGTGGGAATAAATACTCCCACTTGGACAGGGGTATCATTGAAAGTGACGTGGGGTGGGCTTCCATCAGCTGAATTTCACCATAATTTTTGCTGGCAGAAAAGCCTCAGTTTTAAAGAGACTTTTTTTTTTTTTTTTTTTTTTTTTTTTGGTCAGCACATGCTGCCTTGGGCCATCTGTCCCTGGCTGTCTGGTTTTTGTCACTCTGTGACACCTCCCTAAGGCTTGACAGCTCCCAGGATTGCTTCGAAGACACTAAGCAGAATGCCGCCCCACTTTGAAGAGTTCCTGCATCAACAGCAAACCCTGGCAAAGGTTTGTTTTGACCAAAACTGGAAAGCGGGCAGGAACCAGACCCTTCTGATGTGCTCTGCTGTGTGGTAGCTGCTGGGTGGCCCTTGACCCACTGTTGCTTCCCGTTATCTCAAGCCTGACGTGGATTTTGCTGTCCAGAAGTGGCTGGCATTTAACAGAAATCCTATTTCCCGACAGAACAGTGCCTGGGGAGATGCAGCCCTGCTCAGCCATCTCACCACCATGACCCTTGGTTTGCAAGCTCAGGAGGCACCTCACTTTATCAAGAGCTGCTCTTGGCTAATGCCGGGTGATGTTTCCAAGAAAAGCCACGGGCAGGAAATATATTTTGCTTGTGTGTGCTGGCCTTTTTGTAACCTCTCCAGCGGAGTCTGGGTGGAAGGAACCAGCTTGGACATGACTGGAGCTAGGTTGGATTTAGCTGCACCACAAAGTCCAAGCACGGCGAGTGAGCAGAGGGAGGCTCGGCCCCCCTCCGGCCAGCCCCAGCTGCAGGGACCCCTCCAGGTAAAAACCCTGCTCTGTTCCTCACAATGCAGCAGAATTAGAAATAGCCCAGTTGCAGGAGGCACATTTCCACCATGCCCTTTGTGCCAAGACGTCGAGGCAGTTTGCACTCCTAAACCCATTTGGGGCTTCAGTGCATTAGTTTTACGCGGGGAGTCATTTTTCATCTCTCCCTTGACCGCAGCAGCTCTGGGAAGAGGAGCCCGCATTGCCCCCCTCCTGCCTCTCCCCCGCTTATTTCGAGTGAGCACCGGAGCTTCCCCTCGGCTCGATCACACACTTTTTTGTGCATCAGCCGCTTCTCCAAGGACCACAAAGAGAGCTCCAGCAGCTATTTCTAACCGAAGCAAACTTCAGGATCCGCTATGACCAAGCGGTCTGATTTCCCCAAAACCGGCACGCTTCGAGGGACCGCCACCGAGATGCTTCAACCCCCGGCCCACGCCTCGCTTCTGGCACCTCGTCGGGCTGCGGTTGATTTTTTTTTTTTTTTTTTTTTTTTGGGGGGGGAGGCAGCGAGGCCGGGCCTCCACCCCACAGCCTTCTCCCCTCCGGACCTCCCTCCAGGCACCGGGGTCTCGCCGCTCGCCCCCGGGGCTGCCCCGGTCCCGGCTCCTCGGCGGAGCAACAGCGGCCTCCAGTGCCCAAAGCTCCTCCCGCGGGTGCGAGGCTCAGCGAGGCCGGAGGAAAAAAAGTCCACCCCCGCCCACCCCCTCTTTTTTTTTTTTTTTTGGTTTGATAGAAAAAATGCAGCTTTTCTGGGTTTTCCGGAGCGTTGGGTGGATGTGACCTGCAGGGTAAGCCTCGAGATGGTGGTCCCTCTGCTGTGTGGAGGAGGCATGGGGGAGGTCAGCGTGGAGGTGACCTCTGGGACCCTTGCTCCTGGCAAAGGTCTTGGAGCACAGGATTTAGTGCTTTGTTCTTAGCGAACGTCAATGAGATTCATGAGAATGCTAAAATCTCCTCTGCTGGAAGTTTAGGAAGGGAAAACAGAAGTCTGGGTGCAATAGGGAGACTTGTTATGCCATGGCCTGACCCTCCTTGGGAATGTCCTGGCCTTTTCCCTGGGGCTCCAGCAGTAATTTTTGCTTTTGTGGATGTTACAGAAAAAAAAAAAAAAAAAAAAAGGAAAAAATAAAAACAAAACCAACCAAACAAACAAACAAACAAAAAACCCCACCAAAACCCCAAACAACAACAACAAAGCCATATTTTACAGGAAGGTTTTTTTGAATGTCAGGGGAAGGGCTGTGCTGTGTATGTGAGAGAAATCCCAGGGTAAGCCACTGCAGTTCTTCCAGTTTATTAGGAGTCTGTAGAGGTGAGGGACAGCTTTGTGCCATCTTCTCCAGCATGGTCGCACCTTTTAGTTTTGAGCGGGGTTGGAGCGTGGGGACGGGTTTTGGCACTTTCCCCGGTACTTTATCCGCACATTAGTGTGTCTTTGCCTGGAAGAGAGGTTAAAAATGCCTTCAGGTGCCTGATACACAGCAGAGTCTGGTTCAGAGGATGAAGAAAGAAAGGAAAATACTGCTTAAGTCATCATTTAAGCGTTATACACTGTTGTAAGTAAGCTCACATATTTTTGACAGGGAGTTCAGGGTTACCATGGACATAGGTTAATTAATTCCAATAAGCTCAAGAGCTGGCACTTCCTACCACCTCCTGGCAGAATAATTCACCTTTTTGCTGTAAGGACAGATGTTAGGCACCTTTGATGCCTGCCTGGCTGTGAATGATAAAGGTTACGACTTTGTGTGTGGGTTTTTGCAGACAAATGCCTGTCACCGCGTCTTGCTTGGGTCTGCTCCCAACTTCCCTTGCTGACTGCTTCTGCATCAAAAGTGAGGAAAATATTAAAAAGGAACCTGCAAAAAATTGCTGCTGTTATTTTTGCCCAGTAGCGGACCTAAGTACTCTGAATTGCTCTGTTTACACATGGAATCGTGATGTTGTCCTCTTTGGAAAGATCCACCTGATTCTCAGGTGCATAGTGAAATGCTGGTAAAGTGATTTTCAAGCTATTTTGCAATTTGGAAAGAAGCATTTTGCACGCTGCTGCCAGTGGGATGACCACAGGCAATGGGTGATGCACTGGTGCACAGAAGCCCAGCAGCTGCTCTCACTGTAGATATCTCTGGGCTCCTTGCAGCCCTCCAGATGCCGTCAGGTCAGTTGCACACCCCAAATGGCTGTTCCTAACCCCACAACTTCTTTGCTTGGGATCTTTACTGGGGCGCTGCAGAGCCTGGTGCTTAGAGCCAGAGGGGCAGCGCATTTCCAGGAGCCGGGAGCTTGCACAAACAGGAGTTTGGAGGAGAGGGGACTGTTAATTGTTAAAGCAGGGTGAGCACCAGCACCAACTGCTCCCTTCCCTCTGTGGATCCACCACCAGCTCTCTTTTTCACACCCCATGCTTTTCCTCCCTTGACTCCCGAGGTCTCCATCCCCTTTGAAACCAGGCTCAGCACCGGGAGGATGCATGCAGTGTCCTCAACGCTGCTTTGCTCCCTGCGTGCCGGGCTTCGAAGCCTTCCTCGCTCTCGTTCCCCTGCTGCTGGTTCCTGGCCAAAGCCCTAACGATGTTGTGTCTGACGAACCTCCCACCCCCATCTGCTGCACAGCGCAGCCGGCAGCTGGTGCTGGGCTGCTGGCTTCCAGCACGGTCATTACCGCCGCGCCAGGTCATTAACTGTGGCGCCTTCGGTCAGGGGATCCTGCTCAGCACCTCTCTGCCCGACTGCTGCTTCTTTGGCCCTTCAGTGCAAAAGAGCAGGGCAGGAGCAGGGTATGGGGCTGGAGCTCGGGTCAGTGAAGGAAAGAGGGGCTAGTCAGAGCAGCAGTTCTCATCCAGGCTCTTTTCTTTGGTGGTCTGGACTCTGTTCCTTGTTACTGCAGGGTTAGCTGGGAGGAAATGCTCCTAAAAGTAGAATTTGGCTCCACAGCTCCACTCATCCAGGGACAGAAAACGTGGAATTTGAGCTCCTGTTAAAGGCATGTCTGCGGGTGGCAAATGAGTGTGTGATGATGGCCCCAAAACCCGGCCTCCAACCAGGGAAAGTCAAGGGTGAAGCTCCCTTAGCCCCACAGACTGGGGCACTGGGCCACAGATAAGCCTCAGTCTTCCCAACAGGGATTTTCCAACACCTAATAGCATCGAGTTGGAGGTAATTCCTTCACTCGTCTGACATGGAGCACTTACAATGTATAAATACACTCCGAATTACCCAGGACCCAAGCCAGATGAAATAAAGTAAGTCCTGCCAGACACTTTGCTAGCTATCGGACCTGGCCTTCTGCTGTCAGCGCAATCTGGCACCAGCACAGATTAAATAAAGGCTTCTTAAAAATAACCAGAGCAAATTGTAACCTTTCATATGCGGAGAAGACAGAAAGCAGAGCTCAGCTGTAAACTGCTGGTGTGAAAAGCCATGTTTTTTCCTCAGCCACTGCATGTCTGAGCTCAGCTGAAAAAAACTATATTTTCCTGCCTGTGCGCTAGATCTGGACAGACTTTGGGGGTTCTGCCATTTGTCTGAGCTCCTGGACACCTGCCAGTGCAGCCGAAGCCATCGCTGCTGCAGGTGTGGGGAGATTTTGGCCGGGTGGTCCCCGTGTGTGGGCAGGTGGGGCTGCAGCGTGTGCTGTGAGGATCACCCCATGGCCCTATAACGCAGCCGGAGCCCACGTGCTCGGAGCAGCAGGAGCAGCATCTCCGCAGGAGGCCAGATGAGTGCCAGATGTGCTGGGCTGGCTGCCCACGCCCCAGCCAGCTGCGTGCTAGCAGCTTGCTTTCTAGGAAATCCCAGGCACACGTGGTACCATCATCTGTGGGGTGCTTGGACTTTGCAGGAGGTCCGTCCCGATACTCACAGGTTCTGGCTGCACAGCAAGCACTCGTTGCTGTATAGGACATCATCCGTGCCACAGATGGGGTCGAAGATCTTTGTACAGCCTTTCCTTAGGTCGTAGTTGCCACAGTTTGCCTGGAGACGGGAAGGGATAATGCTGAAATTATTAAACATGCTTTCAGCTTACTGAAAGAGCTTTGCATTCACAGGGTTGTGCATGTCTTGTGTATCTTGGTAACCCATTCCAGCTTGCTCAGCACTCTGCTGTGAACTCTCAGAAACACTGGGACCACGTCACCATCCCTTGGCCAGCTGAACTTCACCTGGCACTCCCATGGGAGTGACAATACTGAGCAAGTAATGCTCCACGGGCAGTCTTTGACCAGGTTCCCCCCAGTTTTTATTGCCTTTGGCCACAGGGATGCCTGCCATCACATTACAAACTGTAGAGGAATGGGAGCTCTGGTCTTCTTGGCAGGTAACAGCAACGTTCAGCTCTGTATTAAGTTTTCCTCAACTGAGTTTGGGGGAAGTGCAGTGGGAAAACAACACCATTACTGGGATTTTGCTGTGGCACAGCAGGTGGAAGGAGTTTCCTAGGCACCAGGATGTGCTGCCAACCCAGCAGCTCACATTAATTCATTGTATTTAGCAAGAGTGGCTCCCAGGTGCATGGGGCAGTGCTCTCTCCCCTCAGCTGGGCATGCTCTCGTGCTACAGAGAAATGGGAGCCTTCACCTCTGTTCCTTGGTCAGCAGTGCCGTCTGGCTCAGCATCTCCTAGAGAAAATGTGGAGAGAGAGAGAAGACACCTCAGCACCCTTCTTCACTCAGGCTGGCGTCTTTCACAAAAGGTGTTTCAGCCTGAGGACCATACATCTTTATGTTGTGCTTTGAAAAGCCCACCAAATAAATACCTCCCGTCATCTCCCGTTTTGCTGCTGGGTCCCTGCTGCGTCTGCCTCTTCCCCCTGGCAGAAAGACCTCAAGGGTGCAACTCCCTGCCAAGGCCTAACAACTAAACTTAAAGTCTAACAACTTTCCATGATGTTTGTTTCAGCTGCCAAGGAGCAAAGGTGGCTGCTGTTATCTCCTATAACTTGTTTGTGGGTAGCTGAGAAACTCCTGCCGGTGCTGGCCTGCTCCTGGAGTGAATCCAGGGGGATTTTTCTGGTGTCAGTGGTTTTGTACCACAAGGCAGCAGAACAAAAGACAAGTTGTTGAAAGGGAAGATCTCCTGAAGGGTTTCTACTAGAAGGAGAAATGAGTGAACCCTGAGGGCTCACACCAAAGCTGGTGGGAGTGAGCTGTGACTGTGGGCTTCTCCGTGGAGATGCTGGCCCTGAACTGATGGCTAGGATGGCATGGTTGGAACATGTGGTGGGGGTTTCAAAAACAGCCTGAATTTTTCTGTGAAAAAACAGTACTTAGAAGATCTTGCGTTGCCTGTAGATCCAGAAGTCATTTACTTAGAGGATTTAGGCAACATCTACATTACCAGCCAGTGTGGCTCAATAGCTTTGGGGCTGCAGTGGGACCGTTTGGTGCTGAGGACCTGGCAGCTGCACCGTTTGGTGTTTCAGGGACTTTACTTTGGACGAGCACCTGTCCAGTCCCAGGAGCTGAGTCTTGCTATGTGCTTAGCTCCTCTAAAAGGCAGCCATGTTCTATGCTCAGACTGCTCTGCAACGGCAACTGCAGCACGGTAAATAGGATGACGGAGGACTTGCTTCAGAAGCATTGGGAATGAGCCCCCCTAATGCAGAAATCCCTGGTGAGCGGGACCCGAAGAGCAGCAACAGCTCGTGTTCTCATCCCTCTGCACCATATGGGATTTTGAAAACACAGTTGGCTTAAATGTTGACTTTGGGAACGAGATCTGCATTTTCCCTTCTATAGATCTGTTTCCTGTCGTCTTGGCTTTGCTTTTTTTAAAACAAGAACAGCACCTATTCCCTCTAAAAGAACGGCACTTTCCTAGAAACCACCAGCTCCCAGACACATTCCGGCCCTGAAGGAAAAGCGTCAGCCCAGAAGGTCTGTTCGTTTTGGGAGCCAGGCACCCTTTTAGAGCCTTTCCATCAGGCCTGCTTGCAGACCACCAGTTTGGTGCCCGTTGGCCTTTGCAGCATGCCCTGGGAGTGCTCTCGTTCCCTGCCCAGGGCTGGAGCAAAGTCCCAGCAGCAGCTGGCCTCTTCCCAGCCCTGCCTCCCCACGTGGCAGACGCGGGGGCTTTAGCGAGGAGAGGAACCAGCTCCGAAGCAAAATGTTGCACTCACCTTGGTAGAAGCAGATTGCCAGGAAGAGGAGCAGGAAAATACCGACTGCCTTCATGGTCAAGGTGATACTTGACTGGAGACGGCAAAGGGGAAACAGGACAGCTCTGGCTCCCTGAGATCCCACCTCCAGCAGCCCATGCCTGGACCTTTATACCTCTTGCCACCTCTGGCACCACCCTCCGTGGCCAGCTCCACCCCGGAGTCTTGCTGTGATGACATTTGACACACGGGGACAAGGCCAGGTGGCAAATGTCACACCAGTGCTCACAGGGCTGAAAGCCTCAGCACTCGCCATGGAGATCACCATCCTTATCGCTGGTGGGGCTGGTGGCAGACAGCTTGGGTCTGCACTGCAAAACAGGAAAAAAAGTGATTTTGGACAAGAGGGAGGATGGGGAAATGGGCAGGGCAGCAAGGGGAATGCATCAGTGAGCTCGATCCCATTAGTAGGAGTAGAGCAGCTTTGATTAATGACCCTGCCACAGCCACTCGCGGGGCTCTAGGGTGCCACAGCTCCCTTCCCACCCGGACAGATGGAGGCAGCAGCAGGAGATGCTGCTGGAGGGCAGAGAGCCTGGAGGTGCCTTGGGCTCGCTGTGGCTGCACGCTGAGTGCTGTTATTTTGCCTGCACATCTCCCCGATGGCAGGCAGGCAGCTGAAATGAGCTCGCTGGGTCAGATGCTGCCCATCTCCCTGCCTGCATGTTGGAGTAAGCCCCAGGGATCTCCTACATTTACTCCGCCAATAGTGCACTGTGGAGAGCGGATCAGTCCCCTGGGTATTAGAAGGATTAATTAATGTTTCTAAAGCACTTTGATATCTCAGCCATAAATCACTGGAGAAGTGCAAAGCAAATTATTACTAATGGGGGCTTATGACTCAAAGACAGATTTTTAATTAGCTGAACAGAAAAAGTCAATGCCAAGAGCAATTCAAGGAGCTGTTTGTGAGACAGAAATCTCAGCTCACGTCGGCAGCTGCTCCACTGTCCAGGGGAGACCCCGTCCAAACGTGGCTCTGGAGGATGCTTTCCCCTGCCAGAAATGTCCCTTGGGAGGCTGTTTATGTGGGGTTGGAGACTTTCCCTGCTTTCACCTGGGCTTCCCTCTGCTCTCCCTGGGGCGAGCAGCAGCACGAGGCTCTTAACAGCATCTCTCATTTCATTAACTCAGAGCAGAAAGCTGGCTGTAGGTACGACCTCCTGAGCCAGCTGTGAGCAGCTGGGCTGGGTGCTCCGTGGTCTCTGTGAGCAAGCAGGAGCCCTTTAGTGAGCCCAGAACAAAGATCCCCGTGGCAGCATCACCCTCTGAGGAGCAAGGGAGGGAGGGATGGTCATTTTTAACAACAGAAGGAGGTTCATCTTGATCCAGCACTGCCCCCATCGCTCCTCCAACACACCTGGCAGGTGAATAAAGCAGATGATGCCAAGAGGTGCTTTGGTCTCACTTCCCAAAGCTGGAAGAGGACTTAGCCAAGGCGTTTATGGTTATACGCCAGGCCAACTGGGGATAAGATTTTTCTTTTCAATCTGTAACACATGTAAATAGAGCAGTGCTGAAAAGAGTTTCTCTGATTACCCTTGTTTAGGATGTGCCCACTCATGGTAAAACATATTTGCACATTTTCTAGTTTAGAGAGCCTCACTCTAGCCAGGAAATGTGATAGTTTTGGTTGTCCAGAAACAGAAACGTCTTTCCTCAGATTCCTTGGAAACATCCAGGCACATCTCCAAAGTTGAGTTTGGTGGGTAAATCCTCAGTGTTTACGAAAGCTGCTCCGCAGATGGGAGCTGTTGGCTCCTGGGACTTTTCAAGTGTGTATAATACTGTGGTTTTCATCTTTCCTTCCTCTGCAAGTCAGGGGCACTGAAGCAGGGACCATCTGCTGACCTCTCCCTGCCTCCTGGACACTTCTCTCCTCATCTTCCGTTTTTAGGATCCTGTTGGGTTTGTAGTGACTTAATTTCACGTCTGTGCCCCCTCCAAGAGCTGTACGAGATCAAGCACTTTAATACCGAAACAGGTTGAAGGAACTCCACATTACGCAACACAACCAACTGAATTTTATTATTGCCTAACAAATTGAGCCAAACCAAACGATTTAAGGGCAGTTGCCTCTGCCAAAAGAACAACATGTGTTGCTAGCACTGCTGCAGCCAAACAGCAGCACACGAGGGCTTTAATGCGGGTTCTCTGTTAGCAGTTGCCCTCCCTCCCCAGACGCCTCTCCTGGCACCTGTGTGCTAGTGAGATGCCTTCAAAATGTGGGATTTCACATTCTGTGGGATTTCACCTCTCTCCTGATTGACATATTCTACATCCCTCAGGAAACAGAAATGCTCGGGGCTTTTTTTTTTTTCTTTTTTTTTTTTTTTCTTTGAGTGGGGAGGAATGAAAAAGAGCTGTGAACCGCTACTGCGCTGGGTGCTCCTGGGAGAGGGAGCAGGGAGATGTCTTCAGCAGTGTGGGCTTTCTCGTGATGTGCCACCTTGTCAGAGCAGCCTGTTCCTTCCAACACAGCAGCCGGGGGAGCAGAGAACCATGAGTCAGGCGGCTCCCCCCGCCTGCTGTGCGACTCGCCGAGCTCAGCGCCCGTCGCGGGGAGATGGCGAGGACCCGCAGGCTCCGAAGCTAATGCAAAACCCCATTCACTGTGCAGAGTGAGATGCCTGGCCGTGACAGGCTGGAGAAGCACTTGTTGCACTGCGGCTGGATTTTTTTTATTTTTATTTTTTTTTAATATTTGATATACTGAGAAAAACCAGCAGCAGCACCCCGGGGAAGAGTTGCAACAGAGTCACCAGTCAAAAGCATTCAGAGATCACAACCCAGGCCCAGATGATCATGAATCACAGCTTAGAAGCCACAAATGGTTCTTAAGCCCCTTCAGAATAATGGCATTTTCCAACAGGCTCCTTTGAGGTGGTTCATATTTTCCAGCCTTCTTCTGAAGCCGAGAGGCACTGGGCTGAAGCAGGAGCAGAGCAGCTCTGCAGTGCCAGGCCTGGGCGTTAAATGGGCAATACGGCACGCTTGTACTGGTGGTGCTGGGGCTGCCTGGGGGCTCATCTGCTGGGGATGGTGGCCAAGGGATGGCCCTGCAGTCCCATCCCAACCCCTGCCACCAAGCAGTGGTTGTGCAGCCCAGACCCCGCACTGTGGCCCTGTGCTGGTGCCATCCCAGGGCTTTGGTTGCTCGGGGGAGGTGGTGGTGGCCTTCCTTCAGAGGCATGGAGGCAAAACATCCTTTGGGGACCTGCAGAAGGGTCCTCAGTCCTCACTGTGTTAACAAGGCAGGCAGGAGGCTGGTTGCTGCCCTGCAGTGGCAGCACTTGGGGTGGAAGGAGTGGAGGCTGGAGAAAGGCAAATGGGAAGCCCAGGAGACACAAGAGACATTTCCCAATAAGGCCAAAGCTCTCTTGGGTCCAAATCCCTAAAGCTCTGCTCTCTGCTCACTTTACCAGGCCCAGAGCTTGTAGCCGTATCTGTGACATTGCCTGTGGTATCTGAGATGGCTTTGAAAGCAGTCTGTGCAGACAGGGCAGATGAATGGGCCTTGTGCAGGGTGAGCCCACATAGGGGAGGAGGAGATCTGGGTGTGCACCCTCCTTGGTGCCTGCAGAGAGATCTGGAGGTCACCTGGAGGAAGGGGAATGGTGCAGCTGGATCCACTTGGGCCCTAGGGGCAAAGCAAATCATTTTCCATCAGGAAGGTGAGGGCTGGCCACTGTGCAGTGATCAGCTGTTCTTGTATCCAGGGGCTGCAGCTGAAACACAGATTTCCTACAGAAATAAACACAAACAAACACATAATTTGGCCACTTGTTAATCCATAGTGATTCTGTCTTGCATTCTTTGTCGTTAATGCTGGAAAAACTATTTTGTTGCTCAGTGTGTATGGAAGATATTGAGCACTCAGACAGTTTAGGAAGAGGAAACCTCTGACTAACTGGTGTGAAAATACCACTTATTTTCTCCAGCTGTAGGAGACTCTTTGGAGCCCAGGACAGTATATCAATTTGTTTTCTCCTCTTTCCTGGGATGAAATGCTGTCCCTGGGGCCTCTGGTTTCAGGGGAGGAGGCTGAGCATAGCCACGGGCGAGAATTAGCAAATGATCATTCCTACTTTTACCAAAGCTTCTGTTTGTTACCCTTCAACAAGGGCAGCGTGGCCACGATAACAACCTTTGGAAATCTGCAGGCATCGGCGGCTTCGCCTGAGGATGGGTATTGCTGACAACAGTGTCTGAAAACAAAAGCGTCGCATAAATCATAGCTTGGGTTGTTCAGAAGAGGCTGTGCCTGAATGCCAATCAAATGCTTCCTGAGGAGGATGAATGTGCTGGGGACAGGCGACGTGTTTGCACAGATTGCTGGCTGAAATTGGCTGGGCTGCAGCTGCACGACTCTCCGGCGTGAGGGCAAGCTCCCAGCCCAGCTCCTGGCCCGTTTGCCCGTCCTGTCTCACCACTGCAGGGACACCAAGCCAAGAAATCTGCTGTGGCTTTCGGGGTGAGGGCATGTGGCTGGTGGGACCAGCAATGGTCATGGCAGTGGTCTCAGGGCACTGGTCCTTGCAGAGCTTGTCCCTGCAGGGACTGTTCACCCTGCAGCAATCCCGGGTGAGGGGCAGTGCAGGGTGCTCCCAGCAGGGCTTTCTCTCCCCCTTTTTTCTGCTCTTCTCCTCAGCTCCTCTGTGGGGTCTCCACGGGCCGTGAGAGCACATGGGGTCAGTTGCCCAGAAGCTACATACAACGCAGAGCTCTGCTCTTCTTGCTTTCACTGGCATTATTGGAGAAAAAACCATCATTTTCCCACTCCTACAGCAAATGCCTAAAGCAAAGAATTCCTTTATAAAATTGCTTCTTTATTAAACTCTTTCTGCCTCCCACCTCCAGTGCCCCTGTGGCTGCCAGGGCGATCCAGGGCAAAGCGATTAAGTGCTGCGGTCAATAATTGGATGAACACGGTTTTCAATCTCCTCCAGCAAGGGACTCTACTTTTCTCCAAACTAAAGCAGCCCCCCCCCCCCCCCCCCCCCCGCCCACTCCTTCTTCCTCGCAGCTGAAGGACATGCAAGGATTTGGCATACCCCTTTTTCTCAGGGTCACAGACTCCTGGAGGATGATCTGGTCTAATCTGACCTTCATAGCACAGCCCAGCTCTGCCCCTGCTCCCATGGTCCATGTGTGCCTCACCCAGGGCTGGACCTTGCTTATAAGTGAGTGAATAATTGATCAGGGCACTGGGAGAAGACGGAGCTGCACAGAAAAAGGATGGGAGTTGATGGAGACAAGTTGCAGGAAGGCTCATCCCAGCTGTATGCAATGAAAAAAATCCACCCTGAGGGTGGCCAAGCACTGCTGGGGGGCCAGCACTGCAGTCAAGCCCTGCAGTCCCCAGCCTTGGAGAGGTTCCTGACCTGGATGAGCAAGCCAGTGCCTTCCACGAAAGCTCTCAAAAGCCAGCAGAGAAGCAACAGCTTGTTCCCTCTGTGGTCCTTAACTAACCCAATGTACCCAAGACCAGGAGCTTTTTTTAGGCTGCTCTCCATGGATATTTTCACATTTCTTATATTCCTTCTTAATTTCTTGAAAACATATGTCAAATTTTGTCAGGTTTTTGTACTACTTTCCATTGCTTTGGAATGCAGTAAATAAACAATCAAACGAAAATTGCGAAAGACTTCCATTGCAACCCCAGGAACATTTGGAATTTGTAGCTAATCCCATGGGTGCCACTGGCAGAGCTAACCACTATTGATATGTGGCTTGCTCCCCGGCCCAGGGCCCCGGAAAACACTGCTATGTTTCTGATTTCAGTGAAATATGTGGCTAGAAGTGGCCGAAGCTCTTAGGTCTATCTCACTGCACCATTTCAGACAATTAGAAGAGACGAGGCTTTTCTGCCAGAAACCTCTCCGCCTCTTAGCAATGTGGGAAAATCTGGCTATGAAAAAAAAAATATAAAAAATAGAAAGATGCAGAAAGGAAGGGAAAAGTAATGAAAGCTATGAAATGAGGCTTTCATTTCTGACAACATTTCTTCTTCCCATTAGCCACGGAGAAAATTTAAAATGAGAAGGGTGTTTTTTTTCCACAGGCTGATAGAAATGAGATTTTGGGAGGAAAAAGAAAAAGTAGCGGATGTGGGTTAGAGCTGGTGACAGTGTTTCTATTGCTGGACTCTGATCCTGAACATGTCAAAAAAGAGAGAGAAAATCTTGGTAGAGGTTAGAAACGCTGCTTCTGTTTCCAGAGATGGCTTTTCCTCGAAACCTAGCTGCCATGAAGCACTGTGAAGCTCATGGCAAGTTCTTTCAAAAGTTCATTTATAAATTTGGATTGCATTCATGACGAGCTCTTCCCCTGCCAGCATCTAATGTTAACTCTGGTTGCTGTAGCTGCAATAAAGTTGCATTTATCGTCCTGCTGACTGTTCGTATCTGCTCTTTGGTGTGGGTAAGCAACGTTCCTGCACCCTCCTGTGTGTCAGCATGCCATACACCTCCCGAGTGAAAGCTCCCCAGAGCTAATAAATGTTGGTTGAATACCACTGACAAAATTCAGCTACCTGCTGTTGACCCTTGGGTTGGGCTGAGGCTAGACAAGGCCTGATTAACACTTGCTCCGCTTCTTAATGACCACTTAAGCTCAAAGACAGAAGCTGAAAGTTGAAGGCAGCTGAATTAAGGTGCTCTGGGCCTTAGCTGATGGCTTCTGCTTATTGTCCCTCCAAAAGTGTGTTTTGGTTTGAACACCACGAGCTGCTGTCCTGGCCAGCAGCAGGAGGATATGGCTATGAGGTTTTGGGGAAAAGACACCGGGGTCTGAGAGCATCAGTGCTGACAGCCCTGCCATGAAGAGAGTGCTGCGGCTTGGTGTGCTTTCAGCTTTGGTCAATGGCCTTGATTAAAGAAGGATTTTGTCTTTGATTTAGGCAGCCTTTGAACATAGTGGCTAAACATTTCCTTTCAATCAAGGGTTTCCCTTTGATTTCTGCATGTAGTCAGCTCCCCATGTCCCTCGGTGAGCCTTGCACTTGAATCGCTTCCCTAATAAATGTGACATTATTTTTGATGCCTGGTACGTTGTTAGCCTGGTTGGGAGAGCACGGCGCGTTGCAGTGAAAGCTCCGTCTTCAGCCCATCAGGGATGTGAGGAGCGGTCCTTTTGCTCTGGTAATGGAGATTAAATAAGCCACTGCTGAACCTTCTTTCCCAAGCAGCTTTTAACTTTTTTTTTTTTCTTTCTTTCTTTTTTTTTTTTCTTTCTTCTTTTTTTCCCCTCTACATGAGGAAGTGGCTGCCAAAGCCCATGGCTGCTGCCTGCAGTACGCTTTTCCTTCTTATCCTCATTCATCCCTGCCAAGGATCCTCTTTTCTTCATTTCTTCCTCTTTTCTGAGCTTCTGGAGGCCCCTGGCTCATAACTTCACACCTCCCTTAGCAAGAAATTTGGCTTTCCTGTGTAAAGACAGCTGAGGTTCCCATGCTATGCCATGCTTTCCATAGGAAGTGCTCAGAGATGCTACAGAAGAAGAAACCCAAGCTGAAGGCAGCCCCGCAGCTGCTTGGGGCAGCTCTCCTCCAGCACAGATCTACTCGCCAGGAGCAGCCGGTGATGCTGGTGCCATTCCTTCATTCTGTGCCTGCCTGACATTTGTGTCCTTTCACTGGAGTGGGCGCTTTGTTGGGCAGGGGCAGCCTTTCTCAGCAGACCCAGGCTCTGCAGTTTCTTTGATCCTGTAACTTCAGCTTCCAGCCTTACAGAGCCCTGGGACGTTTATGGACGCAGAACAAAGATGCACAAATGATAATTGAAGCCTCTACACAAATGCTCAGCGCTGGCCAGGAGTGTAAGTCACAAGTAATTATCATGATGCCCGGCTTTGCATTTACAATGCCATATTGTTATAAATTAAAAGCAATGTTATGAGACTTAGAAAGTCAGAATTGGACTGGAGAGGTAAAATCCAGGAGGAGGCCTCTGGGTCCTTCAGAATACAGTGTGCCGTATGGCCCCTTTAGTGCCCAGTGCCCAGGCCCAGCACTGCAGAGCAGCTCTGCTCCTGCTTCAGCCCAGTGCCTCTTGGCTTCAGAAGAAGGCTGGAAAATGTGAACCACCTCAAAGGAGCCTGTTGGAAAATGCCATTATTCTGAAGGGGCTTAAGAACCATTTGTGGCTTCTAAGCTGTGATTCATGATCATCTGGGTCTGGGTTGTGATCTCTGAATGCTTTTGGCTGGTGACTGTTGAAATTTTCCTGGGGCGCTGTTGGAGCATGCTGCTTCTTGCCTCTCTCTGGACTTCAAAACATTCAAGTCCTTGACAAAAATTAAATCCTAGCCCTCTTGTGAGGACGCAGGCAGCTTTCTGCTGTGCAGATCCCTCCCTGTCTGGGAAGTGCAGGCACCAAGCTCAGTGTTGTCCACTGGCCTTCCTCCCACCCTATTTCTCAGTTTGCTTGGTGTGTGCAGCGCCTGCCTGAGCTGCCGCATCCGACCCCTCTCTCTTTTTCCAGCCTACACACAGGATTGCTCCCAACCTGGCCCCGACGAACAGTGTTGGATGGGCTGTAAGGCAGCACGTGTGTCCTGCTGCCCCAGGCTTGCAGAGGCACCTCGGCGCATGCAATGCAGTGTGTGCACCTCGAGGTCAGCTGTGGTGAGCCACCGCCACGGGGCGGTGTCACCCCATGTCACAGCTGTGTCCCTTCCCTCTGTGTCAGCAGGCAAGAGCTGGCCTGTGTCACTGCAGAGTCACAGGAAAGATCAAGACGAGACATGGAAGATGTATTGTTTGCAAGAGATGTGAGGAGAAGCAGCTTCGGCTTGCAGCAGCTCCAGATGGACATGGGCAGATGCTCTACAAGCCATCACGTGGGGGACACGCTGCCCTGCTCTCTGGAGCCTCTGGGAGATACACAGATATCTGTGGTTTCTCTCCCACCACCTCCAGTCCCACAATAACAGCAAAGCAGAGTTTGTAGTGAACACAAAATAACCAGAAGCAGAGCTCCTGCCCAGGACTTGTCCTTGTCCCCAGGCTGGCGTGATGTCCCCTTCATTCCCACACATGGGTTTCTTCTTGCATTGATGCAAGCATCCCTCTGGAAGTGGTGTCACATCATCCCCTGGGGCATCAGTGCCTTCTCCCTGCTGTCCTGCACTGGTTCTGGGGACCTCCAGCTCCTCCCAAGCCATGTGGAGCCTGGTCTGGGAGGACAAATCCAGGCGGGGGTCCCTGGCTCCTGCTTGGGTGCGATGCAGGGACCCCTCAGCTTGGCAGGTGGTGGGATGGGAGCCTAACAGGAGCCCTGGCAGAGCAGGGAGGGCTTGTCACCAGAGGGGTGTCTTCATCAGGGTGCAGGTCACAATTCCCCTCCGTAGGGAGGAAGTTTAAATAAAAGATGTGGTGCCTTCCCCCAGGCCAGAAGGACAACAGCTGCTAAGCGCTGTTAACATTAAAAGCCCTCAATTAGGAGAACCGCTGAGGGACAGCACAGGAAGCCAGATATAACTAAAATAACTACTGCGAGGCACTGCCATGAGGGGTGAGACCCCTTCCTGCCTGCACCCCAAGGTGCAGGAAGGATTTGTTCTGCTCCCTCCTTGCAAAACAGCCCCACACACCCGGCCAGGCTGTCATCAGTGGGTCCTGCGGGCATGGCAAACTATCGGGAATTTAGCTTCGCATCCAAATGCTCTGCTTTTTCCCATAGACGTTAGGCAGCTTTTTTTTTTTTTTTTTTTTTTTTTTTAAATGCATAAAGACAACCAATTTTTCTCCTTGGAAATAAAAAGCCTCTGACATCACCTGCTGCTTATCTTGCTGCAGTGACATGTAGTTTCTTTCCAAGCCTAAAGAGCACAACCCTGACTCCAATAGGGGCTTAATTGCTTTCAATCCTGTTAATTGAATTTGGCTCTCCTGTGCCACTTAGCACTGACTGAAGGAGGGAAACAGGAAAAAGAAAAAAAAAAAAAAGAAAAGAAATCCGGGAAACAAGCTCAGCTGGCCCAAGGGACATGACTCCTGCAGACATTATAAATGCATGTGCCCCTAAGCAGGGGGCTCTCTGAATGGGGTAGGCAGTGATAGGGTTGTGTTGGGAAGTATTTTGGGGGCTGTATTGGGAAGAAGTGGCTCCTTCAGTGACTGCTGAGCTTTGAGAAGTCTGTGGGCTAAATACTAGGTTTGAAATTAAGGTAAATTCCAGGTAATAATGAAATTCCAGGTAATAATGAAATTTGGGGTCATAGGGGACTGCCTGTGCTCTTGGGGTGGCCCTGCTTGTGTATGGCTGTGATCTGTTTCAAACCCCAGTGTTTTGGGGAGCAGGTAAGGTAACTTTAGAAGAGGTGGCTCTCTCTGGGTGGACCTCTTGCAGATGGCTTGGAGGAAAAAGCTCCTCCACCAGCAGTGTGTCTGCATCTGCCTTGCTCGTGGACAGGCAGGTTTCTGGTGTGTGCCAGGTTTTGGAGGAGCCCTGCTGCGCTAACACCTGCACTGGCATCTGTGCTTACTCATGTCTCCCGCAGCACGAGAGGAGAGTGACCTCTCTAGAAGTCAGCTGGCTATTCCTGGTTGTGCGGGCAGCATTTGCTGTGAGAATAAGAATTTGAGAGGGAGCTTCCTCGGCTGTGCGCTCTGTTCCCTTTTCACAAAGGGGCTGTGTGAAATCTCCGTGGTGTTTGGGCTTCTGGTCCCCCTCAGAGAAGTGCAGAGAGTGGCTGCAGCCTCTGTCTATGAGGCAGTTGGGTAACAGTGGTGAGGTCTGGCTGCTGTTGTCTTGATTTCTGGAGCGAGATCTGCATGTTAACGAAATCCGTGGGCATCCCTCCCACGCAGCCAGGGTAGCGCGGTGCTGCTGTGCCGCATGCAGGCAGACCATGGGCGCATCGTGAGGTGCTGCTTCTGCTGAGCTCCCTGCCTGTTAGCTCTGGCCCTCTGCATGCTCCCTGGTGCTGCTGTGATCGTTCCCAGGCTGCAGAAGCAGCAGCCAGGAGTGTTTAGGGGAGTGCTGCCAAATAACAGCACGGCGAGGCCTTGTGGTAAAGATCATGTAAGCCTAAAATCAGAGATCTGAGGTGAGTCAGAGGTTTAATTTAATTAGGTCTAAAATTAGAGCAGAGCCTCTGTAAGGGGGAGGCAGGGCGGAGGAAGTAAGATTTGGGGTATGCTTTTAAGTGAGGATTGGGGAGTATAGGCTTGTGCTGTTTATACAGACTGATGGCAGTGTCCCGTGGGCTTTAATATATTTAATAAGCACGTTTTGAGCACAAATTAGTGTGCACAGCTGAGTACTGCCATTTGCTGTATAACTCTGGCTAGTCAATTAATTTCTAGTTTTGCTTCCACATGTGAACGATGCTCTCTTGTCTTTTGTCTTTCCTCTCTTTATAGTTTCTGTGGAAAAGAATATTGCCTTTCAACATGTGCATATTATCCAGTACCTGGCACAATGGCACTAGGGCTTGTAGTGACTGCTGCAGTGTAAATAATCAGTAATAATGGTAGTTCATACACAAAGAACGTGCCAACACTATTATTTCTGAAGATTTTCCCTTTTTAACTTTTCTGTAAACCAGCTTAAATATCTGTCCTCATGAATCATTTGGCCTCTTTCACTTCTTAAAGCAAATGTTAATGGATGTTGGTCAAGAATGTTGGTAGGATGTGACCTAAGGATCTTGTTGGCCAGTTAGTGAAAAAGCAAGCTTGGGCTTGAAAAGAGCTTAGGAAATGTATTTTTTGGGAGGATCATACTTAACTGAGAAAGAGCAGGTTGAAGGTTAATAAGTTTGGGAACATGATTAAGAATCCACCCACATTAAGAAACTTCTTGTGGTGAATGTCAGAAGCCTTCCTGGTCCCTGAGGGCCCTGGGCTGCTGCTGGTGGCTTTGTCTGGGGATTTGATTCTTGTCTGGGCCATGCTGTCCTGCTGCCTGGAGGAGTTTGTAGGGACTTTGAGGGGGTGTTGCATCACTACAGGGTTAAGCTAAGTACTGCAGCTGTTACCTAGGGCATCTTGGGTTCTTGCACGCTATGCATTTGAAATGTCAAATGTACAATCTAATCATGGTGCATGAACAGAGTGGGGTTATCTTGTTGCCTGGTGTTCTTAAGCAGCTTGGGGTCCTCTCCATGCACCCAGAACATTGGGAGAGGTTCAAAAGGGGGAATAGATGGTGGAAATCTTCAAGAAAGATAAGCAACAAAGGTTAACAGCTGGGAAACATCCAGGGAGAAAGATGAAATCACACTCAATTTGTTGCTTGCTGCTTCCCAGTGCAGGTACCTGTCTTCTTCCCTCCCTGAAAAATTGTCTTGGGATATGGCATCAAATCCTACGCTACACTGATGGCCTTGCCAGATGGCATGTGGGCCACAGCTCAGTGTCTGTCCTGTACACTCACATGGAAAGAGGTAATGGCCCAAGAAGCTGCCAAGAATATTATGTAGAGGTACTGCTGCTTTGGGGGTTTGAATAGCACATGAGGTTTGTGTGGATGGGAAAGCTTCCAGCAAAAAGTTTTGCTGGTGTGTTGGCAAGTGGAGGCCATGCAGATGCTTTGACTGTTGGATGAACTTGTTATATGGACTAACATGTGCCAAGGAGATCAGAGGAGGACTGTTGAGATCTGAGTGAGGACAGAGGCTTGATGCACACAGAATGGCCTGTGGCTGTGTCTAGGTTGGGATTATCTTGTCTAGGTCAGCCTGCCAAGCAGCAGTTAGGTGCAGGGATCTGGCTTTTATTGCTGTATGAAAAGGGGATCAGGAGTTGTGTATCATTGTGCATCATTATATTGGCCCAAGGTGAGGCTGGGGAAGTGTGTGGGTTACCCACCTTGTGGGAACAGCTGAATTTGGGCTGTGTCTCTGTCACTGATGTCAGCTACAGAGGATTCCTAGGAAATGAGGGATGTGGGTTGGATGATGTTGCTACCTAGGGCCTGTTGCAACAGGGTTTGCAAGACATGCGTGACAGTAGTGGCTTGGATGGTGCATGCAGTGCAGGGGCATGGCAGCGACTCCAAATCCTGGGCTGCCTGGCAGCAAACACTGCACCCATCCTGCTGGGAGGGCTGGGCTGGGCCAGGGTGTCAGCAGGTGGCACTGTCTGCTGCGAGCCAGCCCCGGGCTGTGTCTGCACCCTGGGGTGCTCCTGCAGGACTGGGGGCAGCCACAGCTCTGGCTGGTGCAGAAGTGACACCCCATGGAGGTGGGTGAATCTGGCTGCAAAGCTGTTGCTGTGACTGTAGATCTGTGCTTAGCAATACCTTTAAAGCACATTATGTATGCTGGTTTTAACAGGCATTCAGAGTGATTCTTGACACTAAGTAAAGCATTCCCTTGGGATGGTATTGTATCTGTGATACAAGGAAGGTTTCTACCCCCACTGCCACTAAGAACTGCAGTTAGAGAATTGTTTCTTCTGCCTGAAATTCTCCTGCTGCTTCACTGAGATGCTGAAGTAATTTCAGATATTGATCTGGTGTTGCTGTGCATTGTTTAAAGGCTGCCCCCTTTCCATCCTAACGGCTTTGGGATTCCTACATCTTCCGTGTTTAGCGAGTAATTTGGGACCTTAGGATGAATGGTAATTGCCAGCAGTCAGCGCTAGGCCACAGCCATTGGAAACGATGAGAAAAACAGACTGACGCTTCCTTGTAAGCCCTGCAATTGTGGGCTCTCACCGCTGGCAGAGTGGCGGAGGAGCCGGAGTCCTGCTCCGGGTCAGTGGTGTTGCAAAAGCAGAGCGACTTTCACTGCGTGCTGCGGGGAGCCCTGAGGATGGAGATTGCTGCTCAAGTGAAAGGGAGCTGGGAAAAGCAACCTCTCAGCCCTGCCAGTTCTGACATGGGTGAGTGGGAGCACTGCTGCGGCTCAGGCAGGTCCTTTGGAGAGGGGTGTTGCACCCCTGAAATAAATGTGTTCTCTGACAGTGAGCTCTGGTGGGCATCCCCTCCTTGTGCAGGCATGCACCCTGATTTCCCTCTCCCAAGCCCTTGTCACACAGCCATTAGGGACCTAGATGTTTCCTCCCTTCCTGAGCATCCACCTGTATGGGATCTCTGCCCACCACCTGCAGGGGGTGGGGGGAATGCTGCCTATGTCAGGGCTTTCATGTAGGCTTCAGTACTGAAATACTTCAGGTGACAATGTTTTTTTTTTTGCTGTTAACACCTTGGAAGTGTGTGATGAACCTGGCGGATGTGGGTGCTGCTTGCTGGCAGTGTTTGATTGCATCCTGACTGATGCAGAGGATGGCTCTGAAGGGAAGCATCACTCCTGGTGACACGTGTCCTACCCCAAGAGAGCTGACACTGCACTGGTGTGACATGTCCTGATTTCCTGCAGTCTTCCAGTTGGAGGCTGGTTGCCCTTCCATCGCTCTGCCCTCACCAATAACTGCAAGGATTTGTATGGTTCCCTAAACCAGACTGAGCTGGAGAAAATCATTTGGGAGGGAATAAATGTGATTTTTGAGCATAGAAAGAGCTGGGATGTTCTGCCCCAATACTTAGCAAATGCTGAGCACTGCCAGCAGCTCATGTCATGCTTTGTCCATCTGCCCAGCTTCAGTCATGGCAAAATTTGTCCCCACGCTCTGGATTCATCCCCACTGGCCTATGCTTTTTATTGCAAAATGCAGAACTTTTCACCAGCCTGTTACAAACACTCATTGCCTGTGTGCCCCTGGCTTGCCAGCTGGTCTCAGGTGCTCTGAAGTGGTGGCCAGCTCTGTGCCACTTGTCTTGGATCATTTTCCTTCCAGGTTGTTGATGAACAGAAGGTGCTCAAGAAGCCAACTCATATGGGGCATGGAGAAAAACAAAGGCACTCGGTGACAGCCCTGCTTAGCCACTTATGACTGTTGCTGTAGCGTTTCCACCAGGCCAGGTGCACGCGTTCATCTGAGGGCCAGAGCCTGGGGCTGAGAGCCCAGCCGCAGTCACTGGGAGTTAGCTGGGATGGCCTTGGGAGAGGCTCTGAACTCTCTCCTTCTCACTGATGGGGAAATGGATAAAAATAAAGATGCTCACCTCCCTCTGAGGGTGGTGAGAGGATTAATTGGTTAATGTTTGCGAAGTGCTTTGAAGCTGAAATAGGTTAGGTGAGTGCTAACCAAGATTGCAACAGCTGAATGTGTCATGTGGAGGTAAAGGCTGTGCTGAGAAGGCATTGTGAGCCTTAAAACTTCTGTTGTTCAGATGTCAGGTGCTTCCCGTGTTCAGAAGCAGTCAAACACAAGGATTAGAGGGATCTGAATGGCAATTGCAACACCAAGACCTTTCCCTTCTCATTAAGTCCCAGGTTAACCTGTCCCTGGCTCGCAGGGATGGGCTGTGGTGCTGCAGCCCTGTAGTGAGGGGCAGCTGCAGGGCTGACACTGCTCTGTCCCCCCCAGTCCTTGGGCCAGGGCTGCGTGGGCAGGAAGGGCCAGCACGTTTTGTGACAAGTGAAATTGAGTTCCGGGTTCAAGGCAGGGGAAACTGGAACTGGAGTGGGGCAGGGGTTGAGCAATGTGGGCTCCCTCCCGGGGAGGAGCGTGAGAACTGGTGTACCCAAAGCAAGAATGTGTTTGGAGACCTGGGTAAGCCCTGGCGGGTGGGGGCGGCGGTGCTGGAGCTGTGCTTAGCCTGGGTGTGTGTCCACCCACTGCTGGTTGCTCAACAGGCTGAAGGAGGCGGTGGCGATGTTTGCCTGGTGCTTGCTGGGGCTGAGCCTAGCCAGGAGCCCCAGCCACGGTGGGATGTCCCGTTCCCAGCAAGGGGGATCTGGGGATCTGGGATGGGGGCAGCGTGCTCCGGGGGGCTGCATGCCAGCCCTTGGCATGAGCCCTCTATATGTGGTGTGGCATCATCATGCAAACAGGGCATCCACACTGGAAGAAGGAGGTCAAACTGCATTTTGTTTTTTCTTTTGTAGTGGACTGGGGAGAACAGGGGGAGACTCCATCCCGCAGGATGGGGAGCAGTGACAGAAGCCAGCAGCAGAGCTGGCTGTTGGCACCTGTGTTGAATGAGGCCGAAGACTCAGGGTTTTCCTTCTGGAAGGATAGAGAATGTGGAGGTGGGCCAGCATTTATCTGCTAGTGCTTGTGGGCCCTGCTGACTAGCTTCCATGGCACAAAGCAGCTGGAGATTGCTGAATGTAGGACAGGGCAAGTCTGGCCTCCATCACCTCATTTATACATGGTTTGTGGTGCCTGGTCCTTGTGCTTTTGTCCCTCTTGTGATGTAGGGAGAATTGGGGATAGTGCTAGTCTCTGGGGGAGGATTTGGGTAGCAATGGAGCAGGGGGCTGCCTGCGCCTGGCTTCAAGGCAGCAGCAGGAGCTGCTCAGAGCTGTGCCTGGCTGCTGGGTGGGTTGTGCCCTTGTATGTGTCTCTGTGGGTTCAGCAAGGGCTGAGGGGTTTCTCCTGGTCTCTCTTGAGCTTAGCACATGGGATGCTTGTTCTCTGCACCTCATGGGACTTCCTTTCCTGGGTCTGCAGCTGGCATGTGGGACAGGGCAAGTGCTGGGACAGGTGAAACTGTGGGCCTCTGATGGATGTTTGGGACAAACCAAGGGGAGAACAACCACGGAGCCACCTGTCCGTGTGGCAGTGTGGAGCTGAGCGGCTGCCCTGCAGTCACCATCAGTCCGTGGGCTGCCCAGCCTTCCTGGAGCAGGCCGGGGCTTGGCACACAGATCAAAGGGCCATGCGTGGGAGAAGATAAGCAGCCAGTCCGGGAAGGGGGTGGCCAGGTGGAGCCAGGAGGAGGGTGCCGGTGTCTTTCACTTTCATTGGCCTCTCCTGCAAACCTGAGCCAAGAGGTGGCACTGCAGCTGGTGCCATGGGCCTCGCAGGGAGCCTGCTGCCAGCCCCTCTGGCCTCAGCCTCGCAGAGCAGGTGGGACTGCTCCTCTGACTGCACCCGCTGCTCCGTGGCTCCTGTGCCAGCTCTGCACTGCTCCTTCCCCCCAGGAAGGATCCAGCTGCTGTTGCAGACTGTCCTCCAAATGCCTCTAAATGGGGGAGAGCCTGGAGACCTGTTTTACAAGGGTCAAACAGATGTAAATAGCTTTTCTACAAAGATTTCTGCTCCGCTTCCCTCATCCCAAAGGCTGTAGCAGCCCCGGAGGAGGCTTCTTTTTTGCTTCGGTTACTGTACCCTGTTGAGGACTCAGCCCACACAGCCAGTTTTGGGCTCTCCAAGGTTTCTTCAAAAAACCAGCCAAATGTTGTTTGTTTTATGGACACCCTCATAATGCATATGGGTTTCCCAAGGAACAGCCAAAGTGCTGAGGGGGGTGGGGTTGGGAGGGAGGGGAACAGAGGAACTCTTCATCTGGGTTGACTCATGCTTGATGCTTTGGATGGATTTGTTATTCATCATGTACCCATTACTGCCTGGGGCCTGCTTAGCTCCATGCTCAAAAACTTTTTTTTTTTTTTTTTTTTTGCTTAAACCACATCACTGCAGTGCTGCTAAGCACTTGTTTGCAGTTGCCATGAGTGCCTTTACTCTAAAGCTCTTGGAGGCAGGAGATAACTAACTTCTTTCTTCCTTTCTACAGAAAATGGTTTTGTTCCTGGACAAATCTATTCCACACAGCCAGTGTAAACCTTCTGCCCAGCAGCAAAGCTGTAGTACCAAGCTAAATGGCTCACAGATACGGTGCTCTCATTTGTGGGTCTCTGTAGGTACTGCTGCAAGCAGAGGTAACAGCAGGGAACGGCAGTTTTGCCTGCAAGTGTTGACCTGAGCACCAGTTGGATGGAGGGTGATTAAAAGAGTAAAGCTCATCTTGTTTGAAATTGCCTATGGAATGACAACTCTGTTTTAATGCTGTTGTCTTCTGTGGATGTGCGCTCACCTGTGTGGGCATGTTATGCTCCTGCCACCCAGAGACCCATCTTTGCTGGAGGTCAGTGGTGCCAGCAAGAGCAATGCTGTCAGTGCTGCTCTGAAACTAACAGTGCTGTTGGGCAATTCCTCTATGCCTACTTAAAGAAAGTCGCCAGAATTGCTTCTGGGACTTGATTTCTGGTGCCAGTAAGTTCTGCAGAAGCAAAATCCAGCAGTGATGCTAGGCCTGGGAGAGGTAGATTTGCTCCTGGGAAGCAGTGATGGCTGATCTGCTGTTATGCACCTGAAATATTAGCATTATAATTTCTGGGCTGGTAATTCCCATCACTGAAAGCTCATTGTTACAGAAATCATGTCTAGTGAAAAGGGACAAACCCATCTCTACTGCATCAGGGTGAAATAGCTGTGTAAAGCAAACTCTCCCAGACCTCAGTGCTGGTGTCATAGACCTCCACAGCAGAAGTGTGTGGGGCTGGGGAACTGATGAGGGAGAGTAGAATGAATTCCAGGCTCAGTTCCAGGGAAGATTGTGTCTTACCCTAACCATTGACTCATTCTGTGGCTGATGGCAAATCTTGCCTTTCTTCATAGTTCCTCTGATAGAGGACGCTACTTGTGACAGCCTCTCCAGGCTATAGGAAAAACTACTCCGTTGGTGTAAAGCCCCTAGGAGGTGTTGGCCAAACTGTTCCCTAAATGGCAGGTGTGCCCTAATGGAAGGGCAGCACCTGGGGCTCTGGGTGAGATTTAAGTCAGAGGTGGAAAGCTGATGAGAGAGCACCTGCCCAGACAGCCATTATTGTGGGAGGGATAGCTTAATTCCAGTTAGGTCCTAAAGCAGAATTCAGTGCAGTAAGGCACTGCAAAACCATAGCTCTTAAGCTAGGACAGTTGTCTGCTGAAAAGGGACAGGTTGCTTATTTTCTTGTCACTCCATTGCTTATATCCTCTGCTTGCTAAGTATGCCCTGTCATTTACAATGCAAATGACCTGATTTGAATGGTCTAGTTAAATCTTGGAGCTATGCTGATGAAAGACAGCACAAGAATATGACCATGCAAAGCATCTTTTCACTTAGGTTCACTTAATCTGGTAAATGCTGAGGCTAGAAGTGAAAAATGAAACTCACAGAGAAGTCAAGTTCACAGATGTCCTGGAGTTATTCTAGCATCTGGAGAGCTGTTCTTTATTCAGATCAGGGGCACTCACTTTCCCACATCTCTTCAGTTTCCTCTTTGTTTTTTTGATGCTTTTGAGAGCTGTGTTTAGTCTTGCTTATTAATCCTGTTTGCTGCAGTGATGCCACAGGGAGCCACTGCCGCTGGCATGAAGAGTTTTCAGTCTAATTTGAAACAAGATGTAACAAGGGAACACAACCCAGAGTGGGAGGCAGAGGATGTAATGAGATCCCAGGTTTGATAGCCTGTGTGTTGCACAACATGGTGTGTTTGAGCGCCTTGTTTGCAAACTTTGGGTGTCTTTTCTAAATTTTAGGGAATAATATCAACCTGAAGGTCAAGAGCAATACGAAAAGAGTAATCGTGTTTTGGTTTCAACTGGCCCTGAACTATTAATTTGCCTGTATTTTTGGAGATAGAGAAGTGCAGCAGAAGTGTTTTTAGATCTAGGGCATGAAGAGTTCAAGAGTGGTGCTTATGGGAGAAATTACCAAAAGGAGCTTCCAAGGCCACCAGTATAGCTGAAGTTGAGTAGTATCATTGCAGAATGAAGCAAGAGTAGCCAAGGCAAGAGGCTGCAGCTCCGGGAAACTTTAAAGGTGAGGAGGGCAGCACACTGGTTTTAATGAGAACACAGGGAGTTATTAAAGGAAGGATGAGGAATAAGCAAGGATGGATCTCATCAGCTGCTTTTAAAATGTAGGACGTGGGAAAACTGGGGGGAAAGTGTTGGCATGCATCCCAGGCTGCACTGATTTATTTTTAAGCAAGGAATCTATCATTATGAGATGCAGAGACTTAGAGCAGCTGTTCTCAGTACAGGGATGCGAAAGTCCTTGGGCATCCTGGGAGTGAAGTGAAAGTGGATCTTTTGTCTCGGTCTTTATTCCTCCACAGTAAAAGTTGATGAGTCCTTCCCTGTCGAAAGTGAAGTGCCAAATATTTCCCTTTGATTTATTCCTTTTACAACTAGCTTCCCTCTGCCCTTGCGGCTTGTTCTGGTTGAAAATGTCTGCAGTTGCCATAGTTCTGGGCATTTGGCAATGGTGGTGACTCATGAGGTTCAACCTTGTCAGCTCAGGGCAGCCAGCCAGCAAGAAGGCCCTCGGTAGCTCGGAGTCAGGAAGCAGGGGTTGCTTCAGGAGCTGTTGTACTCTTGAAGGGTGTCTTTGGGCTCCCCCTTCAACCTGTAAAACAGGTGCAAGTGGAATTGCAGCAGGAGGGGATGCTGAGAGCTCCTTTGGGTGGAGGACAAGGCCCAAGTTTGCCAGCAGAGACCATCTAGGGCAGATCTGATGGGCTTTAGGGTTGGATCCTCATATCTCTTTCCAACCTTGGTGGTTGGAGCTCAGGTAAAAGCAGAGTGTATGATGTTGGCAGGTGGCAGAGAGAAGGTGCTGGGCCCCAGCTGTAGGCTCTGCTCTGGCTCCCAGTCCAGCAGTATTTTGCTTGGATGCTGGGTTCAGTTCTCCCAGACACCAGGCGAAGAGATTATTTCTACCATGCATAAAAAGATTGCAGGGTTTGGCATCTGCTTTGAGGCTTTCGCTGGCAGGCTTAGTAAAGAGGCTTAGGACTGCTCAACCCAGGGAAGTAAATCTGCTGCATCTCTCCTCACATAATGGAGAGCAGGCTTCAAAGGAGGAGGAAAACCTTTGCTTTGTAGCCTGTGTACGTGTTTGGTCTCGCTGATCCTCAACCTTGTCTCTTTGCACTGGTGTAACAGTGGGGAAAAGAAATAGAAACCGATATGTCTAGGAATAGATCCAGTGGGTGGGACACCTCCAGTGCTGGCTGGGGGAGGCTCTTCAAAGAGCGGGGATGTCTGTCTCCTCCTGGGCTGCGGGCTGCCAAGGGGCAGGGCTGCGGTGCTGCACTCACCTGCATCACACGCGGCCGCCCGAGGGGGATTTTTATGGAGCAATTATGGTAATTAGTGAGCACAAGTTTTTCCACGTACCAAACATTGTCGAGGGCAGTCATTCAGCCCTGTGCTTGTTATTGCACTGAGTGTTGGGCAGGAGTGTCCTGGGAATTTGTCACATCCCAAGGAGGAAGGGGGGGGAGCCCCATCAAAGTGTCCTCGACTTGCTGATGTTGGCTTGCCACCCTGAAACAAAGGGCTGATGAAATAGCATTAGCCAAGCTGGTCGCTAATGAGGGCAGAACATCTGGAGCCAGGATTTGTTTATACCTCTTTGTTTTGTCATTGTTGGGGAGACAGAAGAGGAAGTGTCACTCAGAATATAAATCGTGACATTCAAACAAAGGGCTGACATCTGGGTGTGATTTTGGACTTCATGTGTGCGGGATCTCCTGAGGTTTAAGCCCAAAATTTTAGCCCAAGATGTTGGCAGTCCATTCTGTTTTCAGAAGGTTCAGTGTCACTTCAGGACGGGGACTAAGGAGGCATCCCAACCTCCAGGCTGCAGCTGGCATGTGCTGAAACCTGGGAATGTCCACATCAGCTCCGACGCTTCAGCAGCTGGGGGGAGCAAACCCCAAACCTGAGTGCTGGTCTGACCACGGCTGGTTGTGGATATTGAGGGGAATAAACAGGGCGAGCACAAAGCAATTCTTCCTGTGATAAAGCTTCCTGTGGCTTGGGGACTCACCAGCCAGAGGCTGCATCTCCATCATCATCATGTTTAATAGCCACTGATGGACCAGTCCATGAGTTTAATTGACTTTTGACTCCCTTGATGTGTTTGGCATCCACAACATCCTGAGGCAATGAGTTCCACAACGCAATTAGATTGTATGGGAAGGGGGAAAAAACTTCCTTTTGTTTGTTTAAACCTACTATACGATAATTTCATTTGCTATCATTTGTTTTGAGTGCTGTGAGTAATCTTAGACATCTCCTGTTCATTTTCTCTGGGCATTCCTTATTTTAGACTGTCATACTCCTATTCTCTTTGTAGCCTGCCTTCCACTATAGGTGTTCTGGTAAGTTTAATCCTTCTCTGGACAAAAGCCCTTCCTACCTCTGTTCCTCTAGGTGGCCAGGGCAGGGGCTTTCTGTGGCTTCCTACAGCCCTGCTGTAGGAAGCTGCAGAATTATCATAGTAATAATTTTTCTTTTCTCCCTCTTAATGGTTCCAATCAGGTGCTAGATCTTTCTGGCTGCTGAACTCTGGCCTGATGTCTACTTGTGGCCTTACCTACAATATCTCCATGATAAACCCCTGAGGGAGCTCTAATAGGCAGCTAGAGTATAGCTAGCTAATTTCCCCTTCTACATCTTTCAATACTGAAATTCGTCTGCCATTTTCTTGTCCAGCCACTGTGTCATGAGTGACTTATGCTTTTCTCTTGGGTGATTTGGAGCTTTGAACTTTTCTGAATCATTCCAATAGTCCCCTTGCTAATCCCCTTTTCCGAGTCATTTATAATAACTTGAGCTGCGGAGATTCCTGTTGGGTCCCACCTCCACTGGGACAGCTGTCCTGTCATTACTGCTTTCTTTTTTAACCACTTCTTAACTCACAGAAGCTTCTCCTTTACTCTATGGTACCTTAGTTTCCTAAGAAGCCTTTAGAGGAGGGATCTCAAGATTGGATTAGAAGCAAAAGTCAGTTGTGTCAAACAATGCCATTGTCTATGCTTGGTGGAACTCTCATGTATGACAAGACAGGACTTTCCTCCCCAAAACCTGTCATGAGTCTTCCCTGGTCTGTCCTTTCTCTGTCCTTACTGCATTATTCTGTTTGTATGAGCTTTTCTCCCTTTACTGCAGAAGTGCAGTGCAGAGCTTGGGCTGGATGATCATTTTTTGAGTTCCTTCAGTGCTGCTGAAGGACTTAGTCCCTGTATGTGACCCTGTGTTAATGGGATTTATCCATTTATTGTGAATAAATAAGTTAATTTAGCTTTTCTGCGATGGTGTTATCTTCTTTGGAGGCTCCCTTAGCCCTCTGATCATGGACACTCAAATTTGTTATTAGTGCCTGTGACTTGAAAAGTTCTGCTCAGAATATTTGTAGTATATTTTGGCACAGCAGAAGGCTTTATATTTTAGATTGTTTTTAATTTCATTATTTGGACAGTAATTCTTAGCCTTGTCTTAGTGCTGTTTGTACCATTTTCTGCTAAGCACACTAACTTTTTTTAGAAAAAAAATCCCTTAGGAGATATGTACTTACACTAATCGTTTCTTCAAATGGTCTTCTTGCCTCTGGGGCATGTTTTTTCCCTATTGACTCTTCCTTTCTAACTAACTTTAAACAAGTGTCTGTATTTTTAGTCAGCTTCCTGTTTTTAAGTGAAGCTTACAGTAGCAGGGTTGTAAGGCTTCTTCAGGACTGTTGGTTTTAAGCATGTCACTAGTGGCTCCTTGCTTCTTGAAATCCAAAGAAGTGGTGCTCCTGGGTGCTGCTCAGAACATGCTGAAGAAGTGACTTAATGCTTCAGAGGTCACTAATTGCTGCTGGAGAAGCAATAGCTTCCGATCTTAAACTTGGACATCTTTCTGTCCTGTTACTTACACCATCTGTATGCGAAGATGGATATCTTCCATTGCTTGTGCTTGCTTCCTGATATTTTCATCACAGCCTCATCTTAAGTTTCATGGTCATTGCCCTGTTCTGGACGGGTGATGGAGTAACCTTAATATTATAATGTCTGGGCATGGGACTGCAATCCTAGGGACTCTGGCACTTGTTGATACAGTTAACTTGGTTGTGCTCTTTGATCAGCTCTCCTTTAATGTACAGCTCAGCTCCTCCACCTGCCCAGCCTACTCCCATTCCTGTATAATTTGTTGCCACTCATTACCATGTCCCGCTGCTTATCTTCCTTCCACCAGATTTCTAAGGTGCTGGTTATGTTAATAGTCCCATCTGAAATCAGGGCACTGCTGTTCACTCATCCTGCTTTTAGACCATTGGCACTGGGATAGAAATGCATACATGGTGTTGTCTTATTCTGTTCTCTGGCTCTGCATGCCTGAGAGGGCTGTTGTCTGCTGGGGCTGCAGTCTGCTGTTTCCTCCCTGACTGTTTTTGGCAACTCTCCTATCCTTTTATTCAAGGATGCAAAATTTTCATGACTTCTCCACTGGAGACTGCGTTTTCCCAAACCACATGTCTTGTCAAACTCTTGGCTCTCCTACAATATTTAGTTTAAAAGACCTTCTTTATGTGCCAGCAGCCTTGATCTATTTTCATTTGGATTTAATATTTAGATCCTTGCCGCATGATCTGTGCCTATTCAAGCCTGTCCTCAAGGTACTATTTCCTGAACCTTGCGATGTCTCTGGATTTTTCCACAGGGCACTGGAAGGAGCTTTTCTGAGCATGTAACTGAGTTGGTCCTGGCCTTTAGCCTGCTAGCTACCAGCTAAATCTTGCCTTCAAGATTGTTCTCCTCCTCCATCCTGTGTTGGTGGAGACCATGTGGACCACACCACGAGTTCTTCCCCAGCTCACTGAGTAGGGGGCAGTCCAGATGTGAGACCACCCTCTTAGCATTTAGCAGGCAAGTGATGTTCTGCTCCTCAGCTGTTTCTATTGCAATAGCCTTTCTCATCCTTTTCACTGAATTCCTCATCTTCAGAGGGATGTCAACAGAATGGATCTCCTTCCTCAGGCAATTTTGGAACTGCTGGTCTAAATAAGTTTTCCCCAGCATCCTTAAAGGTGTCACTGTTGTGTCTTAGTCCCAGCAAGCCTCTAGCCTGATCGTTCTTGCTACGAGGCATGGCACTTTATCTTTGAGGTCTGTGGGCTTTCTTCACCATGTACAGACCTGGGTGACCTGCCCATGGCCAGCCATAACTCGTGCACCTTGCTGTTCAGCTGTGCAAGTCTAACAGCTCAAATCCTCAGCATTCATCCTCAGCTCAACCCTTGTGATACCATTAGGAGGGACTGAATGGAATGATCTGAAAAGGGTCTTCAGATGCCCACTAAACAGACTGGATAAATTATTCACATGAATAATATCATGATCAGATGTAAACACTTGGAGGTTTTTATTTTGATAAGGTTTTGGCACTTGTCTCAAGGCTGTTGAGGCTGTTGCTTTTTGAGAGCTCCTACAGACATCCAGCACAAACCTACAGAGATGTCTTCCCTGCTGGGCAAAACGTGGTTGTTTGTCCTGTTGCTCAGAGGCAAGGTGAATTCGTGTTCTGTCACTTAGTAATTCAACCCTCCTCCCCCCCCATTCCCACTGCGTATGCAGGATTCCTTGAGCAGAATTTGCTGTGAGTTTTGGGCAATTCTACTATTCATAACCTTACACCTGGCTGGAAAGTACCCCAAATGCAATGGAAGCATTAATTCTGAATGTGTTTTGCATGTTAGTGATTTGCTATCTAAACTACACATTGATCTGGAATATTATGATTTTGTGAAATATGAAGCACAGAAAGATTAAGAATGTAGAAAACACTATTTGACCTAAAATTATTTTATCCCTTTAAGTTTATTTTTTCCCCAGAATTGACAATGAACAGTGTGTGTACTAACACCGTTATAACCATGATGAAATGTATACCTGTTCAGTTAGGAGAAAATATTACAACAAAAATTCCCCAGGTCTCTTAGTAAATGAGACTTATTTGTTTATTAATTAAATCTCTAGCCTGAAGATATGCTAATTATCTTAGATGTCAGCCTAATCTCTAGGAGAGCATCTTCAAAAGCATGTGGAAAAAAGCCCAGGGCATGTGGATGCAGTACTTTTCAATTTTATTTTCTTACCTTGAAAACAAATTCCAGCTAACTGCTTTCTTTTGGAAGCCTGGTGATGGGTGCAGCTCTTAGGGTGGGATTTAAACCAGTTAACTGTAGCAAGAGAATTGCTTTGAGTTAATTCTTGTTTCAATGGGAGCAGTGATTTTTTAAAACCTTTTCTTTCAGCTTGTGGATTCCTATGGTTCTCTCCAGGAAGGTGAAATTCCCACTGAGTGTACTATTATGGAGCTGGTGGGAAAGGCTTTCCTTTGCCTTTTGCAAACCTTGTATCAGTAGTCCAAAGACATGTAAAGTTGAGGCAGAAAGCCACTGGATAATACTGTATTGGTAAAACATTCAGACTAGACTGAATATTTGCAGGTGATGCAGGATGTCCCGGACCACTGCTCTTCTGCACAAACCTGACACCATTAAATGGAGTAACCCCTTGTTGCCAGCCTGACTTCACCTAGGTGCAGCTTCCAGACTTTGGATCCTTTATTCCTCTGCCAGACCAAGGAGCCCATTAGCTGTGACAGGCCAATCAACCTTTTCCTAATTGATCTAGTGATGTGGTTACTAGTGACGACAGGCAGATGAACTTGATGACCCAGGAGGTTCTTTCCACTTCTGCGCTCCGTGGAGGTAGTGCAGTGTTTGATGCCAGGGTGAATCACGGGTGTATCTGTCCTACATCTTTGGAAGCAGGCTCCATGGCATCGCCGACAACAGTGACTAACAAGGCAAAACGTGTTCCCTAAAGCCAGTACACCAGGTAAAACAGCCAAATGTGTAGGGCAATGAATACAAGAAAATAGCTTTTTGGATGCAGCATCTGGTACTGAGTCAGTCTGCAGCAAGTGACGGGTGGACAGCTTCTGGAGAGATAAGGACTTGCTCAGGGATGGACCTCTGCACCACCAGCAGTTGGGTGGTGTGATTGTGCTGCAGAAGGACAAGCAGCAGCAGAAGCCATGTAAACATGTGGGAAAAAAAAATAATGCAGAAGGGAGAGAAATGAAAAGGGCTCTTCAAATGCAGGAGACTTACCTTGCTACAAGCAGAAATTTCTAAAAATGAAGGGGGGATTCCTGAGGTAGCAGCTCAGTTGCTGCTCCCTGTTTCTGTCTGGCAGTGGCAATGTCTCCTTTTTGGCTTGTAGCTGTGTGTACAGGTGTACTCAAGTGCAATAGCTCATCTGTGGCATCCTTTGTCCCATGCCTTGTTCCTACAAACGGTGCAAATGCAAGAATTACAGAAACTTACTAAATCCTATTTGGAAGACTCTGTTTCTGCAGCCTAAATGTTGGATCATGGCCTTATTTTCAGCTGGGAAACAAATGGCAAATGGAAGCCCAGTCCTGGAAGGAATCACAGGCTCAGATCCCAGAAGTCTGCCAGCAAAGACAATATTGCTATTGGTCCCTCACCAACACAGACAAACACATAGAACACACTCAGCCAAGACACTGAACGTTTTAATACAAAGGTGCCCACAAGAGCTTGGCTCCATGGTTGGATAGCACCCATATGATGTTTTATGGGTGTAGCCCTTCTGCCAGGCACTGACTGGTGAAGAACAAGGCCAGGTCATGTTCTAGATGTTCCTAGAAAAACCTTGAAATAGCTTTGACTTGGGTATTTCCCTGGCCTTGTTTCAGCTCTGGGGTGCTGTTGGTGTTCGCCAGGTGCTGATCCCGGTAGCGAGTTTTCTAATTGATCCCCACTGGTGAACGTGCTGCTGCCACTGCTGTCATTAGGCATTTGTTAACCTCTCTGCTTCTCCACCAGACTGGTGACCTGGTTGCAATGGGATGCTTATTAAGTTGGACATGGGTACACAGGCTAGTGTGTTGTGTGGAATGGTGTTATTAAACGCAAGGGAAAAGCCACAGGTAGTTAAAGGTAATCAGGTAAACCTCAGGGCTCTGTGGTGAGGACATTCCTGCTGCAGGTATAACAGAACTGTGTGTGGATGAGTGCCCATGGAAAAGAGTGGTTTATAACAGTCCCTTGGGGAAAGTGGTTGGGTTAAATGTGTGCTGAGCTGCCATGGAGTGCATATGCTTGACAAGTTGACAAAAGCGCTCTGATTTTCCAGTGGTTAGGAGAGTGCTTTGGACCACCAAATAAGATGAAAAAGCCTGAAAGGTCCAGGAATTCTTTAGGAAAAGTTCTTTCCCTATCTTTGATGGTGTAAGTGGGAGGTCAGAGACATGGAACAAAAAAGAGCCAACAGCACAGGTATGGTCTCTTGTGCTGTTGAGAAGGAAGATGGCTTATTCCCTTCTCTGTCTTCCAGAAGAGGAGATAGATGGAAAAAATAATAATAAAAAAACACTGCCATGGCAATCAGCTGTGTCTGCTGGAGATGTTCTGGAGATGTTGGAAGGCACCCGTAGCACAGCAGATGACCAGTTGGTGAGCATTTAGCACTCCTGCTGGGTGGTCTGATCCATGCCTATGCCTGGGGGAGCCCAGAGGCAACCTTCATCCTACCTGCAGGATGGGCAGGGCCTGAAGTGTCCTGTATATGGTGTGCCCCAGCTCACTGGCCACATGGACAGCTTGTTGGGATGTCTCCACAACATTTATGTGGCTCAGATCAAGCTCTGTACTCAGCACAAACAGAACCGTCTGGCCAGAAGGTATTGTGTGGAAAAGTTCTGGCTCTCCAACACAAAGGAGAGCTTTACTGTGGGATGCTAATGCCAGAAGTCTCACATCTGCATGTATGCTAGCTGGAAATGCTCAGTGTCCTAGTACAGTTGCTAGAAAGGGCCTGGGAAACACTCCCAACAGAAAACAAGGATTATTCGTTCAGTAGCAAGCATATTAGCTGGGAACCAGGTACAAACTTGCAACTTTAAATGCCAACATGAAACCCAGGTTTTGGCACATGGATACACAGCTGAGTAATGAGGATGGAATGAAAATTTCTTTGTGTTAGACCTGATGTGATTCCTGAAAATCCTGGTGCATTTCTGGTGCTTTGTCTCTCTCCTAAAGTATCAAGGACTGTGCCATCAGCTTTGGCAAGGATGAACCAGAAAGTAATGATGCTATTTGACAACATGCCTCTCTTTTCAGCTGTTTAAACCTTTATGCACCTCACAAAGGAACAAGTTTTGTCTTACCCAGGTATTGCCACACCATCATCAGATCGGGGAAATGTGGCACAGTGTCTGAAATGCAAGCTATGGGTGCCTTGAAGATGTCTTGTACCTCTTAATTTCAAAACAGGGTTTTCCACAACATGCAAATCTGTGTAATTTGTGTGCTTTCACCTAAGTTGGAAGAATACAGAAAGACAGAAGATTATGGAAAATCCATAGGTCTCATGCACACACTTCACTTCTTCAGATGTGATTATTTTTTAGAGTAAAATTGATAGTTTTCTTTGGAGAACTTTCAAGCAGTTCTAGTCACAAACCATGGCATCAGGTACTTCTAGTAGTGTCACTATTGTCTTCCCCATCCTTAGTCTTTTGTGTGTATGGAAATGCCATATTCTCAATTACCTTCTACAAGGGAAAGAAAGGGGGAGCCTTCCTGCAGGTTCCCCCAGAGGAACGACCAGTGTTGTGATGGATCACGTGCATGGCTAAAAGTAGTGGCACTGGCATATGGTGGAGATCAGAGTTTCATGCTGCAATTAGCAGAGTGGGGCGTGGTGATACTATAATCTGAGAGCAACCAACACCCACACAGGGCATGTTTTGGCCTCCTGCTGTTGCTGTGCTGATGGGTACTGGCACTTAGGCCACCACGCCCTGTGGCCAATTCCAACATTATAGAGCCTTTGCCACTAATAAAACATAAATAATAATTTTGTAGAGAGAAAAACACTGTGTTCTTGTCCCTCCTTGTTCAGGTGGGGATGGCTGGTGATGAGGGTTGCTGGAGGACATGGAAGAGCCTGGTCTGCTCTGGAGGGCAGCTTATTGATACCCCGCAGTGGAGCAGTGCTTATAGGGTCCAGCTGGTAACAAGGGAGGGGGCAATGTTACTCAAATGGGTTATTTCATGTTGCATAATCCTTTGTGAGCTGCGCTTGTGGGCTCGCTGCTGCTGTTCTTACTGTCCACAGGAAACTAATCTCAGGATGGATTTTTCTTCCTCTGTTGAAATTCTGCTGTTTCAGCAGCCCACTGACAGTCATTGTCTTTTATTTCCATGTGTGAGCTGAAGCCAGAATCAGAAACATCCTACTTTGTCTCCAAACAATGGGGTTGGGATTTTTTTTGCATGATGACTTCGGCTTTTCAGCCGGTGTGCTGTGCTTCGCTTCTAGCTGTGGCCCATGGCTGGTGCTCAGCAGAAGCTGGAAAATACCCACAATGAATCCAGGCAGTTATGCAATGCTGCACATGAAGTAAAATTCCTTTCTAACCCCTGCAGGCGATCAGTTTACGCCCTGAATGATGAGATTTTGATTACCCTTATCTAAGCTACAAATACTGTTAACGGCCACGAAATCAGCTAGCCCTGGTAGGGCCCATCAAAGTGCAGATCTTGGTGGCCTTCCGAGCCTGCAAGTCCTTTGCAGCTCCATGGGATGTCAGGGTGGGAAGTCCTTTCACTGTGCAGCTGTTATTTGCTGAGGCCTTGTAGATCAAAACCCAGCTCCCGCCACTTCCAGCACAGCCACTTTTAATGAGCGAATACTGCCCTGGAAAGCGTTGACATCAGGATCGGCAGGCTGCTTCCCCCGAGCTGGCAGGGAGAGCTTGTTGCTTCCATGCTGGATCTCTCCTGAATGCAGAGGCTGGTTCCAGCATCCTGTCGCCCCAGTCCCACATGGTATTGCTTATAGCTCGGGGAGCAGCTTTGCTCTCTCAAGGAGCCCACTTCCCAGGGCAGCTTCATTCTTCTGTGAACAAAAGCTGTTGAGCTGTGGGGAGGCTCCTGGCTGGAAGGTGGGACCTTTCTGTGGGCCAGGCTGAGACTGCTGCCTCAGTCGAGGCTGGGTGGTATGTTAGATGCTCCCAGATGCATCTCTCCCTTGGTTTTCTGTCATATTTCACATCAAGAAAGACAAATATTAAAAGCATCCAAGCCAGCAATGAAGCAGAACTCCTTTGTACCTTCAGCCTGGTAGGAGGGGAGAATTGATTAACTGGTAGGTTTTCAAGGCCAGGAGAGATCAATAGGACCAGTCAGCCCAGCGTGCTGTGCAAATCAGACCATAGATCATACTAGTGATTCCCACACCAAGCCTGTCTGAGAGATAGCATTGTTGTTTTGACTGGTGGGAGGATCTCTCACACCACAGGGATGAATACCAGTATAAGACCAGAGATGAATAGTCTGAAATAGGTGTGACCCAGAGGATAATGTGGCCTTCTGCATCTTAATATACCCATCTGTGAAATGCAAATAATAACAGGGGAACCTTGTAGGGATTCATTAGTGCTTTGAAGATGGCATGTGTTACACGCTGTTATTGTGATCTTCCAAAGTTGGCCTCATCCCTGCCTTTCAGACATACACCTCTCACGGTTGCTCACTTCCTGATTCATTTCCCCCTCCTCCCCACCATCGTCAAGCCAAGTCAGCAGTGGCAGAGGCCTGTCCAGAAGAGTCAGCCACATGTCATGGTGGCTCATGGCCTAAGAAGGATTGCAAAGGCAAGGCTGGCTCGAGCACAGAATGCTGGAAGTTGCTGTGGTTGTACTGCAGACGTGACGCGGGGACCTGGTGTGTGTCACGACCTTTCCGCGCTGGAGTTTGTGCAAATGACATGTAAGAGTCCATAACCAAAGATGCTTTTTGCAATTTTAGTGTTGATCGGAGCTAAAAGGTAGATTTGGGCAGGAAAGGACATGGTGACAAGGAAGGGCATGACTGATGAGATCCTGGGTCTGGAGGAGGATGCAGTAGGTGCTGGGTTTAGACAAAGCTGTTAGAGGCTCTCTGTGCAAAGAGGTTTATAAAACTGCAGGTCCAAATTAAGCTCATCCTTATTATTTCCCTTTGAAGCAGTGAGTCCACTTGACACAGAGTTTTTTGTTGGTGAAGCTTACTGCCGTGCTCCAGACGTGCTTCTGAAACATTTTGCTGAAGCTCTGCGCACTCTAGGATGTGCAAGACTTGCTCTGCAACCGAAATTCTCAGAGGTGGAAGGAGTCAGGAAATTCCTGTCATTCTCCTCCTGGCCTCTAGCAATTCACTCTCCTTTGTGATCCGCTCCAGAGGGAATAGTGCTCCAGGATGCTGAGAGTTAACACAACCAGCCATTGCAGCAATGCAGCCAGGTGGTGTGCTGCTGGGCTGAATTGCATACACAACAACAGGGCTGGAAATGAGAAGCTACTTGAAGGAAGTTTCACTGGGTCGGGCTGGTGGGTCTCAATTTTGGACTCATAAGGTTCATCCTACTCAAAGGAAGAGGACTGTGGTATAGATCTTGGGTGACTGTGCTGTAATTTGGATTTCAGAATGACTGAGACTTGCTTCCCTGGAGGTCTGGGCAGAGCTTGCCTGAGAGCTGTGGCAGCAGCAGGTATGAACAAGGGAGCGCTGAGGCACATAGCTATTGCAGTCTGGAAACTCAGACTCCGTTAGTTTGGGGCTGACTGGCTTGCTGGCTGATCAGCTACTGGATTTCAGCCATAGAAGTGGGTGCAAGCTAAAGAGGTTTGTCTGCTGTCATAAACCTTGTCTTGCACGGGATGTGTGCAGGTGAGGTGCCTCCCAAATTGTGCTGAGGAGATGGGTAAGACTCGTGGCTCTTGCAGCACGGGGTGGGTGAATAACCGGGTATCCCTGGAGGGGAGGAAACGGTACTGATGTTGTTGTTGACAGAAAAGATGAGTCCTTTTCCAAGGCACTAAGCAAGGCAACAGGATGCAAAGAATGGGGACTCTCTCTGTGCGCAACACCCACATAGCTGCAGCCCAAAAGACTGTTAGCTTGCAATGTTAGTGTGGCAGCATGGTGCTCTACCCTTTATTTTCTATTTGAGAGCTGCAGATGAGCCCAAAGGAGCTGCAAGGGGCCACTTGTGCTGAGAGGCTGATTAAAAATAGGAAAGTGCCTTTGAAGTCCTTCGGTTTTGAAATATCTCACTCTGGAGGTGCAACTCATATAGCACTACTGACGTTGAGAGCTCTGGACTCTGCTTCTCTGGGAAGCAAAATACCATCTACTCTACATTTCCTTTGCTAAATATGCCAAACAACCATGTCCCTTCTCGTTTAGCCCTGAGGGTTGCTGGTTTGAGAGAGATGTAGTGGTGGGCTGGAAAAGAAGTTTTAGAGAAACAAGCATCAGGTGTTGCTGTGGACAGAGTTGCTCTGAGAATGGAAGAAGGGAGGGAGGTAAAAAGCATGCCAATCAGGACAGAAAAGAATATCTCTGGTGGGAATAATGGGTAGCTCTATTAAACATTGGATTATTTCACTCCTCATGTTATTTCTTGCTGGGCATGAAGGAGTTTATTTCCCTGGAACGTGAGAGCAGCAGAGGGCAGCTGGTGTCACAGGTTGCATGCCCTAGTGAGAAGGGGGTGCCTGGAGAGGTGACAGAGCACGAGCTGCCCAAGGGAGCACCATGAGACCAGTGAGGCTGTGCTAAGGTGAGCTCAGCTGGTGCTCAGCAGGAACAGCAAGGAGCCCTAGGCTCTGCAGGTGAGCAGGGCTAGCAGCTCATGGAATCGTGTGTTAGTTTTTCAGTTTGATCTGAGGACCCAGCAGTGGCACTGGGCAAAGTCCCCTTTTGTCACTGGGAGTCACAGTTACGGTGCTGGAGTCACAGCACTGATCGCAGGGATGTGGGGCTTCCTGTGGAAAACAAGAGGCAAACTTAGCGCTGCAAAGGGGACAGTCCCCGGCAGAATATCAAAGTAGATGAAATGTGGGCTTGTTCTTATTGGGGTCACTTTGTTCTTATGTGGTGCCTTTAGAGATTTGAGCCAAAACACTGCATTGCTCTGGGGTGAGAATGGGGCTGCACTGCTCCTGCTCTCAAACACGGAGCACACCCTTGGAGCTGCTTGGGGTGGAGGCTGGCATCTGACCAGCGAGGAACTACCAAGGCAGAGAAGTTGAACAGTTATACTGTCAGGGACTGAAACATCCCCAGGTGATGCTGAACCCATCAGAAAGGAGGTGATTCCATATACAAAATGGGATAGTGCCATGTCATGAAAGGAAGGAAAATGATGAAAGGATAAGGCATTTAAATTATTTGTTTGTGAACTATTTGGCTGTTTATTGGACTCTTTCCTGAACTTTTTATGGGCTCTGAATGAGGAAGAGGTAAATGTCTCTGCCTGTGTCCTGCCCACGCTGGGGCTGTCCCAGTTTGATTGCTGTTCTGTTTTGTCCCTAGGATTCCTTACAGCCTGTTGGATTTCTGCCTCACAAGTTTGCCTAAATTTCACATTATTCCCCATCCCCTGCATTTTCCCAGTTGCTCCTCCATGATTATTTTTATCCCATTCTCCGATTTTTCTAGCAGAGTGCGTAGGAAATTGGACTCTGTGAGAGCTGTCCTACCTAGCACCGTTTTATACGCTCTTTACTTCTCTTCTAAATTTGAAATGGAGAAAAGAACAAAAGGGTCTTTGCAGCATCTCTTGCTTCCAGCTGCTTTCCTCAATGGCACATCGCTCTTCAGATGTTTGGCATTATCTTTAAATCAAGATTAGCAAGGCGCTGTACCAAATTCATTGCTAAAAGATCAGGAACATCTCTTCTACAGCAGATTAGATCCTGCAATACAAAATCCCACAGAAATTAGTGGGTTGACTGGATTCCAGTGCAGGATGGAGACTTTATTGTGTAAATCCATCAATAAAGGCAATCAAGTGAGTCAGGCAAGGTTTGTTTAATACTCTTGCTGTCATCCTTCGTTATTGTGACTGGGTTTCCTCTTGTAAGTCAAGTACACAGGACCAAATCCTTCAAATCCTATGGCTTTGTAGGATTCTCCCCATCCCCTCACGTCACTTTTCATACCATTGATTGTTTTTATTATTTTTTTTTTTTTTTCAGGAGATTGTAATTATGTGGTAGTAATTAGAAGTAAATCTTTCTCTTTTTTTGGAGAGATTTAGTACTGAAAGTGGCTCTGGCTTTGGTCTCGATGGACTTTTGGGGTATTCTGGCCTTCTCCCACACATTGGTGTGGGTTTGGCTGGTGGATGGGGTGCAAGGGTGCGAGGATGGGAGTGAGATGCAGCAGTCACAGGGTTGGTCTGGAGTTGGGGTCTGGGTCTCTTCCCTCTTCCTTGACCTGAGGTGTGTTGTCAGGGCTGCAATTTGTTCTCACTTGGCCAGTCTGACCGGGTGCAGGACCCACAGTACCTCCTTCAGGAATGAGGTGGTCAGCCAGCTGTCTGTAATCAGGGCGTTCTTTCACTTTATGGGAATGGAACTTTTAGTGGAAAAAAAGATCTTTAAAATAAAACCCATCTAAAAATGCATCTCCCTTTCTACCCTGTGACTGACTCATGGGAAGACACCTCAGTAGCCAAGAATGTCTTTTGTTTTCATGCTCCAGAAAGGCTTCCAGCTCTATGCAGTTCTAAATTACCGTACATTTTGGCTTTTTCCATCATAGTTCTTTTCCAGTTTCTCCCAAGAATTTACTGAGACATGCTATATCAGGTTAGTTATTTTCTTTTCCTGTTGGTCTCCCCTCTAATTCCATGCCCAAATACGTGTACAGAAATGATGTCATGGTTCAGGGCAACACACAGCTCTTCCAATCTACCACTAAGCATCTGTGTGACCTCGGGCAGTTTCATTTTCCAAATTCACCACTGTGAACCTGCATATGACTTAATTTTTTGAGTGGAAAAGCAACATTAGGGATGACCACATACCAAATTAGGACTTTCTACTCGTTTGGCTTTGGCTCCAGTTGTAAACAGTAGCAACTATTCTGATTTGGGAAACATGTGGCAGCAATTTATTATGAGAGTTTATACTTGAGCTGAGCTGCATTGGCCTCTCTGGCCAAGTGCATACGTCATGCGAAAATATGTTTTCTTCCTTCTTCAGATGGAGCTGACTTGCCTCTCTGGTGTGGCCTCTGCCTGCTTGCCTGTGTTCAAGTATCTTGCAGCTCTGGTCTGCTGGATTGCCATTTATCCACCTTCAAACCTTACAAATGACTTTTCTCTCCAAATTCTCCTATTCTTCCCAGTGAACAAGCTGCACAGCTTCTTCCTGTGTAAATCATATTCCAAAACTTTGACGTTAACCTTATTTTCTTTTCTTGCATCTTCTGATAAACTCTGTCCCCTGGAACAACCACCTTCATTATTTCACCTTTTCTTTGGGAGAGACTTAAGCGAGGCCACTTTGCTGAACCCTTTAGCATCAATAACGTCACACCTCTGTGAGCACTGATCTGCTTGAGGAGCAGTATCTATATGGTCTGCCAGGTCCCAGGTGGGCTGAGGAAAGGTTTTTCACTAATAACACTGCCCTTTCTTCCAAAGATAATGGAGAAAAACAGGGAAGGGATGAATGAGGATCTTGCTATAAGGTTTTCTCGTTAACGCAGCACTATGTGAATTGTAGGAACAAATTCAAAGTCTTCCAACACTGCCTCAAGCCTGGTGTTTTTCAAACTTGCCTGGATGCTTACTATTTGGCTTCAAACTTAGGTGCTTTAATGAAAGCCGACTGACTTGCAGAGGTCTTGAGTGACCCAGTCTTCCCATTGTCTGCTGAAAAAAAATAATTAAAATAAACCCCTTTCAGCTATTTTGTTGAGATATGAAAAGCAATTAGTGGTATGCTCTGAAATACCTCTGTCTTATAAACCACCCTGAAGGTGGTAAGAATTCCCCCGGCCATGTGGGTAAAATGAAATGATCCATTTATAATTTTCTTACCTTGACAAAATGCAGGGAGTGACTCAAATATGTCCCATCCTTATGGAAATTAATTGTGTTAATGGGATGATTAGAATTTAAAGCTACTGTCATCAAACTGGTTTTTGCGGCTAATGATGGTTCTTGGGAAGATTATGTCATAACGAAGGCGGAGAATCTGCTCATCTATATATACGTGATCTGACCTGAGCCCTTTCTTTGGGTCTCATTGAGCAATGCACTAATAGAGTCAACACAGGCAAACAGTCGCCACCCTCACCATGAAAATAGAAGGTGCCTCGGTGGTCCTTGCTCTGGCATTTTTCTGCTTCTTCTCAGGTTAGTAAACTCTGTTCTTTGTGCTGAAATCTGGGCCTGGTACAGCACTTAAAGACAGCGAAATAGAGGATTAGAGAGTCATTGCTCTTTAAAAGGAGCAACAGAAGACCATTTTTTCTGTACCACTTATGGGATTGATTTTTATTTAACACATTCTTGATAATTGCTTTTTCTTTTGCACTTGAGAATGGTAAAGTTCCACCAATAGACGGAAATATATTTAGTAGGGTTAACGGTTTAAAAATAATAAAACAAACCCTAAAACCAATCACCCCAGTTGTTTATGTGGAAGAATACAAATTTCCAACCTGGCTGGACTTTCACGTAAAATGTTTAATTTTGAACAAAAGTATATTTTGGTGAATTCAGAAAAATAGGAATTTTTTTGTCAAAGTTCTTGCTAGTGAATGCATTTTCATAGGGCTGCAGTAGAGAAACTTCAGCAGGAGTTCAGACTTGATGTAATGGTCTTTCACTTTGCTGCCCATTTATACTGAAAAAGAGCTGATGGAGGATTTTTTGATGGTTCCCTGTGATGCCACAGATGATGCAAGAGAAAAGGATGAAATATATATTATACTTGCTCTAAATGGCTTAGTAGAAAGAAACATATCAGCGACTCATCTACTGACTCATTAATTTGGTAATTTATAAGAAATACTGTGAATGGAATGGGCCTTGAAAAGGAATTTGAAGGTTTGGATAAACAATGATATTATGGGCTGGCTCTAGTGTCCCAGTTTTGTGTGAAGATGAAGAAAGCTAAAAGTATTTGTGTAAGGTTGATGCCACTACCAAGGCAGTGGAGTAGAATAATAGAGAAACTCTTATCAAACAATCCTTGAAATTGGGATTTTAATACTCTGAAAAGTAACACAGTGAAGGGGGGCACAAAAAAGGATTTGTTTTTGCATTTGAATCGCAAAAAAAAGCAATCTTCCGGAAAGTCTCTAATGCCCAGTCCTTTCTATCAATGTACAATAATGTATTGGATTAGTTTTTATTTAGAGGTATTTGAGTGGATTATGAAACTGCATCAAGTATTTTAATTAAAGGCTTTTGATTTTAAAAATTTCCTTTCAAAGACTTTGTATGGTTTCATTGTTTGTTTTTTTTTTTTTTTTTTTTCTCCACAGATGTTGCCAGCCAAGCTTCGATTAAGGCGAGTCCAACCTTTTCTATTTTGGTTCTTCTTTTGTTTTGACAACTACGCTGCTTAATGCACGCTTTAAGCAAAGTCATTCAGACAAACTGTACTGAGAGATCACTCTGTTGTTCTAGGGCTGAAAACAGGGATTGAATTTCACCATGTTTAGAGACAACATGCTTATAATCAGCAATGGCTCTAGCTGACAGTGTGTGTTCAGATATGTGTTCAGCATAGTGCACCAAACTGCTCAGAGCTGGAAGTCTTATGGGATGAAGTTAGAAATGGCATGAGCTATATTTCTAATGATATTTGCTTCTGATTCAGCAGAAACCCCCCTTTTCTGAGTCTGATAATTAAAAGAATTAAGCAAAGTCCTTTGAGATTCAGAAAATGATCTGATTCAATGACCGAGAAGTCAGCTCTATTCATGTTTTAATCAAACAAGCTTGTCTCTCCCTAGCAAAGACCCATTTAGAAAATATAGTAGACAAAAAACAAAACTAAGTGCTTCGTTCATTCTCCCTAACCTGCATCTCCAGTTCCCCAGCAGAAGAGGCAACTGGCTGATGCCACATGAGACAATGTTGGTGCTCCGCTCCCTGAGAAGATTGTACTTCTCTGTGGCTCATCCCTTGCACCCGAATCTCTCCTCACTCTGCTCTGGCCAATTCATTGCTTTCACATCCCGCTGGCACTTCTAGGGCTTTATTTGCTGCTCTTGAATTACTTTATAATATACAGTCCTCCCCTGCAGTGGGTAGCAATTTGCAGCTGTATGCAAATTAAATGTGTATTCCTTTTCTCATGAATAATGGCCCTTGCAGCGGGCTTTGAACTTTCTTCTTGTCTCTTCTGCCTCGGGAGCCACAAGAGGGGCTCCTGGCACAGCCTGTGGTGAGGGATGGGGGCAAGGAGTGTGGTAGCCACCCTGGTGTGGAAAGCTCATTGTTGTCCAGAGAACACGGACCACCCCAAAAATGAAATGTGAATGAACTGTCCTCAGGATCTCGATGGCCTCCGAGGGAACCCTCCACTGACTACCCTCTTCCGCACGTTTCAGAACGAGTGCATGAAAATTTGGTCCCTCCTTCGCAGCGGCAAGTTTTCCTGCCCCACCAACAAGCAGCCCATCAACGGCCCGGATGGCAAGAGGGACCTCAACAAGTGCCTGATGTGCCAGAGGCTGCTGTGAGTATCAGCCGCCCAGCCCCCTGGGTGCCTTCTCTCATCCCATAGCGAAGTGCCTGCTCCCGGGAGGCTCCATCTGAGTGCTGCAGCCCTGGGCCAGGCAGATCTGTCCATAGATCTTCAGCAAACCTGCGTGCCTGTTAGTGCTCTGGAGCTGATAGCACAGAGGGCAGGGGGGACAGGCTGTGAGGAACAAGCCCACGGGCGAGAAAAAAACACGTGGATTTCATTTCTTGTTCCTGTAGATGATGTTGAATGGGATGGAACACTTGGGTGTTAGGCAGAGAGAAAGGATGGCAAAATGCCACTGATGAGGAGATGCTAAATACCCTGAGCATGTCTCATGGGGCTGGAGCCCCGAGTCCTGGGCCATCCTGCTGTGTTGCACAATGGAGAGGTGGGGTTGGCAGGGCTGGCCTTTAATCACCCCTTATTTTGGTTTTACGTCTGAGGGCTGCATGCTGCTCTGTCGCTCACACCTCCCTTTCTTGCAGGGAAAGAGACTCAAAAAACAAAGGGAGTGGTGGAGAAGTGAACAGAGACGTGAGCTCCGGAGAGGTGAGGTGAAGCATCGCTACTTCTGGTGGGACACCAGCAGTGGGGCAATGCCGTGGCATGGCCTTGTCGGTCTCCAACCCACTCATTGTGTGCTTCCTTGCCTGCAGTCCCTATCAGGCAGTTACCAACACAGTGCATATGTTCTGTGTAGAGTGTAGGCTAAGGAAGATGTCTCCTGCTTATAAAGCACACTGCTGGCATTCGGCAAATAATTAATAGCAGTGGTGGTGCATGTGAGCTCTGACTAGGGCAGGGTGTGGGACAGGCTGGCTCTAATTGTGCCTTGTTTATCTTGTTGATGCACCTGGATGGTTTCTTTTTTACCCACAGCTGTTTTTCTAGACAGCATGTCTTTACATAGAGGGACTTGTTTTTTCCAGCCTTGGGTTTTCATTCTGTGTAGGAGAGAGTTGGTGTTCATCAGATAGCGTTGGTTACAGGGATTTAATTTTTTATACCTCCTGGTTAAGTAGGATAGCTTTCTTGCTCTGGTCTGTCCAGGTAATTGAAATGATTTGTAAAACATAGCTGATTGAAGGGAAATCTTTTTTAAACATCAGGCTTGCTAGTGTGTGGCAAAAGGACTGCTCCAGGGTGTCAGGCAGAGACCTACCCTGAATTTCGTTGTTCAGCCACAGATTCAGTGTGGCTTTTGGCAAGTAATTTTCTGGGCTTTCCTATCGGCAGATCTGGGATAAGCTGCAATACTGTCTCCTCCAAATGCACTGTGAGGGGAAAAAACTGTTACAGACCACATGGCAGATAACCTTAAAAGTGCTGCATAAAGGATCCTAAAGACTTGCACATAGCATGTGCTGCTGGTGCTGCAGGCCTGTTCGTGTGTCCCAAAAGCCATAGGAAAGCTGCTCAGAAGAAAGTAAAGGCCAGGCTGAAATGCTTAAGCAGGTTTTGCTACAAAAATATTGTTGTGGAAGAGTGCTTTGCTTAAATTAATACAGTGTCATTCTATGTAGAGGGTAAAAATGTCCCCCTATTTTTCCTTTGTGCCTGGAAGTGTGAGCTCTACAAGGATTTTTTTTTAATGCCTGCAGCTTCATCCGTCTACTGTCCACTGCTTTTTAAAATTCTCGGTAGCGTGTTTACTCACTAGCAATAGGAAAACTAACAAAATTGTTGCTTTTATACATAGAGCAGAACCTAGGTTCTTCAGGCAAGCTCTTGCGTGTCTTCTCTATTAAAAGTAGAAATAAGACTACCCTGGATGGAGATGATAAATGTGCTCATCTAAGAATACAGATTTTTATGCTGCATGCTACAGTTTAAGAAATGGTGCATCAGGCAAACAATTTATGGTTTGCCAGTGAGTTTTATGCTTCAAGGAAACAAGTTGTGTTTGAAATGTAATTGATTGGATGCGTGATGCTTTGTGGATTTGTGGGAGATGCATTGCGGTCAGCATGTCTATGTGAAACCACGTTTCTGGCACTTCTACAGGATGAGTGCCGGGAGTTTCGGGATCTGTTCAAGAAAGGGAAACTTTCTTGTACAAGAGAGAATGACCCTGTCCGGGATTCCTCAGGGAAGCAGCACAGCAATAAGTGCATCATGTGTGCAGAGAAGTTGTGAGTAGAGAAAACCACTGTTTCTGTTACTGGGGCTCCCTGGAGCAATATTTCTTCACTTTCTCATCCTGTTTCTCTTTCAGCAAAAGGGAGAATGAGCATAAAGCAACTACAACCAGAGGAAGAAATGATAAGGTGAGATTTAAGTATTAGGTCAATAGACAACTCTTTTGGATTTTCATTCAAGATAAAGAGGCAGCATTACTGTACTCAGTTGCTCTGTCTCTACTGATTTCACTTGGAGATCCACTTTGCTTTCCCTGCTTGTTTCTTGTTGATGCTCTTAATCCTCTGAGTAAATAGTTTCTGTTCGAATGTTATGGTCTATCTCACTGACCCACAGATCTAATGACACAGACAAATCCCATGAGAATAAAAAGTGTGCTGTACTGTCCTGACATCTGGCAAAGGATGGGGAAGCCAGTGCTACTGAAGGTGTTAATTAGGTTAAAAAGAAAAGCTGGGTGAAAAGCTTTAAATCTGTGCTCTGAGATGCTCCAAAGATCATTATGTTGTGGGAGGAGAGCTCAGCCCTGTGCAGTCTCTAGGGTAGCTCAGTTTTTAGCTTTCCCCATTGGAAACTCTGCTCTCATAATGCAGCCACTGTGGTGTTGTGCACTGATGCTTTCCTGGTGAAAGCAATTCAGTAACGAAAAAAAGAGGTACTTATCGATGCTTACCTTTTGATTTCTGCCATACTGGGGACTAGTGCGGTCCCCTTAAGCCTCAGTCTTGGGGATAATCCTGTTTTAGTGCTTTTCCTAATGACATTGGCACAAAAAAATGGAAGTGTGAGTGAAACTTGCTGATGGCAAAGCTGGGAGGCAGCATCAGCAGAGAAGGATCAGCAGATCACTCAGGACTAATTGGATAGTGCTGAGGCCTGGAGTAATAGAAACAAGATAAAATGTAATAACAGAGTGCAAGATCACACAGGCAGTGATTAATGAGAATTCCTGCTCGTCAATTAGAAATGACAAAGGATAAGAAAGCCCTGCATTTATTAGTGGGTCAAGGATGCGACAGACCCATGAAAAAGACAAATTTATGTCTCAGCAAGGCTTTTGCAGCAGAGGTCAGGCTGTGAACAAAGCTCCAGAAATACTGGCTCAAAGGGAGAGAGTTTGAGAGAGGCTGCTAGGGGAAAAGCAGATCAGTCTCTGAGGCAACAGCAGGCCCAGGGGTCACCTGGAGCTTGGTTCACCTGGTGTCAGGTTGGGCCTCTGCTCCCCACAGCTGGTTTGGCACTAGGAAGGTGTGGGTTTGTGTGCTCTGAGTGTTTTGCTTGGTGGCTGCCAGTGGCAGTCCAGTAGCAAAGCTGAGGAGTGGGAGGCTGAGGGATCTGGGGTGTGCTGCTGGGGAAATCCTCCCTGGGCACAGACAACTGGTGACTTCTAGGCAAAGGAGGAGGCACTGACCTGCTAAGGACCTTAATGCAAGCTGGCCAAAACCTCTTGTGTACTAAGTGAGCAGAAGATAGCAAATGTTAAAACCTATTTGTAAGATGTAAGTGGGATCTAGGTATGCATCTTCAATATCTGTTATTTGGCATCAGCTGTTGCAGGATCTCCAGTAGCTGAAATTGGAGGGACCGAATGCTTCCCTCCAGGTTACATAATGGGGGCAAATTAACATGGTTTCTGTGCAGTAACGTTCAGCAGGGAACAAATTAATCATCTTCTCTCCAAACAGCCTTCCACAGCTCAGGGACTTTTAAGGATGTTTGCATTGTGCTTTTGTCCCAGAGTGTGGTTGGTGGTGGAGGGTAGTACTGCTTTGTACATGGAATTATCTAAGCTAAGATCTGGGATAAAAGCTGTAGCTGTGTGCTAAGGATGGTGGGAGAAGTGGGATGGCTTTGTTACCTACCGGCCACATCACTGGCGTGCTTTGGATAGCCCAACACGGAGCACAATAATTAGTCAGGCTGTAGTAGAAAACTCCTGACACGTGCTGTGCAGGCAGAAGCACCCATCATTTTTCTGACTCACTCTGTTTATATACTAAGTGGCTGATACTGCACACCCTCTTCTCTCGTTCGCACCCAGCCTTCCCTGTGATGCATTTGTGATGGTTCAGTGCTTTCCTGGCAGGAAACCCCAGGTTTCTAAGAATCAGGTCAACAAGGCAGGAAGGACGGGGTGCCCTAACCGCTGCCCTCCTTCCACAGGATGACTGCAGTGAGTATCGCTCCCAGTTCGAGGCTGGAGGACGGCTGTCCTGCACGCGGGAGAACGACCCTGTTCGTGATTCCTCTGGCAAGCAGCATACCAACAAGTGTCTCATGTGTGCAGAGAAGTTGTGAGTATAGCTTCCAGCAACGGCAAAGAGGAAAACCTCGTGCTGTGAAACTGCAGCTTCTGCACCTGGGTGACGCCTGGGGGAGTCCTGAATCCCAGTTGCCCTCCGAGAGATGCTCTTGCCGTAGGGCTTTGGCTATTGCCCCTCTTTCTACCTCCCTTTTGGTGAGAAGGGCCCAAGGGCAGGTGAGAAGCAGCGGGGAGTAGAAGAGAAGCAGGGTTGATAGAGGGCAACCCCTTCCCCAGGGGCTGTCGGCCGCGGGTAGCTCCCGAGGAGTTTCCCATGCGTGTACTTTGCCTTCCAGATGCTCTCTCTCTACTCCCATAGAGCATATGCAGAAGCAGCCCTGATATGAAAGCAGCCACCCGGACCCAGGATGTAGCGTACAGTGGGAATGGTGAGGAGAAGGGAGAAGGTTTAGGGGAGGGAATTAGGAGCAGGGCCACCAGGAACAGGGTCTGTGGATGGGGAGCTGGTGCCTGATGGCATGACATGGGTTTGTGGGGCAGCCCCAGGACCTGGTGGCACTTGCACTGCCATAGCACTCTCTCTTTTCTTGTATCTTCTTCTTCAGCAAAAAAGAAGCCCAAAGAGGAGGCCAGTCTGGTGGAACTGCCCAGCGCAACAAACCGCTCACTGCAGAGTGTGCAAACCAGGTGAGACCGAGCTCAAAGCCTCCCCTGAGCTCAGGGAAGGGGCTGGGGGGTTCTGAGGGATCCTCATGGCCAGGGACTGCCCACGCTCAGCCCTTGGTGACCCCAGGGCTCAGGATGTTGGAGCCAGCTGATGGTGGGGGAGAAGCAGGTTGTATTGCAGGCCCTGCAGTGGGATGGGTGTGTGTGAATATACAAAAAGTGGCCAGGTTTGGACCTGGCAGAACAGGCCCTTTTGCTGTCCTGGTGGCGTGATGCTACATGGGAGATAAAGGGCAGGTTTGGGATCTCTATGGTTCTGCCAGATCATTTGGTGGGAACGAAACCCTGTATGGAGCAAGCTTCAGAGCTGCTTCTTCAGGAAGAGCCCCCACAGTTCCCTGGGTCTGGGAGGAGGATGGGGCAGGACAGGAGCTGATTTAACTTCCTGCATCTCTGCTCATATGAAAGACTTTTCTGTTTCTGGTTGACAAATGTGCTCCTGCCCCTTTTGCAGAAGAGCTGCAGTGGCTCAGGGTCTCAGGGCGTGAACAACAGACGGCCCTTCTCCACGAACAGAGGGTGAGCATGGCAGCCTGGCCCCACAAATCCTGGCACCAGTTTCTGCCCCCTTCCACACGTGTGGTGTGCTTTCTCCTAGGGGTGGTTTGGAGGTTAATCAGGGTGGGAGCGGTTCAGCTGCACCCAAGAGCACCACCTGGGATGGAGAAGTGAGAGCTGAGGAGCTCAGCGCAGCACTCGTCGGTGATGGGGAAGCTAGACATAGAGCAGGGCACGTTTCTTGTGCAACCCTTGCTCCTTTTTAAAGGCATTCTTGCTGCTCCTGTACACAAAGCAGTGATTGCTGTGCTCAAAATCTCTCAAGACAGCTTGCCCAGCAAAGCCTGCCTCCTGGCAGCCAGCCCTGCTGCTTGGCCCCAGCACATCCTCACCTGCTGGCTGGGAGGCAGTGCCTGATGCCCCACATGCTCTCTGGGCACTGGTCAGTCCCCCTGGATTTTAGGGCTGCCAGGCTTGATCAGGGATCAGTTGCTGCTTTTTCAATGCTTTTGCTGAGGAGCTCTGAGATTTCTTGGTTTTGGCTGCTGCAGTCCCTTCGTTTCCCCCAGCGCAGCAGTGTCAGCGGGCAGACAGGGTGTAGAGCCCTCTCTGTAGCAGCAATTGCTGTAGAAAGCTGGTTCCCTGGCTCTCCTGGGATAATCTCTGTAATGGGGACCTGCTGCTGACTTCCACGCAGACAGGTGGGGGGGGGAGTCCTGTTGCAGGGACTGCCTGTGCTGTATGGCAAGCCAAGCTCCCTGTTAAAAAAGTGACGAATAATGGCAATGGACATTAAATTGATCTAGTTAAGCCCCCAGGGTGGTGATGTGGCTGGGCTGAGTGCAGGGCACGGTTTTGGTACATGGCCAGGGGCTACTTGACTTCCTCTGCCTTGGCACAAGCAGCTCTGTGGGGACTGGTGGGGAGGGTGGGTCTGCACTGGGCTCCCAATGCACTGCAGGGGCTGTGCCATGAGCAGCTTCTGTGCTCTTTCTCCCTGCCAGCCCGCAAGGAAACTCAGCCCAGAGCGGTAGGGACTGCAGCCCGGCGCCTGGCCGCACAGGACAGCGTGGAGGCCCTGACACCTACCAGCCGGTACGCCCAGCTCCCTTTCTCAGTAGCTCCTCCTGTTCCCAACATCACCCCGAAACCTCACGCTGGGACCTGTGTGCTCGAAAGGGCTTGAGCTGGGTGGCAGAGTCTGTACCCTGCTGCTGTCCCTTGGCACAGGAGGGGTGTGAGGCTGGATGTGGCCATTTGGGAGCCTCTAAGGCCAGTTCTGCTGCTGGAATTGGTTTGTTATAGGCGTATGTCAGGTATGGGGGTGGTGGTGGTGGCCTGGAGCTCAGGGAAGTGATGGTGGTGTCCCCCCTGAGTGCTGAGAAGATATCGAGTCAAAGACCCTGAGCAGGGTTGGGGCTGACCAGGGGACAAGGACAAGGCTGACACAGGGAGGGAGCGCTGGAGGAGGGCACACTGAGCCATAGGTAATGACTGCATGGAGTAACGTGGGAGGAAGAAGGGGGTGTGTGCTCTCCCTGTCTCCGCAAAAAGAAAATGCATTAGTTTCAATGAAGCTAAAGTGGAAATTATGAAACTAATAAGAGAAAATAAGTTACTATAAAAAGGATGACTAACCTGTGGATCTTGCTGTCACAGGGTGTTGCCAAGAGCTAGGGTGATTAAAAAAAAATGACCTGCCACTTACAGTCAATGCAGCAATTTAAATAACATTTTGGAAAGGATAGGAAATGCTTTTCTGTGGGGCTGGAGGGACCTGATTATGGACTCCCCTAACTCTCTGAACCCTCTGTCACTGACTGCTATTAGAAAAAAGACACCTGAACCAGCTCCTGGTTTTTTTTTTTTTTCTATTCTGGTATGGCAGTTTTAATGCATTCCAGAGGAAGCATCAGGCATAATAACACCAGTCTGCTTCAGGGCTTAGTGGTATTTCCTGGTAGCTCCAGAGGAGGAGCAGATGCTGATCAGCCTGACTGACGAGAGGTGATTCAGAGAGCAAACCTGCCCCTCTCCTCTCTCCAGGGCCATCTGTGGGGTTTGTCACAGGGAGCTCCAGTTCCCAGAGCTGAAGGAGGGGCAGCACTCGATGCTGGTCCCTGTGTGATGTGGGGCTGCCGGTGAGGCGGTGGTGGCGCACGCATGGGTCGCACCACAGGCAGCGGTGTCTGATGCGTAGGAAGGCATCTGGCAGGGAATTGCAAAGGTCAGCGCTGTCTGTCTTCACGTCATCGTTGATTACCCAGATGAGGGAGGAAGCAGCACATTAATGAAATTAGCAAGTGACGTTTAACAAGAGGGTGTTGCTGCAGCACCCCGATATCACCGAACCCACTGTGCCGCCCAGCAAGAAGCCTTCCTTCTGCACGGTGCTTCCCCCTCTGTAGTGCTGTTGACTCCAGAGAGGCAATAAATGATCTCTTTGTGCCAAATGGCACAGGGAGAGGAGGTGAGATGCCCTCCCTGTCCTGGCTGCAGATCTCCTCCGATTGCGCCATTTGCAGTCATTGCGACACATGTGTATAGGACCTGGAGAAAGAAAGGGGATGGGAACACGTTAGTCACTCCTTTGTCTTGGACTTTTTTTCAGCTCCTGGTGCAGAGGTGGACAGTAAGGCTGGGAAAGGGTCTATGTGTGAGGGAGCAGGCCGCAGGATCTCTGATGAAACTTGCCATGACTCTGCAAACGTCTGTGCTGGTGTGCTTGTAGGATAATGACCTAAGCATGAGAGGTCTTGTTCTTTCTGCTCTGAGTTTTTCCTGGCTGTGCCACGTGTGCTTTGTAGGAAAAACTGTGTTTAGATGCTTCTGCTGTCATGCTTAAGAAGAAACAGGAGGGCACACTTAGTCATAGCTGTTCATACGTGCTTGCGTCTCCTCATTCCATGGGTGTCAAGTCGCACAGTGTTGCACCACCCTCAGGCGGCTGGACTCCTTCATCAAGGCTTTTCCTTCATTTTTGGCAATGAGTGTCTGCTGTCTTGCAGAAGAAACAGGCATGAAAGCCCTAATAAAGAAGGATTAGGGACAGGTAGCAGAATTTTTTTGTATTCTCATGGTTCCTCAGAGAAGTAAATGTGCCCTGGACCAAAGTGTCAGGGCAGATCAGACGAGCAGCTCTAGGTCTGTGCCTGGCAGGGGTGCTCTGGCCCCCAGATTTTGGCTGCTTGGTCCAACAGGAGGTGTTACCTCTTTGCAAACCTGGCTTTGCCAAAGGTGTGATGGATGTGCCGCAGGGCAGAGGGGCCTCAGGGCAATGCCTGGTTTGCGAGCACTGTTAAGTAGCATAAAGGAGGGTCTTGCAAGAGAACCAGCACCAAATGTGATTTCTTTCTCTCTTCAGCTGGACTGTGATCGAATTCTGCACGGGGTAAAGGGTGGAAGGATTTTCTGCAACAAATCCTCACAACCCGTCTGTGGCACTGATGGGAAAACATACAAAAATGAATGTGACTTGTGTTCAGCTGCCATGTGAGTAGGCGGAGAGATTTCAGTAATACAGGGCCATCCACCATTCCCGAGTGTCTTTTGCAGCACAGTGTTTGTTTTGATACATCATGACTCACTATCAAGTGTGTCCTTGGTGCCTTGCTGTTAAGCAAACATAGATCAAAATGCTTGAGATTAATCTGATGACAGCTAATTAAGATACACAACTTTCCAGAGTCCCCTGTTCCCCTTCTACCCGATCATAAGATTGCTTGGGGAGTAATAAATGCCATCAAATTGGAAGTAGCATCAAAGTATTAAGGAGTCCACAGAGGACCATCATGTCGATGGCAGAGAGCTGTGGCATTGCAAGTGAATAATAAGCAGTGTCTTGTCCTCCCGTTGCAGGAGAGCGTCAGTCTACATCACAGTAAACTATCGAGGTGAATGCCGAAACCCTGTCCCTGAAATGGTAAGCAGCGTGTCACTGTCAGGCTGGAAGAGCATCAGTCTTTTATTTTCCCTTGTGAAAGTCCTCTGCTGGCACTGTGTGAGCTTTTGGGGCCCTGATCCATGTTTGTGGCGGAGAGGTTGTCGAGACAGAGTGAAAAATAAGAAGCTGTGGCCATTGGTGACGACCTGGCCTACTGTGCTCACCTAGCAAGAGCCAGGAGTCCACATGTTGACCTTCTAGGCAGGTTAATTAACAGGTTAACCGAACTAACAGGTTAGCTGAACTAACGGTTTAATTAAAACCGTGCTCTGGGGGTGCACTTCTGCCATGTGGCACAACAAGCTAGGGAGTTAGGCTCAGAGGGGCAACAGAGCCCCCTATCTCCTCCTTTTTTTTCCTTTCTTTCTGTCCTTGCTGGAGTGGGTGGTTGGGAGCTGGAGAAAATGGCCACCCAAAATGCCTCCCTGCTGTGGCACCCTCATTCCAGGTGTGTGCTGGGGTCCCAGCCTGCACACTGTGTCTGTGGTGAAAGCACCAGAGCCTTGGGAGTGGGGTGCTCATGTTCAAGATGCATTCAGATAGGTTCAGACTTGGATTTAACTGAGGCATGATCCCCGTATTTTTACCTAGACCATATGGTAGGACAGTGACACAACATCTGGGAAAACATCTGGCTTTTTTCCTGAGACTTTGGTGATACCAAAAAGTCCAGAATTGCATAAACCATAGAAGCCTCATTTCCCAAATAAAATCCATGAAGATGGTTGGGAAGTGAAAATTGTTCATGAGGTGACGTACTTTTGGGAAAGGTCTTGAACCTTGTGTGATTTTCCCCCTAGCAGATGACTCAAAGACTTCTCAGTAGCAGCTCAACAGCCCTCAGAGCTTTGTTCTACAGCCAAGGTCTCTTGATTTGCGTGTCCTGGGTGTGCAGGACTGATCTTAGTGTTGGCATGAATTCTTGAGAAAATGAATATTCATCCCTAGGGAAATGTTGATATTTGTTCCCACTCTAAACCTGGAGCGAATCAAAATATCAAGACACACTGACAAGTTGTATAAATTTTTGGATGTGAACTTTGGCTTCTTAATATGAATTTGCTATTGATGTTTCTGTAGGCAAAACAGTATCACCCTTGGCATAAAGGGCTTTATAATGCAAAACAGCCATCACAGGGGTTTTACCCTCCTTTGCTCAGAGCCAGGATGCCCGTAGATCCCCAACATGTTAAAAGTGAAGCATCCCAGCTTGTATTCTTCTGTGAAACAGCATAATGCTCTCAATACCATTTAAATCTGAAGAAACTATAGTGCAGAGAAAAATTTTGCCTGTGATTGTAGTGGAGGTCTCTGTGTCTCGCCCTTCATTGTGATGAAGTCAGTGTTGGCTCCTGTACACTGGGAGCGGAGGCACTACGCAAACCTGCCAGGGGCTTTGCTCACATTGCTGGGGACGGCCAGGACTGGGTGTACCATGGCAACTGAAAAACACAGAGGATCCCCTCTGAGCTGTGTCTGGATTGGGATTCCTTACCATTTTGTGCTTTACCAAGCTGTGCTAAGCTCTCAAGTCTTTGCAATTAGAGGAATACGCCATATACTGAAAGTCAGACAATTTTAGCTATGTTAAAATTATTCCAAGGAGGGTTGGAAGCAATTAAAAGGAAAATGATAAGATTTTCCACTGAAAAAGGCCAAAACACCCCTCTGAACAATGAGTTATTCTTTCCTTATGTATATTGTGTCACTTGAAGAATCAGATTGGAAATTGATGGAAGCTCATTTCCTTAGGAAACCTCTTGTGTCCATCAAAGACTTCCCTTATTTTTCAGTTGGAAGCTTATGAAAAATACCCTGATCAATGTTATTCTTCACCACTGAAATTCATGGTAATATGTGTTTTAATGCGTGAAGACCCAGGTACTTGCTACTTGCTACGAAAACCTGGAGACCAGCTCCAGCCGTGCCTTCATAAGAAATGGTTTTAGACAGCTGCAATATGCAGAATGAAAATGCAAAGGACCAAAGTTGTCTTTAAACTTCAGAAAAGATAATATTACATTTTTAGTAGCAATTTTCCTTGCGTTTTATTTTGAAAGCTGTGGAGGTGCTGTGTTGCCTGACAAAATGTGTGTCCAAGCTGCCTGATCTCTTCCCAGCTCAGTGCCTGCAGCCACTCCTGCCAGCAGAGCTCCTGCTGAATTTCCAGGAGTTGCTGGCAACGCTCCCTTGATGTCGGCTAGATTGCCATCAGGGAGGGGTGGCTGTAGGAAGGGATGGGAGCAGTGTGGTTTGAGAGAGATCCAACATTAAAGGGTACATCTGGACAGTGTGCACTGATGTGGTGGAAAACCTTCCTGCAGAGAGAGCCCTGGGGCTGTCTGGCATCAGGGCTCCTGCCTTCCATGCAAGGTCTGTGCCATAACCAAATTCCTTTGATCTGGTTCTGCTTTAGTGCAGAGTAGCTGAGCCCAGGGCTTAGATATTTTTTTAGCAGACCAGCTGGCCACTATGTCCTGCTATGCTGTGTCATGTGGGTTTATTAATTGTAGATCTTTCCAGAATGTTTCGCTTTTAATGCTCTCTTGCAATTCAATTTCTTGTTCAAAGGCTTTCTCCTCTTTCTCCTAAATCTCCCACGCACTAGACACCAGCCTGCCCATATTAGTTAGCAGGCCAGGCAAAAAGGGGATGTCCATTTTTAATTTGTTTCCTAAAGAACAAACAGACAAATTCCAGGTTTTCAACAGGCTACTCCATTTATTTACAGTGCTCTTTTTGTCATGCCTCTCTTTAAGAAGGCAGAAGAAGGAGGAAAAAAAAAAAACAACAAGCAGGACCTTTCTCTGCTAGATAGTGGGTATGGAAAGCACCTAGCTTCAGGCTGAAATTTGTCGTGTTTTCTAGTCTGGCAGTGACCCAACTTGCCTACCACAGTGCCACACTCTGCCCCAGCTGAATTGTGCAGCCTCTGAGCAGACCGGAGGGGCTGTCATGCAGATCCTAATGCTCTGCCAGTGTAACAACGGTGTTGTGCTTGGGGATGAGCTTATTGCTTGCTCTTTTTTTCCAGAAGTAATGGAGTTCAGACTGCCAGCAAATACCAGGGATCAGCTGTGACCAAAGGTACAGAGAAACAGTAATTTACTCCCTTTTGGCCAGCCTGTCCTCTGGGGGTGGCATGTCACAAGGGTTTGGGTGTCAAACCTTGCCTGGGCAGGTGGCAGGGCTGGGGCAAAGGGCTCTGCAATGTGCTCTTTCCCCCTCACCACAGCCTGGGAGCAAGGTGTGGGTCCTTTGCAGAATCAGAGGGGTGAAGGGAAGCCCCTGCCAAGGGGGCTGAGCCCATGGGAGTGTGCAGACTTCATGAGGACTTCCCAGTGCCTGCAGTGGTGGGCTCTGCCCATTCCCTAGCTGTCCCTGCAGGGGCGAGAGGATGCTGGCAGAACTTATTGCTGTTGTCCCCCCATCACAAGGAGGCAGGGATGGCACGGGGTCCTTGAAAGTATCCCAGCTTGGAGCTTTCCTGGTGGTCCTTACAGGTCCTTTGCCTTCTGGGGCTACAGTAATAAACTGCCTCTCCCTGTCTCCCTAGGGCAAGTAAAGGAAGAGTTGACGTCAAGCATCAGGGGAGCTGCGGAGTTCCCAGCGCTGTTGGAGTCACCTTTGTCCCCTTCTGCAGCAAATGGGCCTGTCCTTGCTCAGGTGGAGGGCGAAGAGTTGTGGGGACCCAGCGGTGGCTTCCCAAGTTGGCCCCACGCGTGCTGTTGCGGTTGCTGCTCGGCTCGGGCTCTGCCACCTCGCTGTGTCTTAGCGTGCTTCTACAATAAAGATAACTCCACAGCGTCCTGTCACTTTTCTTCACTGAGCCTCGTGGGAGGGATGTGCAAGTCCCTGCTCCGGCTTGTCACCAGGCGTCCCTTGGGCAGTAAGCATGCACGGAGGCCCCAGGGGTGCATCTGCTGCCGTAAATGCCAAGCGAAGATGTCAGACCCAGAAAGGAAGAGTGTGGTCTGGGTTTCATGAGGAGGGGCCAGGGGTTGGGTTCTCTGAGATGTGAGGCCTTTGATAAATTCCTTCACCCGCCCCCCCCCGGCCCTTTTCTCTTGCCTGTAAAATGGACATTAAAAGATGCTTACCTACCTCAGAGGGTTGTTTTGAGATTTTAATTGGTTTACATGTGGAAGCCTGCAGAGAGAAATCTGTTTTAAAACACTAAACCTGGTGTGCAGGTAGTTTAACTGCTGCAGTAAGTGCCTTCTTCCAGCCCTTTCGGCTTTGAGAAGCTCTGGGGAGCAGATGCACCTGATGGGTCATGTCAGATGGACACGAGGCTTCTGGATCATGGGCATGGCTGGGAAGGTCTCTGGGATCCACAGTGTCCATCTGGCCTGTGGCACATCTGAGGCTGTGCTGGCCAAGCAGAGAGCTCAGCAGCCCACCTTGGTGGCCTGTGGACCACCACCACGTGCTTCTGGGTCACCTTTCTGCCTTGGCTAGTTTGTGCAAAGCAGGTCCTGTGCCGCTGTCTGATGTCCCGGAGGGCACGTGGGCTCAGCCAGTGCAGGAGGGGGAAGAAGGGAGAGAAGCTCCATGACTGTTGAATGGTTTAAATTATTTAAGGAAAGAAAAATGTCACTTGGAGATTTAGCTGTTTTGCAGTTAGATCTAGTTCATCTATATTCTGAAACTATTTTGAGATGAAGTTGGGTCTTTGAGCTAAATGCTCCCGGGGCTAGCTAGGGGTCTATTAGCGCCATGCACCTGAAAATTGGGTGGGATTTGCAAAGGAGAAAAATGTGATAGTGGATTAACAGAAACCTATTGGTGGTTTGCATGCCTTTCCTGTACTTTTATAGCTGTTACTTAAAGCAAATATGTTCTTATTTGTATAAACTTTATTGCAGGACGTTTCCAGAAGACCTTGAGTGAACACGCAGTGTTTGAGTCCACTTTAGCTGTGACCTGATCTGTAAATACGCTCTGTTGCAGATAAGGCTGGAGTAACTTTCTTTCAGATTTTGGCAAGATTTCACTCAGTGCCAATTAATTTGGCTCTCCTCACAGATATTGATTTTTTTTTTTCAATTAAGTTATCACAATTCTTTTTTTTTCCTTAATGCAGCTAATGAAAATTGATTTTTACTCTCATAAAGTACTTCCGCATGTATTGCATTTATCAGTCTATGACTTTATTATCAGCAGATTCTGACACAAGCAATGGTTAATATTTTGTATGCTGATTTTTAACATGTGCAAACACTATTGTTTAGAAATAAATTATCACTGATTATTTCTACATGGAAAATCCCACCACGTATAGTTATGCAGGGAAAAGTCACTGGTTTCATCCTATTTAGCTGTTTCTGGAGGTCCAAAATTTGTCTGTCTTTGAGCTGATGAAACAGGTGAACCCTTGAATGTTATTTATGCAGCTTGAGAAGGATGAATATGAGGCAGTAAAAATGTTCGCTGATGATGTCTGCTCACTGATTCCAGCTAAAATCATGTGCAGGAACTTCTGTGTGATATTTTTTTAAAAGCAGTACACAGTTTGAGGTTTAAAATAAATTCTTGCAGATGAAAATCAGTGCACTTGAAAGCGCTATTATAACTTGTAGTGATTTCAAGCATTCAGATTTTGAAATAATCACCCATAAAACCTGCATTAATTGTGTTCCAAAACCAATGAACTGATGAGGAGGGTGCCCTACTAGCCTCTTCTGCCAGGGCTTGAGCACCTTCTGAATTTCTCCTGCTACCAGCAGAAATGATCATTCACAGGAATCATAGCTGGCAATAAGGGTTTATTAATCAGATTACAAAACTGCTAAGAAGGCCCACAGCAGTGACTTGCTAATTCTGCCTTTGCTGTTGTTAGTGAGCCTACCAGAGGTAGCAATGGCAACTCTTTCTTGCTTTCAGCAGCCCTCCTTCTTGTCATTCAGCCTCCCTTTGCAGATCAGTCCAAGGACTTACGGACCCCAGTAGCACCATATGCAGCAGAGCTCCAGGTGGGACTCCACATGAGTGATGCCAGGTGTTATTTCCATGGGGGTCCTGGGGAGAAGGAGGCAAAAACCTCAAGAGGTGTTATGAATATATTACTCTCTCCTTTTATTTTGCTCTTGGTTACCCTTGGTGTTGCCCTCTAATGCTGTAATGAGACCAAAGAGCTCTCGATGAACCTGGAAAGGTACTAATACTCTGGGACATCTTCATTTTGCTGTAAATTGCACGTTATTGAGGGTGTCTTACTGCCAATGGGCATGGCCCCCATGTGGTTCACAGCATTTCCTGAAGCTTGGCAGGACTGGCACTACAAATTGGCAGCTCTAGGCTGTTCACGAGTCTCCTGCCTTCTCACACAGCGTTTCCTCGAGTTCTCCCAAACGTTGCTGGGGTTTTGAGCTCAATTGCTCCCTGCAGGGGCCTTGAGCCACTTGCTTTTTTTTGCATGGAAGGTGTCAGGTACTTACATAACCTGCAGGGATATGCAAATGCTGCTCTGGCTTTATACTGAGGACTGTTGACTCTGGCAGAATCCTTCGCAGACCTTGTACTCCTGTGCTGTTTACCAATCCCCTGTGGCCTGTCCTTTTGGAGCCTGGCAGTGCTGCCCGCCACCTCTCATGGCCACCACAGCAGCAGGGCCTGTGCACGGTGGCAGGGCCTCTGCATGAGCCTCATGCCAATCTCCAGGAGGGCCCTCTGTTGCAGAGCCATCTCTTCTGACTGCCTGGGTGTCCCCCTGATGCTGTACCCTCCAAGCAACTGCTGTGTATGGGTTTCAGCCTTATCTCCCTTGATTATCACAGGCTGTGCTCCATGGTCCACCTGCTTTGTCTCAAGGACTGGTGAATGGGCCTCTCCTCTCTTTAAGGTTCCTATTTAGCACCCATTGGCATACGCCTCCTGTCGTGCAAAAGTCTCCCTGGTACATGGAGCTCTTGTCCAGGCCCTGGGAGCTGCCCTGCTCCAGTCTGCTGCAGGGGTTCTCCTGCTGGCCAGCCATCCAGCCAGGACTGCAGAACAAGACAGGGAGCTGGAAGAGCTCTCCAAAACTTTCCTCAAAATGAAGGTATGAGCAACTCCACTTGAGTGTGTCACTCAAAATAGTAAGATGTAGATGCAACTTGTTGCAAGTTTAAAAAAAAAACAACACAACAGCAAACGCATGAAAATTCAGACTTTCCCTTGATGCTGAAGGTCCTAAAAGAAATACTTCAGTGTTAGCACAGGTGTATTGATATCTGCACTCTTGGTTTGTAGATAGGAAACAGAAAAAAAATCTGCATATATTTCTGAAAAACAGGTGGGTTGGCTTCATTGTCTTCTAGCCTCAAAGGGGTCACATTCTTTCTTGGCCCATGTGGGTGAACAAGCACTGTGTTGCAGCTGAGGTGGGGGGTGGCAGACATGGGCTATGGCTGTGGTGTTGTTTTCTAGATCCCAGTTCCTCCTCTAGATCACTGACAGGTGTTTTTTATTTGCCCCTTTAATCCATCTCCTATTGCAAACATTCCCTGAATTTAATAACTTAGCTAGAAGACAATTTCTGTGATCTTGACAGAACATGCTGAGTCAATCTATTTTAACTGCAGATTTGGTTTGCAAATAATGTCTCCTCGCCAATAAGGTTCAGGTGTCATCTTTGTGGACATTGGCAGGGATTTGCTTGACCGTGACAGCTTTTACGGAATCTGGCAGTTAAGTTGTCAAGTTGCATTTTCCTCTGACAGGCAGCATTAATTGATGATAGACTTGGCTTCAATAAGCACTGAGAAAGATATTGTGATCAGGGTGAATAGAGGTCCTTATACTTGAGAGCTGTGTTGGTCCAAAGCTCTGGAGTCCTTGACACTTGGTGTTGTTGAGATAAGGGACAGGGCAAGAGATATCTAGGCTGAATTTCGGGGAAGTAACAAAAGCAAGATATGTGAATAGAGACCTCTGTAACATCACTAGGCATCGACATAGCTGGAAATGTTGGTATCTGGGGAGACTTTAACTTTGTAGACGCACACTGCAAACTACTAATGTTAGCAGAGCTTCTGGATATGAGGAGCAAACAGAATTTTTGATTAAGTAATCCCCCAAATCATGTCATTGTGGATTTGCTTTTCATGTGAGAAGGGTGTTGATGTCCTCCTCTTAGAAAAACAATACTCGGATGATTCAACCTGAGCTCACTCTGTTTAAATCATGCCAAAAATAGATTTGCAAATAAGGATTTTTACTACTGAGTACAGAATATGAAAGATTAAAACTTAGAAACTTGGAGAATCTAGGATCCCAACTGAGGAGACTTGTTTTGAGACTAATGTATAGAATTGACAAAAATCTGCTTAAAGAAAGGAGAAAAACATGTTCAGGACTGATCTAAGCTGCGTTACTTTAATGCTGGGCAAACCTTCAGCTGAAGCTTGAAGAAAACTAAAGACATGAAGTGTAAAGGAATGATTAATGTACACTATGAATGTGCCGGAAGGTAATCATGTATGAGCTAATATCAATCTTTACAAAGTTAGCTGACTTCCTAGATAAAGGAAGTACAGTAGATCTAGTCTATCCAGACAGCAAAGTGTTTGACCTGTTGCCCTGTGGGATGGTGTCATTTAGGCTTGGCGAGGTGGGTCAGGAACGGGCAACAGGGGAGGTGGTAGTGTGCGAACAGAGGGTACGACAGGAGTTATCAGTGAACTGCCAAAAAGATGGATTTGGGGACCAAACGTCATGGTTTTGTTCCTTGCCTTAATACAGAGAAAGTTGGTACATGGAGCAGATCTCTTCTGAGTTTGTTTTTTTAAAGGCAGAAGAACAGGATTTCTTCCAGAGGGAATGGGGTAACCTTCTGGGCTGCAAGTGCCCAGGCTCAAACTGATGTGAAATGTAGTGGTGAAGGTGCAAAATCATGCCCCAAGGTGAAATAACGAGGGTTTTGTCTACCAGCTAGGAGCTTGGTTGAAAACTACAGCAGAGGAGAAAAATCTAATTGCATTTATTCCGTTGTAGGGCAAATGAGAGCCTGCAACGTGCTGGGGCAGATCCGGGAGCAGAGGGGCCCTGGTACGCTCTCCACTTGCTGGCTCCCCTCAAGCCACACAAAAGGCCCCTTCCTGGCATACGTGCCTGCGTCAATCATTAGCTAGAAATCCAGAGCTGGGTAAATACATTTTGGTTTCCCGTGTTGATGACAGATTGGGTGTTACATCATAAGGTGGGACCATTTGACATGACAGTTCGCTATATATTCCCACTCCTAGCTGTGCCCTTCCTCTCCCACACTGAGAGTGAGCGGGCTGTAGTGGCACAGCTGCCGTCTGCCATGAAGACCACCGGGCTCTTTGTGAGAGCGGCTCTAGCCCTCTGCTGCTTCTTAGGTGAGTGTTTCCCATCCAATTGCATAGGTTGCTTTAGCTGAACCAGCGGCCGGGTGATCAGCAAAAGTATTGGGGTCTTGTAATGTGCAGGAGAGCCTTATTCCATGAAGGAATATTCTTCCTGAGAGTGTAGCAAAGAATTAAACTGAAAGAACCAGGTTTCAACAAACCTCATGCAGATAACTGCTTTCATCTTGGTTTATAGGGGGAAATTGCTGAGGCAGCAGTCTTAGTGCAGGGCAGGAGCTTGCATGTGGAACTGCTGGGTATAAGGGCAAAGCGAGGCTGTTTGCAATGGCATCCATGTCCATGTGAGCAACATAAGTGCTAACTTTAATGGCTAGAATCGCTCTGTAAACTTTTCTGTGCTGTTCCCAGTAACTGAGAAGTTTGTGTCTTGGGATGGATAGTGCCAGTGATCGACAGCCATCTTAAATGCGCATCTGAGCTTCTCGAAATCAAATACAAAGTCTTTTAGAAGAGGTTAAACTCAGAGTGCAGAATTGAAAATGCCTATATCGCTTCCCTGTAATGTCTTAGGAACTGATTAATACATATGGTCTCCCCCATTCTATCTGCCATCAAAAGTGGAATGAAACTTTATTTAGTAACTTTTAATTCATCTTATGAGCACTTACTAACATAATGTAAAACTGCATTTTCTTAAACCCAATAAACCAATCAACAAGTCACTGAATTTAATTGTTTTGTAGGAAGATTTGCATGTCATCTCTGCACATCAATATATATATATATATTTGTTTTCTCTCTCTGCTTTTCTTTTAGATACTACCTTTGGAATTGAGGTGAGTTACAGATTTTTCCATTTATTCTGTTCTATTCTGAGCTTCTGGTAAAATAGAAACAGTATATAATTACCTGATGAGCAAGTGGATTAAATCTAATGAAATCCTGGCTGTTCAAATAATATTTGCCAGTGCATGATTGAATGATATTGCCAAATCATGAGAAAGTAAAACACCCCCCCATTTATACTATTTTCAGTTCATTAAGTAAAATGAAGAAAGCAAGAAGTAATTATACAATCTTATTATAATAACTCTTAAATATAATTGAGTTACTCCGAGTCAAAGGGCAGTATATTACCTCCTCAAGGGGAAAGCTGTCTTAAGATGATATGCTTGAACGCATCAAAGACCATGATTCTGATATTTTTTCTATACATTAAGACCCACAGTATTGTGTTCTTTTCTATCCCTATATTGGGTTGAGGAAAACAGCAGGGTCTGTGTGATGGATTTGTCTGCAGGTTCTTCCCACACAGTTATGAGACTCCTGTAACTCACCAGAGACTGTAGCATGATTGGAAACGATCAGATTTGAGCTGAGGGACTCTGGAGTACGGCCAGGCTCCCAATTATCAGATGCCTTCATTAGGCACTGTCTCTCCCACAGCTATCCTTCCTCTATGTCGTGCCTCCCCCGGCCCCCAGCAGGAAGGCGTAATCAAAAACTTCTGTAGAGAAGTTTCCCTGCTCCTGACAGCCTGAGCAGATTCAAAATGATACCTCTGGGTTTCCTCCCGGCTGGAGCTGCGGGCACTGCTGCGGGAGGTGGGAGGCTGTGTGGCTTGTCCTTTCTGGGCAGGAGCTGACCTTGGGGCCGATGTTGTGCTGCTTTCCCAGGTTGATTGCAGCCAGTATTCCAGCGGCATCGGCAAGGATGGGACCCTCTGGATGGCCTGCCCAAGGAACCTGCAGCCAGTCTGCGGCACCGATGGCTCCACGTACAGCAACGAGTGTGGGATCTGCCTCCACAACAGGTGAGATTTTCTGGAAACCCCACAGAAGCAGCAAGGTATGGAATTGGGGTAAGGGTGGCAGCTCCGTCCCCCAAAGGTGGGCTGTGCAGAGGAACATGTGAGTTAGCACCAAGGTGTTGACACTGCCAGCAGGGAGGTGATGACTGCTCTGCACGATTCCTGACACAGGTCTACTTTCTTCTAGGGAGCACAGGACAAATATAGAGAAGGACTATGATGGAGAGTGCAGGCCAGAGCACGTTACGGTAGGCATAACAGTAAGACAATGTCTTGCTCTGCTGTTGTCCATGAAGACTTAATTTTATTTAATTCTTTCTTTATTTTTTTTCTCTATTCCTACTATTTTTACAGATCGATTGCAGCAAATTCCAGCGAACTGTAAGAGGTGGTAGTGTTCTGGTAGCCTGCCCAAGGATTCTGAAACCAGTCTGTGGCTCAGATAGCTTCACTTATGACAACGAATGTGGGATTTGTGCCTATAACGCGTAAGTCTTTTCTGCAGAACATCCTTCTGGATAATTAGTAGTAGCTAAGGCTCTTGGAAACACTTCTGTAAAACACCAGGATTTCTTAAGGCAGGTGTCTCGGTGGGTCTCTTTGAAGCTGGCTACTTGTAATTCTCCAGCCAACTTCAGTTTTTGGCTACTTGTAATTCTCCAGCCAACTTCAGTTTTCTTCCCCATTCTCTCTCTGTGCTCGTGAGGGGGATCACAAAAGAGACAGAGCAGAACCATGAACGGATCAAACTGTTGCTCCTAATACCATGTAATATGGAAATACCGTGCATTTTCTGCTCAGTAAGTGGTTGTTACTATCTGTAGGGTGCATCCAGACAACTCAGCCAGGTGCTGTGCCCTACATGGCGGGTGGGGCCTTTCTTGTTCCAGTGGCTAGAGGGAGATAGGAAAAGTTATTCTCAAGGCTCCCTAACCAAAGAACCTCTTTCTTCCAGAGAACATCACACCAACATTACCAAAATGCATGATGGAGAATGCAAGCTGGATGTTGTCTCAGTAAGTGCAATAGAAATCAAAATCTCTCTCTTAGGGCTGTTTAACAGAGAAAATCGCAGTGATTTTTCTAGGAAACTGCAAGAGGATGATATGACAGGACTTGCAAGGGTCATGGTCCATCCTCTGGCTTTCTGTCCAGTGAGGGTATTTTTTGCATCTTCCCTGCCCCAAAGAGAGGGTCATTCCATACATTCCACACCAAAGGGACAAAAAAGGAGGTCCAAGATTTTCCTGGCATTGTGCTGTACAGGTTGGCAGCTTTCTCTCTGAAGATTCCTCCCTTTGCATTTCCACCCTTTGCAACAAGCATTCAAATTCCCATCCTGGTTGCTTTCACAGACATAGTGAGATTCATAAGAGCAATGAGCGTACATATTTATAGGGTATAGCTCATTTTGTATTTATACAGGGCCAAGAGCCCAGTGCCTCAGGAAGAAAAGCTTATATATTTCAGCACAAAAATCTGGAGATGCAGAAAGTTCATTCTCCAACTGACAGATAGCCATTCTTTAGCTCTTCAAATCCCATGCTTAACTACAGGGAATTAGAATTAATAAGTAATCATGGTGCTGGAGAACTGGAGAGAAAACTAACACAAACCAAAACAAAATTAGTTGGATTTCTTGCGAGTGAAAAATGTTTTCACAACCATTTTGTTGATGAGAAGGGATCCTACAATTTTATATATGTTCCTCTGCCTGAAGAATTCATTCTCCAAGATAGGTCCTTTTTCCCAGCTCCTAAAGAATTAGGATGATATTCAGCCTATTTCTGATACAGTTTAATTTAAGTATTTTGGTGGCTTTGTTCTGTCACAGAAACTACAATGGCTGTGTGTTTTTTTTGTTTGGTTGGTTGTTTTTTTTTTTTTTTTTTTTTTTTTTCCCATTCAGGTGGGATACCAAATGAAAAGGTTTTGCATTGACTTTTCTCACATTCCTAGGGCTCCACCGGGGCTAACTCTCCTTATTTTGGCAGATTGACTGCAGTAAATACCCATCAACAGTTGCTGAAGATGGCAGAAAATTAATAGCCTGTCCCAGGATCCTGAATCCAGTTTGTGGCACAGATGGCTTCACCTATGATAACGAGTGCGGGATCTGCGCCCACAACGTGTAAGTGCCATACATACCCCACTCTTTCAAAGTAGCCAGCAGTGCTTCACAGTCCTGGGAACCTCCCTTCTACATTGCTGCTTATGCCTATGTCTTAAAGTGTGTTTAAAAAACTGATTATTTGGGGGTTCATAGTGAGTTTCCTTCTGTGACCCCCTCTTCGTGCTCATGAGAGGAAACCTGCAGGAGTCAGAACATGGCTCCTTGGATTAGTCTGTAGGCTGGGCAGTGACTGAGCAGAGGAAGGAATAGTTTAGAATATTGCTTTAAATTAGATGTTATGAGAAGACGTGAGGAGCTTGTTAATGTGCAGAGTAATGCAGCTATCTTGATACAACCTTGTAGAGAGGCTGAAGCCCTGTTTTTTTAGGTACCTGCTTTAAGCTATGTCTGGTTCATTTTGCATGTGAGTGGGACTAAGAGTTTAAGCATTTACTTACTCAACTCGATTGTCTCCCTCTTCCAGAGAGCAGAGGACCCATGTCAGCAAGAAGCACAATGGAAAATGCAAGCAGGAGGCTCCTGAGGTGAGTATACAATACAAGGCATATTTCTCCCCTTGTCTCTACCTACTGAAATATTTCCTGAGGCTACATCTACTCTGAAAGTGAGCATACTTGAAGCCTGGTTCTCTTTACAAGTCCTTTAAGTCTTGTCAGTCCCCCCTGTGTAAGGATGCCTACATATTCCAATCCATCCTGGTGCATGTGTCCTTTGGGTCCTCCTTGCTTGCACAACCCTGGCATATGAGAGCTAGACACAGAGTTTACATTATGTAAATTTGTACCTACACCAACCTTTGGGCTGAGGATGTATTCTAGACTATGGAACACACCTGAAATTCTGGACTGAGACAATAAGTCCCAGACCTGGCATCTAGGACATGCCAACATATGTACAATATGCAAACAAAATGAAACGTGGTCAGTGGGGGGTTTAGAGCTTCCTTTGAAGATGACCTCCAGATTCATCACCAGCAAAGTCCAACTTGCTTTACTATTTTGTTTGCCTTTGTTTGTTTCGATAGTGCGGAATGAAAAAGATACTTTTTTTTTTCCTTTTCTTTTCTGGCATATCTTGCAAACATTTTCAGTCAAAATGTAAACTCCTTGGGTCAGAAGTGGAGTTGGATGGCATTTGGGACTGACTGAGCTACTTGCCCTAGTGATTTGGCATCTTGCAGACTATACAGTGCTGTGTAGTTCCTTCTGGGAATGAGAGGATTCATGCAGAACTGACTCATGCTGGTTCTGAGAGAACTGAAGTACAGCAGAAGTGTTGTTCCAGCATCCCAGTATAAAAGATATGGAGACAAGCATGAGATGATGCTAGGGTTTGTCTTGGAGAACAAAGGTTTCCCCAGGGCCAACACTTCTGCTTTTTGCAGATCGACTGCAGTCAGTACCCAGCAAGAACATTTAATGGTGGTAAACGTATGGTGCGCTGCCCACGGATCCTGCTCCCAGTCTGCGGCACAGACGGATTTACTTATGACAACGACTGTGGCATCTGTGCCCATAACGTGTAAGTACTGCAGATAGGACTTACTTTTGGAGTGACTAGCCATGGTTAGTACTCCAGGTGGCTTCCCTTTTGATACTGGCAAGTCTGTGTGTCTCTTTCTGTTCCTTTTTCAAACTCCTGAAGCTCTGTCACCTCCATTTCCTTTCCTGATGTGCTCCTCAGGGAGCTGTGGGGGAGCCAGCCACCAGCCTGAGCACCCTGTGAGTGCTGTGGGATTTGGGCAGAGGAAAAAGTGGATGGGACTGCTATGAGTAGACCTTAATGGTCTGTTACTGCTTAGGATTAGGTTTGGTAATGACAGGTAGAAGCTGGTTAATTAAGCTGTCAGATGCCGCCTCTAACATGCGCTGGTTAAGATTTTGATCTGCTCTGTGACTGCTGGGTGTCACAGGGTTCAGCTGGTGAGCAAGCTAACGCTGGCCTCTTCCTTTCAGACAATACGGGACTGACGTTAGGAAGAGCCACGATGGAAGATGCAAGGAGAAGAGCGTTGCAGTAAGTGTAAATAGATGTAAAACGAGTGCTTTCTCCTGCGCTCCCCAGTCTCCAGGAGGAGCCGGGGGGTGCTTGTGCCTTGTGCTGGTGCTGCAGTGCTCCCTATCCACTTGCAGCAGCTGCAGCCAAGAGGCTGTACGTTTGGGCTGCACAGGAGGGAAGTAGGCTAGGGCTTGGGAAACAAAATTTCTCTGAACAGAAACTACCAAAGGCAGCCCAAGAACCATGCAGCCCATTTTAGCACAGTAGGAGAGGACAGAAAGCTGTGCTAGATGTCTGTGTTTTCATTCAGTGCTAGGATTTCCATTGCAGTAGACAGGCTAAAAAATCCTCATGCTGTGGTCAGCCAAGAAAAATCTGCTTCCAGGTATGCATACAGAAATAGCTGTATAAACATGCACAGTAACAATATGTGCTGATAACATCTCAGCACATTTATTCTGCTTATGCAGAGCAGCTCTAAAACACTGAAAATAACTTCATGCATCCCCAGGGAATGAGATATATTTTCTATAGTAAAGACATGATGTTACAGTGCTGTCTTTGCTATAATTTGCTCTTGGACTGTGTAGGAAATATGGGTAATAAGAGAGACTACACTGGGGAAAATATGCAAAATGACTGTGAAGTGTCAGATGTTTAGCTAGTGTAGACTGACTTCCACAGCCATCAATAGATATTTGCCTATTTATCCTCAAATACTTGAACCAGATGTAAAGATTTTTGCAACAGGAGCTGGTGAACAGTTTATTGTTGCTGTTTTGAAAATTCTGAAACAAAACCTCAGGTTTAGTTAAGTCAGGCTGGACCTAATGTCAAACTCCTTAAATCAGGTTCCTATGGTCAAATGCTTGTTTTGAATCTTATACACTTCCTAATCCAGGAAAACGATCTTTTTGGTCCACTATTCCTTTCTTCCCTCTGTTAGCAGGCAATACCAAACCCAACTACAATTACATAATTCATTTCTAATGGAAGACCAAACTTAAAATAGACCCTGATTTTCCTCTGGCAGAAGCTTTCAAAATCTGGAGGACAAGAGCAGGCAGACTGTAGCTGAGGCACATTCCCAGCTCCCAGCAGCTGGCCCAGCATTGTTACTTTTTCTCCCCAGCTTGATTGCTCCACATACCTGAGAGAGACCCCAAGCGGTGAAGCCATCGCAGCCTGCCCCTTCATCCTGCAGGAGGTCTGTGGTTCTGACGGTGTCACCTACAGCAACGACTGCGCACTGTGTGCCCACAACATGTAAGCCCTGCAGGTCACCCACTCAGAGATCACCAAAGTTGCTTGCTGAGCTTTTAAAACTACTTTCTCTCTCTTTTTTTTTTTTTTTTTTTTCAGTGAATTTGGAACCAGTGTTGCCAAGAAGCACGATGGAAGGTGTGTAGAGGAAGTTCCTCAGGTAAGTGAGACCCAAAGAAAAATAAGAGCTTGAGGTGGTGTTTGTTGCCTAATTGTAGAAGTGCTGGTTGGTTTTCATGGTGTAGCCTCCACTGGGTCATGCAGCTCTTGCTGCCCTTTTTCCTGCGGGTGAACATCACCCCCTGACAGCAGGAACTTCCTGCAGTCGGTCATGGAATGAAAGAGAAGAGAACAGGTGAGGAATGATTTATGAAACAGGTAGCATAAATGATTTAAAGCATTACAAGGAAAAATTTGCTTTACCACAGCAGTCTATCATAGCCGCCGCAGGAACTTAGCAGCCTGTTTTGGCAGTATGGGAAGGGGACGCAGGTGACCCCAGCTACCTGGTGCCTTCTAGATACTTGTGCTTTGCAAAAGGATGTGCTGCAAAAATTAGAAAATTACCTACTTTTTGAATTCCCATACCTAATGTACCAGAGGATTCAAACTCCTCTGTTTTTTTTTTTTTTCTCTTCTTTCCTTTTTTTTTTTTGTGCGTTTGTAAAAACAATATAATCCAGTGTATACCAACAATGAATTTTGTAAAAATGCTGGATTAAATATATTTGGCCAGCTATAAACTATTTACAGTCACTGGGGAATAGAAAAACAAAGCCATCTCATTATCATGTGTTTGAAAGAGTCAACATCCTGAGTCAGATATTTCATTTCTATACAAACAGACTATGAAATGTCATTCCTTTGTTTCCTGGGTACGCTCTGTGCTCAGGCCGGGTGAGATACATAAATCAGCGAGGAAGAGCTCACACTGGAGAAACTGGGACTGCTGAAACACAAGGCCAGTTCTTCAACCGGTGTAAATCATTTTCAACTGCTGTCAGTCCTTCTGGCAGATTTCAACACTCGGAGCCAGCCCCTTGCAACAAAAGGCCTGTCAGCACATCTCCCCTCAATTCTTGTGGGCCGTGAAACACTCCTTGGTCACATTCAGCTTCTCTTGCAGGAAGTGCATAAATCATGCCATTTTGATTTGTTGATTATTTATGAGCTTCATTTTGCAATATCCCAGTAGGTTCAGCAAGGTATAAGGGCATCATGATAAATACAGAGCTGAATGAGTGATGTGCACCTTCAAGCCTTGATTCAGTCTTCTCCAGCATAAGGCTATGAAATGAAATTGCTAGCTTTCAATGAAGAATGAGTTAATAAATAACCATAATCTGTCCTGTGGCAGATCCTAAAAGGCAGAGGCATAAACGGGGGTTTGTGTCTGGGCACCATGGCACAGAGCATTTGCTGTCTTTGTTTCACAGCTTGACTGCAGCAAGTACCCAACTTCCACGCTGAATGATGGCACACAACTGATGGCCTGCACCATGATCTACGATCCTGTCTGTGCTACCAACGGTGTCACTTATGCCAGCGAGTGCACACTGTGTTCCCACAACCTGTAAGTACTTGCCCTTCTCCTTTGGGGAACCCACAGTGGCTGTGGTTGGACCATGTCCTTGAGGGCTGAATAATGCACATGGAGTCTATCTGAAACACTGTGCTGGATGGGTCCCCTCTTTCAACCCTGTTGTCCTGTTTGCCATGGTTGGCATTTGAGATGGGCATTTAGCAAGGCCCATTGCCCCCAGAACTCCACAAAGAGTGTTCATTGACTGGGAGACCATTATTCCAAAAGATACATCCCCACTCCGTAAAGGCACACTCTTGCTAATGCTATGCAGCCAATGCTAAACTAATATTTCTGAAAATCTGTGTGCTATGCAGAAATGAGGCTGTGCTCTTACACCATGGTTCTAACAGTAAAGGTTGCCTCTAACGTTTTCCTTCATTCTTCCAGGGAGCATCGGACCAATCTTGGCAAAAGAAAGAATGGACGCTGTGAAGAGGATGTTACAAGAGTGAGTGGGAAAAGATGGGGACAAAGAGCAAGGTCCAGTATCTGTTATAGCTATGGGGAGCTGTGCCCTGCTCTGGGTCACAAACCGGAGAAGCAGCATGCAGCCTTTGGGAATTTCACATTGGTCATAGAACAGCTGCTCTCCATCCCATCGCTCTGTAACAGTGTGGGAAAGGGATGTGGCCGTGGGTAGGAATAGTATGAGGTCACATCTGCCACCAGGAGGGAGCTGAGTTGGTTATTGTCATAATTTTCCAGGCAGTTTCATTTCTCAGTGGGGTGTCCTTGCTCGTGGTGGGGGGACATGGTTTGCTCTCAGGCAGAGCCTCATGCCCTCTTTGTGTGTGCAGGATTTTTGCCGTGGCTTCACAGAAATCTCTCCCATCTGCACCATGGAATACATGCCCCACTGCGGCTCTGATGGCATAACATACAGCAACAAATGCACTTTCTGCAATGCATACCTGTACGTACAGAAGTAAAACCCTTCCTCTCCGCATTTAATTCCTGTACCTGCTACAAATGTAGGCCTGTTTTTGTAAGGCATTTTTGACTAAGTGCTTCTGGGTGTGTGGAGGACATTTCTGGTGCACCATGACTTCTGCAGGGAGGTGGGGTGTTTGCTTTTTAATGGAAAATGCAAAGCGCTCACTTCTGGCAATCTGTGTGTGGCTTCCTGTTGTGTGGTGGTGTGGTGTCTTTTTTTTTTTTTTTTTTTTTTTTTAACTTCAAAGACAGTTTGCTTAGTTTCACCAGCGTGCAGTTTGTCCCGCAAGCTCATCAGAGCATGAGAGAAGTACTTCACCAAACTAGCTGAATTATATCAAATGTTTAGAACCTGTCATCGTTCCTTTAATGATAATAATGAAAGTAAATATTTGGGCTTTTGAGACTGTTCTTTACCTTCTGTCAACATTAAGCCAACATTTGGGCTAGTGACAAGAGAAATACGGCTTCAGCACCAAATATAGTCTTTGTCTAATCCTTCTCTCCTCTTTTCACCAGGAAGAGCAACAGGACTCTCAACCTCATGAGCAGGTCCTCATGCTAACTCTGCAGTGGAGTCCAGCACAGGAAGACAAACTGCCTTGTATGTGACTTTTTGTGGGCTGATCTTCCCCAACAGCTTTCCTTCAGCTTGTTTTGTCTCCTTAAGCTCCTGAAACACGTTTTGGTCAATAAACTCACTTGGCAACATTTATATGTCTTCGTGCCACGTTTCATACCTTTTCACCCTTCTCCTCCCCAGCATGGTACTTGTACTGGTGCTCATTGATTCACCTATTGATGTTCTGCTCTACCAAACAATGTGGGTAAAGACTTTCCTGCCAGGCGTCCATGCCATTCCCCCCTCCAAAGAGGGGCCTGGACTCCCTTTGGAGCTCTCTGGCATTTCCTTATGCCTCACAGTCTCCTTTCACCCAAGTTTTAACATCCTGGAGTGACCTGATCATGGTCTCCCTCTCTGTAGTCGTTGGAGGGAGACATTCACCTCAAGGGTGGCGTGGTCCTTCTCCTCCACAGGGCAATGTCTAAGGTGGGGTGGATGGTTTGCTCTCACAAAGAGTATTCTCTTGCTGTTGGCTAGAAAGGGAAACTCACGGAGTAGCTGACAGGTGCCCCTGACCTGGCTCCCGCTGCCTCCACTGCCTGTGCAGCCTGTCCTGTGGAAGAGGCAGCAACTGCTGTCACAGGAGGTGATCCCAGCCTGTCTCCACTGAACTGACCTTAGTGCCATGTGCTGTGTAAGATATAAGCTCCAGGAGGGGAATATCAAGCTTCTGTCAGGGTCGCAGAGCAGGAGTGTCCATGCATGAAGTAAATACCTTGATTTATTAATGCTACAGGACAGCTTCAGTCCTGGTCCCTGATGGGCAGGAATCTCCCATGCAGTGGGGGACAGGTCACAGTAAATCACTGCAGCCGCCTGCCTTCTAAAGCCATTTGGGAAGGAAAAGGATGCAGGGGATTGCCTGTGACCAGATTTAACTGAATATGTAGCAAGTCACAGGAAAGCATTTCTGCATGACAATTTTTTCACCTACTTTTTTCAGCCCAAGGAGCTTGGTATGCAGTGATACAATTGCTGTCACTTGTGTCTGTGTGGATGTCAGGGGGGTAGGAAGACCTGGGGGCCACCCCCAACCAGCTCTGCTCTGGTTCCCCCAGCCTAGGGCTATTGAAATTCCAATGTTTTGGGGTTAAAGGATTTATTTTGGGCTATAGCTAAAGCCTCCCTCCTTCAATGTCCCATTGTAGTTTACCAGAGGAACACAATTATTTGGACCAGTTTGGAAAGTCGCTCTTTGAATTGTCAGGCTAGATTAATAGGCTGAAGGCAAATGTTCCTGACTTGGAGATACTGTGGGTATTGTATCAGGGAACGAGGCCATAGTACCTCCATGCTATTAGATTCCATGGCTGGCATGTACTTTTCAAGATGATTTGTAACTAACAATGGCTTATTGTGCTTTTCTTGAGTCTGCGTCCTAATGTAAACGTTCCTTTGGTTTATATAACCTTCTTGCCATTTGCTGTTAAGGTGTTTTTGCAGAACATATGTTGCTTTAATCTAGTTTAACTGTTACTTGGTTATCCTGAGGGATAAGACCTGAACAAAGTTTTTGTGGATTTGGCAGGCTTTCACTTGGACTTAGCTCCGATACTGGCTTTTGCAGGCCTTTTCAGTAAAGCTGTCAGGATCCAACTGAATGACATTAGTCAGGCACAGACGTGCCAAATCCTTCTCTGTGGAACTCATTGTTTGATGACACCAAAGGCAAACATGGACTCAGACAGGCACAAAGTCGGGGAGAAGTCAGGGCAATCCAGGGCAGAAGCCAAAGTGGTCATTAGACGCAGTTGCCATGCAGTATTTGCCAGTAGGTTTCGTGTAAAAGTACAAAATGGAATAAACCACAAAAAAATGGCAAAAGCCTGATATTGGAGTTTAAATATTCACCCAGGCTCAGGGGGTGTTTTATGAAGCAATATCACTCTATAAAAGTAGGGCAGCTGCCGTCTCATGGACAGAGATGTTTTCTGTGCTGCACTGCTGTTTTTCAGCTGTTCCAGGGTCACTTACTGAGGGTCTGTTAGTTAAATGATTTCTCTTTGTTTCATGGTGATACAGAAGCAACGGCCAGGCAGAGATGAGCACATTCAAGAGGAAGGATTGAATTCTGTTGGCACGGGAGAGAGGTAGAACAATACCAGGTCAACAGAGTCACGAAGAGACCTGAAAGATGGTTTTAAGGTACAGTTGACTTGGCTGGATGCCTGCTCGGCCATAGATAGCCAGAGGTTCCTGTGCTGGGGAGCACCAAGAAATCATCTCCCGAGTTCAGTGCTTGGCAGCCTGTGAGATAGGAAGGAGCAATGAGGGTGCTGAGCTGCTCAGCCTCCTGCCCCTTGCTTCTCAGATGCACGATGCTGCAGACCTTCAGGTCTGAAAGGCTGACTTTCTTACTCACTTGGGGCAAAAACCTGGGCAGTTTCAGAGCGGTCAGGTTACTCTCAAAGACCTTTCAATTGTCAAGCTAAGCTTTTATTTATTTATGTATTTATTAAACTTGGAAAGAGGTGCTAAAGGATCGGATGCAAGGGCAGGGTTTAGTGGACTATTATTTTTGCACTCTTTCCATGAACAGCAGTAGTTGCAGGTGTAGCCTCATGTGCTCAGGCAAGAATACAGTGAAGGAAAAAAAAAAAACAATACTGACTTCCCAGTGCCTTTTGCAAGTGCAACATCAGGCACCTAAAATTTGCTGCTAAAACACAGCAAGTCTGGCTCTGCACAGCGCCTCGCAGCTGCTCTGGCTCTGGGGACCAAGCTCCTGAGCAGCACTGGAGCTGATGAACTCCCATGTGTTTCACACTGAGAATGGTCCAGCCTCAGGAATCGTGACTTGTAAATGCATATTGCAGAGATATTGTAAAATTATAAATGTTTTCTCCCCTTCCTTATTTGTCAAAGTTGTCTTTACAGCCTTATCAATGTTTTCAGAGACTGTAGTCATTTTTCTTACAACAAAAAACGAGGAGGAAGAATGAGGGGAATCATTTAATTTCTTGATTGATAAGTGGGATTTAGAAAACAGTACTTAACATAGTCTTTTTATATTGAGCTGTAAGATTTTTTTGATCATTTATCAGCATGGTGTATATCAGCACTCACCCATCTGACTTGAAAAAAACCCTTTTCACTGACAGCCTCTGTACCTAAACATCATTCAAACTCTTTACCAAAAAAAGCTATAGGTTTCAAAACTGTTTGCTGATAATCTGCCTTGTTTTAGCTTTTCTTCCATATGTTGCATTTGCTAGAGGCGTGTGGATGGGCCTAAATTCTCTGTTGCTGATCTTGAGGGGTGCTTGAGAATGACGCGGCTCATCCCACTGATTTTTTAAACTGTTCTCCTGGCACAAAAATATTTCAATGATATTGTTTTTACCACTTTTATAACTAGATGTTGCTCAGGTAAAGGAAATACAGAAATAATTATACAAACTCAGTGCATCAGTTGCAAAGGTCTATTTAACCGTCTGCTAGTAAAGGAAATAATTTGGGGGACTAAAAAAATATTTCCTCAGCCCTTTATACTTAAGAGTACATAATTCTGGTACCCATTTATTTTGTCCATCAGCATGTTGATACTCAGAACCATCCATTCTCTTACTGTTATCATTTGATACAACTGTATTTGATTCCTTGCCATGCTCTGGACTCTGGTTGCGTGCTCTCCACCGATCAAGATGTAGATAAGAAAAAAGCAGCACAGGGAGGGAGCTGATCTCCAGCTGGCACACAGCCACCCAGCCTGGGAGGGCTTTCCAGATTTCCACCAGCTGAGGTGCAGCCCCATAAGTTTAAACATACTGTGAATTTGCAAACAAAGAGAGTTTGCATAGCATATTCTTTTCTGCCTATTTTTCATTCATAGAAGCAAAACTTTAATTCCCTTCAACTCCTCTGAAGGATGAGGAGTATTTGGAAACGTATTGCTTGAAACTTGTTTTGTCTGTTTCCTTTAAGGCTTAGCCACAAGGGCACTTCTGAGGACGGCAGTCAGGGCCCCCTGGCCAAGCGCCAGACCAGGACCAGATCTGTGGCACAGATGGTTTCACTTACATCAATGAATGTGGGATCTGTGCCTATAATGTGTCAGCCTGACAGAAAGAGCATGCCTTCCGAGTGACAGTCCCCTAGCCCCTGGCTTCTCCCTGTGCTTTTCCGATTCATTCTCCTTCATCTCCACTTGCTGTTTGTGCTCAGGGGGATATCATGAAGATTTAGAAGAGAAAACAAAATAGCCGGAGTGGAAATCCAAGTGATGCAGCTTATTCAGCTGTCATAGTTTTGTTGACTGATAGGATTATAGCAGAAATGCTCAAACGACTTCATTGTCAGTGGTTAACTCAAATGAACTCTCCTCCACTTGCATCTTTTGGGGGTTTATTTACATTCCCAGCATCCATCTCCCTTTGGGTAAATGGGCACACTGGGTCTCTAACGGCAGACTTTCCCTCCTTCAGAGAATGCGGGACGTGCAGTGACAAGAAGCATCAGGGGGCTCAGGCACAGCAGTAATCCCAGTGAATAAGAACGGACGCAAAGCACGAGGCGGCCCGAACTCCCGTTGCCGTCCGTGGCAGCATCCCAAATGATGTCAGCCGGATGCTGAGCAGGCAGCGTACGAATGGACAGAAGCAATGCGTATACCTTCTGTTGACATTTTGTTTGGCAGTGATTTAATGCTAGCTTCCTAACACTGCTATTCTCCACAGGCTGCGTTCAAATACATGAAGAGAAGGATGGCAAAAAGATGCAAAATATGAGACAAGTCACAGATCTGTTTCTTTGCTATGGAAGCATGCACAAACAGCCTCCTCTGACAGCATCAGGAGAGCACAGCGTACCTTTTTCAAGGCCTGATACCAGAATTTTTGTCAGGTTGCAAACGGGGCACAGTGCCAAGCCAGCGGGTGCAAGGGCCATAGGATCACACACAGCACAGCAGTCATCCCACACCTATTAAGTCAGTAACTGCATTACTTTGCTAATGCAATCATTCAGAGGTGGTAAAAGATCTGCTATGTATTTCTTGCTCATAACCGTGCAGTAGTAAAAGCCTCTAATTCAGCAACATGCTCCTTTCTGCCAGCACCTATGGCACTTCAGCCATGTCCAGCTGCAAAGACTCAGCCAGTGGTCTCACTAAGGCCCAGCTCTGTAGAATAAATTAAATTGTTCTTCTTTCTTTTGATGTTAACAATGAAGGAAGAAGTGTCTTAAGTTACGGTCCTAATAGTCTGCCAGCCATAGAAACTCTCTCCATCCAGCTCCTCCTGTTCCAGACAAGTGTCCTGCTTACAGCACCATGGTGCATGTTCTCCCTCATTCTCGTCTCCTTTTCTTACCCACCAGGGAGAGCTGTGTATTTTCATTCTTAGCCACTCTGGAGGATATGAAATTGATATTGCACCCTGTCTCTCAGAAAGAAAATCCCTTGTTGCTTCTTTATTTACAGGAGCTTTCTTAAAAAGCAAACCATCATTCATCCCAAATCCAGAGGTTCCTGGTTTTCTTTCCACAAACGAAAGCAACCACCTTCATTTGTCTTTTTCAGATGTTGTTACTCACTGAATTTTTGCTATTTTGTTGGCTGAGATCCAGCATCATGTTTCTGTTTGATGCTCTCCTTACTCCTGCTCTGCATTGCATCTGCCTGTGATTTCCATTGGAAAGAAAACTTTGCCTATTCTGTGTATAAACTTTGGCCTCTCTAGCTCCCCGAAGGAGGGCAGAGCCTCAGCTCACCTGTGCTGAGCCTGCCTGAAGCAAGACCTGGGTCCTGGCCCAAGGGGCCACAGGTGGTGGGAGGGTCTTGCTAGCAGAACTGGGCTGATCCTAGAGCCTTGAGTCTAAGGCTTTGGCCATTTCCTCGATGAGTAAAGTTCCTCAGTCACCTACAAGCCCAGGTAGGACTCAGAAAAAGTTATTCTAGCGTTCCTGTTCCTCTGCTCAAGAACATCGCTTGTTTGCAGCCGGTCCTTCCCAAAATGTACAGACTTGGTGTGTAACTTATCTAGCAGAGGGAGATGTAAACACCAAAGGTTAATTGCCCTCCTGTCAGAAACGCTTTATGGTCCATAGACATTGCTGTCAATCTTATGAAACAGAACCGAGGGCAGGAAGCACTGAAGGCATGTTCCTATGATAAATTAATGAGACTTGGCAGATTGCTGTGAAGAGATGATCCCTGTGCTTCATGGGAGGCTGTAACCTGCCTCCCCAGCCAGCTTTCATGTCGTAGTCCTACCCAGGACACCTAGCCCTCTGCAAGCAAGCTGTGGGATGCAGCTGTCCAGGGATCAAGAGATCTTCCCTGAGGCCTTTAGTATTCCTCTTTGCTGCTCAGTAACACGTAGCAATTACTCATCCCAACCATACTGAATTGCTTCTTCCAGCCCTGCTAGCTAGTCAATAAATATATCTTATTTTTGCCTATAAGTCTGTCTTGGCAACACCACTCTTTGGTGACTTATGTAGCTGTTTCAAATCCAAGGGACACAGCCACGATCCCCCTGCTGCATGCTATTCCGGGGACACATGCTGCTAGATGACTGGTAGCACAAAAATGCCTCATCTGCTGCCCTTTAGAGACATGTTCAACTATTCCCCTGGTTTACATAACCTCGGAGCAATTTACTTTCATGGCAGAACACACTTATTCACTCTACTTTAACTACGCATTGAGCTATAAATAACATCTCCATGCAGATAAGAATCAATTTTATTATTTTTTTATAATCGTTGGAAAAAATTTTCCTAAACCCCAGCTCCTGAAAGAGACTTTTACAGCCCGAGCAGTGAAGCTGCCATGCTGGCTGTCTCCTGGTGGGCAGCACCACTCCCAGGCTGGCTGCTGCTCCCCCCCAGCTGCCTCCTCTGCATTACTGCTTGGGCTGTGGCGAAACGAAGCAGTCAGCAGTGCACAGCTGAGATCACTGAAGTGTCACGAAAACTGATTAAACTGATGATTTCCACTTCCTCTGGCCAGCTGCAGGATAACATCTCCTGCATTACCTCCAAGCTACCTTCCCTGTAGTATATTTGCTCCAAAGAGTAACAGCCTGAGCCATTGTCTAGCTAAAAGTCCTGCTGCTTATTGCCTTCCTTTTCTGCTGCTTGTTCTAGCGTTTTGCCTCCATTCACACAAGTAACACTTGCCCAGGGGCATGGAGCCCTGACCTGTCCTTGCCATCCAGAAACCTGCCCAAAGCTGGAGCGTAGCACGAGCTGGTGGAGAATAAAGGTACGTCCTCAGAGCTGGTGGTGCTGAGATCTGTGTCTGCACCAGGCTGCAGCACTGCAGCAAAGGAGTTGCTATTTTGGCAAATGATTTTTTTTTTTTTAATTTTTTTTTTTGGCGCAGATAATTTTTCTGTAGGTTTGAAGGCTGATGCTCCACTGCAGAAATGTGATGGCAGGGGGTCTGGGCTATAGCAGCAGTAGAGAGGCTTTGGAATCATTGGGAACTAATAACATTCTTGAATTTGAATAATTTTGTGGGGTTTGTTTGTTTGCTTTTTAACAAATATTGTAACCTACTCTTTTTGATATGCACACTATTTCTGGTCATTCCCCATAAAAATACATTGGGAGCTCTTTGTATCTCTTACCCATGACCTTTAGCAAAAATTGTAGGAAAGCTCTGAGGCTGCTCTCCTGGGCCAGGGAGAAATTTTATGTTCCTTCATTAACAACAGTCACCCACAGGAGAGAACACTTGTTTAAGTATTGTACACATAAAATAATTCAGGTTGAAAAGGTTCTCTGGAGTTCTCTAGCCTGACCCCTGCTCAAAGCAGGGTCAAAGTCAGCTCAGGATGCTCAAGACCTTCCTTGATCAGTCATGGCTTGAATATCACCGAAGAAGGAGACTCCTGTCTGGTTCCTACACCACTGCTTGACCACCCTCGTGGTGAAGGATGTTTCCTTGTATTCAGTTAGAATGCTTTCTTCTGGGCAGCTTTGAGGAGACTGGCTCCATCTTCTCTGTAACCCTGTTAGGGAGCTGCAGATAGCAATGAGATCCCCACAGCCTCCTCTTCTCTGGGCTGAAGAAAGCCGGCTCCTCCAGCCTCCCCTGTACGTCCCGTGTGCTCCAGCCCCTGACAAGCCTGGTGGCCTCTGCTGGCTGTGTTCCCACTTGTCAACAGCTGTCCTTGCAGTGGGGCCCGGTACACTTAATTCATCACATAAGTAATGTGAAACCATGTTAGCCTTCATCTGCAGGGTACAAAGTTCTGCCCAGGGTCCTCTTAGTTCAGGAAAACATTCAGTGGTGTTACCTGAATCAAACTCTGTTTAGTAAGTTCTTAAATACATGAATATGTTTTCATAGTGATATGTTTTAATCATATCAGTGATTTTATTTGCTTTACTGGTTTGCTCAAACAGCGCTCTCAGGCTCTAGGTGAGAGACAGATCTTCCATTTGTTCTGTATTGATTTCTCCAGACGTGTGGCTCAGTTCAAACAGTTATTTGCCACTCTGTGGCCAAAAGAAAGACAAAGATGGAAACTGCAGTTTGAGTTGGATTTAGTGGACATTTTGGAGTAGTTAGAGACAAGTTCATGAAACGGCTACAACTAATCATTGTTATTTCTACTTTTTACAATGGATCATTGATGAAAATAATGTGGCAGAACCCATGAATGTTTGGAAAAGCGTAGTTAAATCATTTATCATTCATCTATTAGTATATTACTTGCACTGAGGGGTCGTCACATAACTGCTGAGAAAATGCCCTAACTTCAGTTAGAGCCTTCCAGAGAATATGACATCAATGTTAATAAAAAAATTATAATGGGAAATGTAAAACAAGGAATTCCTTGTGTAGAAGGGAGAGGATGTTGCATAATGGCCAGATCCTGCCATCTGCTGACCCTCTGGAGCTCATGGCCTTAAGATGTGACCCTGTCTTTACTTACTTACAGTTCTCTGCCCTTGTGATGGCTTCTGCACGCCTAAGAATTTCACTTTAGCCAAACAGCCATTAGCCATATGCTGTACCTGACTTTGAGGACTAAAAGACCGTAATTCAGTGGACTGCAGCACAAGATTAGTGGCAGGATTGCAGATGAAATCCTTTCTATCTGTATTTCTGGGGGTAGCTATGAACAACACATGCTACAGAATGAGCTTAACCAATGTGTTTTTTTTCCATGCTCTTACCAAAGGCAGGACAAGCTGGAGCTGCAGCCCTGGATGGGGAGGCTGCGGATGTTGGCTGTGAGTCTGCTCCACGTGCTGATAGCGGGTGGTTTCTGGGTGGTGTTTTTGTGCCTTGTACCTGAGCGGCTCAAGAGAGAGCAGTGCTCCCCAATCAGCCTTAATTCAGTAGATTTCAGTCTCCCTGGTGCATCTGTGGGCTGCGTGGTGAGCCAGGGAGGGAATTGATCTGCTGAGTAACAGACGGGCATTGCTGTGGGCTGAAGAAACCTGCTGGTGGCTCAGGGCCAGGAAGAGCCAGATCCAGCCCTGAGCCCGGGGCACTTGCAGTGGAAAATTTTTCTGTGGTGTGTGCAGGCAATGCACGGCAGCCTTTGGCAAGAAGGTGCTCTCCACCCATTGGGAGAGAGGTCGGTCCTGCCTTGGGGAGCAGCCTGTCTGGGGCAGGGAGCAGGATGGAGCACAGCACAGCACTGCATGGGCATGAGGCAACCTGCTGGAAGCTGCCAGGTCTGGCTAGGAAGGATGGTGAGGACAGCTCACAGTGGTCTCACTGCATTGCTCGAGAAGGCAGTGCCAAAACTCGTATTTGGCACAGAAAGGTGGACCCTCAGCTGTGCAGCCATCAGCTTATGCAGGCAATGAGCAACAGGAGCCCTGGCATGCTCCTCTAGGTGCTAAGGGGAGAAGTCTCTGGTTTCCAGAGACGTATTCCACAAGACACATAAGGACAATATATCTTGAAGATGTGCCAAATCTCTCTGAAATATTCATGCATGCTTCCTGTAATTTATAGAAGCAAGCCCAGCAGGAAAAAAAAAGTAATGCTTCTCCCTCTAAGGAAACCCATCTTTTCATGTCGAAATGTAATCTATATATTCACACATCCGTGCTGCGGCATCCTTAATGTGCCAGTGCCCAGTATACATGATTGCATGCACAATACTGTGATTTGTACATTTAAACATCAAATCATACCTTTTAGACTACTGCAATGCATCAGACACCAACACGGTTCCTTGGGCTTGCTTTCAGTGATTTCAGCTGAATTTTGGCTGATTAATGCGTGCTGCCTTTTTTATTCAAGGGAGCACCCATAAAGCATCTCTTGCTCTGCATCTCCCATGATGCTGAAGTCCCCGTGGCAAAATACTACAGGTGTCCTTGCCGTTTTGGACCTGTCAAAGGAAGCATGGTGAGAAACTTGAGGTTGAGGGCTGCAAAACTAAGCCTGCTAAATCAGCAGGGGTCCAGAACTCCTCCCAGGAAGGAGCCACTTGAAAAAAGGTGGTGTGAAGGCTGGACATGCGAGATAGACAGAAAAACTGGACAGGCTCTATGTTTTTAGTATTACTTTCTGAAATGTCTGTAGAGGGAAAGGATCTACTGTACTTTCAGGCATAGCTGGTGCCTTAATGTAAATAAGTTCCCCAAACTTCAGAGTCGTTTGTTCTTAAGATGGCTTGGCAGAACACTTTGAATCAATTCATTTAACTGTGACTAGGTCTGTAAATAAGTGCTCCCTGCTGATAAGGTTCAAGTGACATTTTTAGTGGTGTTTCACAGAATTTAACCCGCTTTCAAGTCTTCTACTGAGCTCTTCTATTCCTAGGTGGTGAAACTGCCAAGCTCTTTCCATTATCAAATCAACGTTAAATACCATTAACTTCGCAGGATAGATGTGGTCCTGCCAGCCTCACCTGGCAATACTTAATCAGTTCTGTTGATGGCAAAGCCTTGCTGACCTGTGTTCATACCTAGTGGTGAATATCGAGGAATGCAGAAATTCATGCTGTCCCCTCTGATACGGAGTGGGAAGCAGAGCTTCGTAGCCTGAGCTGCAGACAGGGTGGTCCTGAGCCTCTGTTGCTCCCTGCTGGGAGATGTCACTGCAGAAATGAATGGAAGAACTGCAGCTTGCTCTCCTCAATATTTTGTGCTGCTTAGGTTTCTACTGCAGTCTTAAAGAACTTTTTTTTTTTTTTTGATCTAAAAGGCTGTTTGTTTGGTTTTGACCAATGAGAGCATGTGACACTTGTCTCAAGCTATTAACCGAATGTCCAGCCAAAATCAATTGCCTAGGAGATGCAGACCATTACCTGGAGGTCAAGACCTCAATAAATATTACTGGCCTCATTGTACCAGTGACAGATTCAGCTGGTTGCTTCGTGTTACAGCTGAACAGTTTAGACACTGCGTTTGTATATATTTGCTGCCCGCCTTGGAGAGACCATCTCAGGAGCAGAGCACCAGCAGGCAGCCTGTGGACTCAGGCAGTACTTCCACCACGACCATGGCAGGCATCTTTGTGCTGTTGTCTTTAGTTCTTTGCTGCTTCCCCGGTGAGTAACCCTCAGGGTGTTACAGAGGCTTTGTACCTGAGTGTCCTGGCTATCCCAAAGAGAATAAGGTAGTAGCCATCTAATAGAGGTTCTCCCACAAAGAGCCAGGCTGCCTCCCTGCTCTGGCATCTCACAGGATGCAGTAGATTTTGTGATGGTGTTAAATGGATCACTGTTGTAGCTGGGTGTCTGGAGTTCTGTGCTCCTAACAGGTATTGTTACATGTTTTGCACTCTTGGCACTGTTACAGTGCTTATGCTTGTTGTACAATTACAGAGAGTGGGTAAATGCTTGGAACACGGCCGCAATGAGGTGGTCAGACCTCCAGCGACTAGTCACAAAAATATTGTAATGGTACAGGCAAGTTCTGTATAGAAACCTGGCAGCTTTCCTGCAATGCTTTTGCTGCTAATGGAGAAACAAGAGATGCAAACAAGCCCGAGTCTGATGTTCTCCTTATGTATTTACATCTCATGAAATTACAAAATCAAAGACAAGTGTTATTTTTTTTAACACTCAGCTTCTTTAGATTGTATATCCCTGACAACAGATGCTGTATATGTTTGCTTATCCTGTATGTGGCTATTTGCATTTGCATTTATCTGTATTGATTCAGGTTTCTTTTCAGATATGCAATAGCTGTTTTCTAGGGTCAGAACGGATATGTAAAAAGATAAGGAAGGAAAAGCTATTCTTTTTTCAATTAATAAGTCTACCAATCTCTTTAAAAGAAAAAAAAAAAAAAAAGAAGAACAAAGCCATTCAAAAACACATTTAATCAGCCAGCAATAAGAAACAATTATACTTATCACCATTTTAAAAAAAAGTCATACATGGTTTACTTACTTCAGGAAACCAGTCAGTGGAAATCATTCAGTTTGGTCCTCTGTGTTGGAATTTTACATCTAGGTTTCCAATTAACTGAGATATTATTGATCACATTGGCTTTGTTTCACTTTTTTTCCTCTGTTCTTTTTTTCCTAGATGCTGCCTTTGGGGTTGAGGTGAGTAGGAGATTTTTTCTTTTTTTTTCCCTTCCTTTCTTACTTAATTAGTGTTGCTATAATCAGATCCTTCAGTGTAAAATGTTAAATTATGCTGTTCTGCGCTCTACATCTATGCTGTATGTTAATAATGCAGTAGTAATATAAAATTGTTGGATTAATTCATTTCTGACAAACTCTAAACTAGTCTAAGCTTAAAGCTGGTCATATGTGACTGGTTCTAAACTGATGGCAATAGACTATGGTACCAGAAACAACCCCAAAACAACTTACTGAAAGAACAAAATACTGTGAGACTTTCCAGCTTCCAAACGCCAGGTCTTTAGACTTGTTCCTTTGATTAAAACTGTCCGTGTGTGTTGAGAAAGAAAGAGTATTAATGGAAATGCACTGGAGGGGCCATGAGAACGTGAGAGTGAGGGACCCATGCTCAGCCTGTGCAAAATGATGCCTAGAAAGCATAAGAGATCCCTGCTGGTTTATCCCTGTGGGGGGCTGTGTTGCTGTAACCCTCCCTTCCTGCTCCTCCTCCTCCTCCCTCTCTGCATGGAGAGGTCTTGTCAGGAAGGATTTGTCTGTTCCTAGAAAGACACCAACACACGTTTGTGCTGTAGCAGTGAAAAACCCACTGTGGGGACGTTGGGTCCGGTCACTGCCACATGCAAAATGAGAGATAATCATAAAACGCCTTCTCCATCCTCTTGCTGTGCGTTCCTTCGGCAGGTGGACTGCAGTAGGTTTCCCAACACTACGAATGAGGAAGGCAAAGAGGTGTTGCTCTGCACCAAGGAACTCAGCCCCATTTGTGGCACCGATGGAGTCACATACAGCAACGAGTGCCTGCTGTGTGCCTACAACATGTGCGTACTGCGTAGGGGAGCTCATCCTGCAAGCAGACAGCGGTGCTTGGGGCTCCTGGCAGCAACCCCTCCCAACAAACAGTGATCTGTCATGTGTCACTTATGTCAATTCCTTCGGAATGAGCTTGGGTAGCACTGCGTGACACTCCGTTGCCTAGACATCACTTTAGTTACTGTGTCTCTTTTGCTGGTGTAATTTATTCAGGCTTTTCTTCTCCATCTCGAGGATGAGCCAGATGACAGCCCCTAGGGCACATCTCATCCCAGCAAGAAGGAGCAAAAAGATGGAGAGATGATCGACTCTGAACCATCCAAAATGATTCTAAAGGTCTCAGGGTCTTTACGTTCCTGCCAGCCACTCAGTGCCAGCTGGTCAGGGAGGATGGCACTACCTTTTCAAATACATATATACACAGATAAATTGCAAAGAGTCAGTCCTCCACTCCCTCCCTTGTCTTAGGTACTTATTCCCAGCACCTAGGGTGCACCAAGAAGTCTTTCCTGAACTTCCTAATATTTGTTTTTTTTCCCCTCTGCAGAGAATATGGAACCAATATCAGCAAAGACCATGATGGAGAATGCAAGGAAGCTGTCCCTGTAAGTAAAACCAATGGCAAAGCAAGGGGCAGGCTTATCTTCTGTGCAGCCAAAGCTGCATATTGATTTGCCTAATAAATAATTCAAACGCTAGATAAGAGCATAAGACATGTCAGAATTTTGTATTGGTCATCCTCAGGTGAACTTTCATCATAATGACACCCCCCAAAAAAGGATTTTTTTCCTGCTGTGGTGACATCCCAGAAGGCCAAATAATGCATGTACTCTCCAGGTCTACTTGCTTCCTGCAAGCAAGCCCTTACCAGTGTTTTGTTGCATGTTCCCTCAACAGGCTGACTGCAGCACATATCCCAACATGACAAATGAGGAAGGCAAAATGACGTTACTCTGCAACAAGATGTTCAGCCCTGTCTGTGGCACTGATGGGGTCACCTACGACAACGAGTGCATGCTGTGTGCCCACAATGTGTGAGTACTGTGGGTGAGAGCTGCCTGGGGAGGCAACCATGAGGCTGGCATGGGATTTCTACCGAGGCCTCTTCTGTGCCCAGTGCCACAGAGCAATAGCACTTCTGTCTTTGAGACCATTGTGTACCATCCTGTGTCTGGGGGGGGACCCAGGCCAAGTCCCCTGGGGGGTGGCTGAAGGCAGCCTCCCCTGGAGGCCAGCCCTGAGTGTGCTCGGAGGCAGGGGTGCTTCCAGGGCTGGTGTCTCAGGCAGTGTGAGCAGCTGAAGCTGGACATCTCCTGTACCTGTGGCTGATCAGCATTGCTGGGACATGGAGTGTAGCACAGCAGGATGCAGGCAGAGTCCCCTAACATCAATCTTTTTCTTCCTAGAGAGCAAGGGACCAGCGTCGGCAAGAAGTATGATGGCAAATGTAAGAAGGAAGTTGCTACAGTAAGTGTGAGCTGCCTAATGAAGGGTTAGCTTCTGGTCCTACTGATTTCAATGGAAACACAGCCAGTGTTTGTAACAGCATCAGGAGCATCACTTGGGCTTCAGCACAGGGAAGATTTTGCCTTCTGCACATGTAATACACATTAATGTGGATAATGTCAGAAAAAGAAGAGGGTGAATGCACAGGAAAGGACTGGTACAAGATCATCAGCAGAAATAATCCATCAAGGCAGAACTGAGAGTAAGAACAGAGGGCCATCACTGGGGTCAGACCAGTGGGCCATCAAGCCCATGGTGGCTTGATGTAGAGCTCACTCTTAGGGGCCATAAGGACTGTGTCGGGAGAGAGTAAAAGTAGGGTGAGTAAATACAGGTCTTCCTGAACACTATTCCAACCTCCAGCTATTTTCAGGTGATGGAACTCAGCTAGGTGTGATTTCTGTGCAGTCAGTGAGCCTCAATGTATTTCTCTCCCATGAAATTCTCCAGCCTCTTCCTGTAACCATATACCTTTTTTTTTTTTTTTTTTTTTTTTTTTTTCCCTGTACTACAATGCCCCTCAGCGAGTGCAGTACCCATTTCACAAAGAAACAAAATCCCACTCCCATGGCATCTAGCTAAGTGCTGATATTTTAAGCCTATGGGAGAGATATGGGACCATTATACAGGTATCAGTGCTGTCTCTTCTCCAGACACCAGCGTTTTTCCATTTAATTTCCTGGCCAGGTTGGGAACATGGTGCAATGTGACTGTAAGCACAGCACGTTCAGTGAGTGAGCTGCTGCTGCAGCTTGGAAATGCAGCAGCCAGGCTGTGATATACATCTCTTAAACAGGAAATTATGCTCTATTTTTATATTATTAAATTCTGGCATAGGAGAATCACACCTCAGTCGATATCAGATCGTGCAAGGAAGTTAATTATTTTTAGTTAGATCACTATCGTTAGCACTGCAGCCGCAGTTAGGGGTTCAAGCCCTTCTGCTATCGACTACTTCCCACCCTTTGCATTAAGGCTTCTTGTTCTGCAGGTTAACTGCAGCGGCTACCCTAAACCTGCCTGCACGATGGAATACATGCCTCTCTGTGGCTCCGACAACAAAACGTACGGCAACAAGTGCAACTTCTGCAATGCAGTCGTGTAAGTGCAACACCCGCGGGGCGCGTTCGCGTTGTCGGCTGCCTCCTACAGGCACAAATTTGCACGGTTTCTGCTTTTTTTGCTGACCAGGCATTCGGGGCAGAAAAGAATAGCAGGCATTGTACCAACCGCTCGTTTGTGTGTGTGTTTTGTTTTTTTTTTTTTTTTTTTTCGTCAGAGCGTCCAAAGAGTTATGTCTGGTTTATTAGTATGGAGGGTTTGAAGACAATTAACCTGAATGGTGTTTTTCTTGCTTATTGCAAAGAAAATTAAATTTGGAGTTTCGTTACAGTTCCCCCAAATATTTTTCTGAATGGGTTAAATGATTTCACTCATTTCTTCATAATCAAATAGCTAATGAGACTCTGAGTCCCCCAGTTTTTGGCTCGGGGCAGGATCCTAATGTCTTCTCTAGAAACCAAGTGAAAGAACAGATTACAGCACACAGGGCTCCGTGTCTAATCCATTTTTCTCTCTCCTCACTTTCAGGGACAGCAATGGGACTCTCACTTTAAGCCATTTTGGAGAATGCTGAATATCAGTGCTGAGAGAATTCACCACTGGATTCCCACTGGCAAATCCCAGCTAGAGATCTCACCTCAGTTCATCTCGCTCTCTGGGGAACTCAGCTCACTCCTGATTTTCTTTCTCAATAAACTAAATCAGCAACATTTCTTTGTCTTGTTTAATGCTCTGCCTCATGCAACGTTTTCTTCTGATTTGTTGAATGATGATGCCAGGCTGAATATGTTCCATGCTCATAGCTCTGGGATATAACAAGAACAACATCTTGCTCCCCTCACTGTCATAAAAGGCAGAAAATTAAATACAGATGCATAAACCTCAGCTGTGTGACTTTGCACATAAATGATACTCAGACTACATTAGTGTTCAGACCCTTTTAGACAGTTGAAATAGTGCTCTGAACTGGTGAGGCTAGCAGATCTCTACTAAGGTATTTCTAGTGCACTTTCCCCATGCAGGCACCTGCAGCAAAGCAGTTCAGCCTGGTGATGAGCAAGCCCAGAGCTGCTGCCTGGCCTCCTGAGCACAGCCCTTACCTAAAGGCATAGCAAAGCCCGTATTTTTCAGTCATGTGAGTGGGCCATGCCTGTTTTTCTGGGACCTCCAAATGACATATTTCTAGATTTTCCCCTCATCTTGGAACTTTATTCCACATATTTTAAAATAAATATCTTTTTAAAGCTTGTTTCTACTCCTGTCTGCTTGTCTTCTCTCTTAGTTCTTAATAGCATCGTGCTCCTTGTGAGTCCAAGAAGTTTTTGCAGTCCAAGGACAAAGTACACTTCTGGTTTTAAGAGTGTGACCTCTGTCATTGGTGCATTGTCTGTGAAAATTATTTTGCTTTTGTCCTTTGTTTGTGTATTGAATTGGTGGGTTTTTGATCCACACAAGAGAAACATAAATAAATTGGGCATATCCCTTCTAAAGAATAATGTCTCCCTTAAGTGTTCTTTTTCCTTGGTGGAATGAAGTCATTTAAAAAAAAGGATGCTTTGGTGGTAAAACAAAGGATTTATGTTGAGATGGGCAGATGGATGAAGCAGAGATTTCCAGTCTGGATTTTCTGGGATCCAGGCTACAGGCTTTGTTCTGTCATCATCAGGCTATCAGTCTGCTGCTGCAAATCCAAATGATGCTAATGGTTTTTAGGGAAAATAGCAATCGTTACTTCTTTGCAGATGCCTGTAAAAGTTTCTCATGTGCTTCTATAGTCCAAGGACTCCCTTCAGTGTCTGGGACACTCTCTTGCTTGACCTCCCAGTTCACAGTTTTCCTGGATTTACTGCAGTTTAATGATGCTTTATGGGATGAAGCATGAAAATAAAAGACCTTTCTTTCTGGAAGCCATTCATTTCAGATCAACAAAATTTTGCTCGTGAGAAAGCCCTGCGTGTAGCACTGATAACGTGCACATAGAGGAAATCTGTCAGCATTCTCTCTTTAGGTTTGTACAGTTGTTCTTCTGCCCACAGGAATTTTCCATGGTCCTTCAGAAAGCACCTGTCATATATTTCACTTCAAATAATGACACAGAGGGCGTATCTAACATATTTAAACTTCTTGTGATTCCTGTTGATAAAGAAGCATTCTTTATGGCTTACAGCATGGCTTACCTCTGCTAAACATCATCAAGATTTACCACTCTGACAACAGACCAGGAATGTTATTTCAGAATAAGGGTGGATAAGAGAGATGCGAACGCACGCACACACACACGTATGTGCATGATTACGATCTGAGGGCAGCATTAGGGCTGCATTCACTAAGGAAAAGGTGGACAGACACTCCAGCCACCATGAGGACGGCAGGCGTGGTGGTGCTGCTGGCTCTCGCCCTTTGCTGCTGCCCAGGTGAGTGGCTTTGCTGCCTCCTGCTCAGTGCTTCACTAAGTGCTGGCTGCCTTTAAAAACACAAAAACATCCTCAGACTGGAAGGAGCTTCATTCTACAAGGACTTATTTACTCCTAGAGAGATGGTGTTGAAAAGACTTGACATCAAAGACTATCACTTAGGGGGTAATATTTTAGCAACAGAACTGAGTGGGTAAGAACAACTGTGGGAACAGCTCCGCGCTCGGTGCTAGTTTATGCATAATGAAGGAGGTGACATGTACGTGGTACCACCCGGCGACTCAGACATCCAGTGTTTAACCTCTGAAACATTGCCGAATCACAAATTATTTTCCTGAATGGCAGTGAGTGTTTCTTGCAGTCATCCTGAACTGAGGCACAGTTTGAGAGCCTGAGCAGTTGTAGAAGCTTTAGAGGAGTTACACCTCACTAAATACTCCTGTTATTTAAGCAGTATTATGGAAATACATATAAGAAGCTGCCTCCATGTACCTGCCAGCTTTATGGCCCTGTTTTCCTCAATAATGTGCTTGTCTTTGAGTACATATCCTTGTTCATCCTGTGAATCATGGAAAATGACTTTCTCTTTTCTTTCATTTCGTATACCCTTTTCCATCTGGGCTGTAACCCTCCTGAAAAAAATTGCAGTACAGCACCAATGTTGTAAACATCCAATATGGCACAAAATTTTGCCTGAAATTCCTTTTGTCTAAGAGTCACTTGCTAATAACCACTGAATTGAAAGTTGTTTATTCAGGACATGTAGTCAAAGCTTTCAACACTAACAGAAGAGATGAATTGCATTCGTGTCATACTTCAACTTTTTTTTTCTCTTTTCCAGATACTGTTGCACTGAAGGTAAGGGGCAGAGCTGTCTACTTTTCTTCCATCATTTCTTTCCTGAAAGCAGTTTCCATATAAATCATTACTAATCGCATTGTGATCGAGCATTTGAAAATCCTGAGTCATCCAGCTGTCTGAACAATATTTGCCACAGATATTACTGGGTGAAATTGCCATTTTCATCTGATAGTTTCAAAAAAAAAAAATAGTGCAGTATTCTGTTGGCATCCAAGTTATTGTCACGGTTACTGCAGCAGCATTTATGATATTTACACAGTCTTTACATCGGTAGAGACTGAAAGGGCACAGCAGGAACAAACCACCCTGTTCCTGCCCTGTCCCTAGGCTTTTTTTTTTTGACATCTGCTGATGGACAGTACTGGGGGAAGCCCAGGGGCGGTGGGGGTGTCTCATAACATCACCCTTCCTACGTATCTGCTGTTGAGGGCATTTTTGTGAACACAACACTGCATCTATCTACAGGGCTACTGCAGTAACTACGTCGTACCCCGCAATTTCTGCACGATGGAGTACATCCCACACTGCGGGTCTGATGGTGTAACATATGCCAACAAATGTTTATTCTGCAATGCATTTCTGTATGTATGAAAATAAATCTCTTCACTAACTAAATGGTGAACCAACTGAGCTTAACCTAACTAATCAGTCTTGGGGACTGGTTGGAGAAGTAAAGTTGTTTTATTTTGTGTTTTCCTGTTCTCCTACTAGCAAGAGTATTATTCTTTTTATTTATTTATCTATTTATTTATTTATTGGTGGGAGATTTTACTAAGAATTTCCTTCTTTCAGGTATATAGAAGTAACATAAGTAACATTTAGCACAGATCTTCATTTCCCTGTTAAGTAATTTGCTGAAGAGCTCTCTTGCAGCAAATAAAATCTATTTCCTACAGACTATTTGTTCTTCTTTTAAATTAAGTCTTTATCTTGTCTTTGAATGTTAGCAATAAGAGGAAAGAGCTGGAATAGCTTTGAGAATGTTCAGATTTGGTTAAGTTCCTCTGTGATGTATCCTTTACCAGTGGGGGGGATGAACAGCAGAAGTGCAGATGTTCTGTCTCTAGGGTACTGATTCCTTTCTCTGCAGGAGAAGCCGTCGGACTCTCAGGTTGCTGTACCTTCGAGAGTGCTAACACCTCAACTGTCTCCAGCTCAGACAGGAGACTCCTCCCTGGCAATATTCCCTATGGCAGAGGCTAAAACCTCATCCTGAACTTTGAGAGCTCCTGATAAAGCCTAAAATGAAACTCAACCCAATAAAACAAATAAACAAACAACAACCCTTCAGCATTTATGTCTTGTTTTAATAATATGTCTCATGATTTTTTTTTTTGTTTTTGTTTTTGTTTTTTTTTCTTAAGATGTTTTGTGATTATTTCACTGCAACAGTCCTGGGGTGTGGGTATTAATGGGTAAATTACAGGGAGAGAGAATGCATTGTCTGATCTACAAAGAAATCAGCTCCATCTCCGAAGGCAATGAGTTTCTCTGAGGGCCTTCACCCAGATTTCCTAAAGAGAACCAGAGCTGGGGATGCAACCTGGTGCAATGCTCCAGTGGATTTATCCTGCTAAGGGCATCCCAAACAGACACTCGCTGCCTCCCTAGCAGGTGAGGAGAGAGGTGGCAAAGAAGGGCACTTCTCAGCTGCATCTCCCCTGGTAGAAATGGGGCAGCAAACACACCTGCAGGTGGGTGAAGTCTTTTAGCAGTCACTTTCTGTGCCTCCCCGAGCAGCAGGACAGGATGTTTCCCCAGGCAGGGGGCACCTGCCTGCCTGCATTTGTGCTCGTGACACTCATCGGGGTGCGGGTGATGTTCAGAGGACTGCGAGCAGGAGCTTCCGCAGCCCGTTTCGGCACCTCACCCACCACTTAGCTGCTGCCTGTAGGTAATTGCGTCAGCTGCCACTTGTAGAGGATCCTTTGAGATTCTTGGGCCTCTGGAAATCTTGGCTGATGAAAGGAAGGGCTCAGAGTCATAGCGTTAATTTATTATTCATTACCAGCGAAGTGCCGGCAGTGCAGCGGGCTGTACAGGCAGCCGTCTCACAGCCAAATAGTTAATGATCTTAAGTGACAACGTGCCGCTTTTCAGAGACCAGAGAGAGCGGCTCTCTGGAGGGAGACTATTTATTTCCAGAAGATGTAAGTGTGCGCAACCATTCAGCACCAAGCCCCTTCCTGGGGCTGGGATGTCCCTCCCGGGGGCAGGATGTCTGGGTGTGGGGAGGCATTTTGGGACCAAGGGCAATGCTGAGGACCGTGACAAAGTGTGGTGGCAGTGCTGGGGGTGTGTGTGGCAGGCACTGTACTCCTGCTTGTCCCCTCTGCTGTGCAAGGCAGTCAGGTAAGAGATCATCAGCCTCATTGCTTGTCGTCCTTCCCAGGGAGCAGCAGAGAGGAGGAGGAGGAAGATGAAGATGAAGATGAAGATGAAGAGGGCCCCTGAGAAGCTATGCTTTCTCAGTGCCAAGTGGAGCTCCCAGCTGCTCTCTGGATCCCAGTGGTCTTCAGAGAGCATCTTCCAGGGGCCATGCCCACTAAGAAGGAAAACATAGGTAATTGAGGGGAAACTGTGAGCAGAAATTAACAGGGACAAATCCTCCACCCTGACACGGAGCTCCAGCATGCAGCACTTCTGAGGAGGTGGCAGGGGGCAGAGCAGGACCCCAGCATTACCCCTGACCCTCCGCACCACGGGCAGCTCTGCAGGACGGCAAGCAAGACGAGACTCTTCCATGAGCACTGTTGAAAATGATTTTTTTGTTGCTGCTCAATAAAATCCTGCCACAACAACACAATATCCTCTCACCATTACTAATCTAACTCTCCCTCCAGGAAATTCAAGGCAGGAAACATTGTCTGCCTGCAGAGGTGTTTTATGGTACAATTCTTTGAGTGGTACCTCAGCCCTCTGTGCCATTATTTGATGTTTGTGAATTTAGGAAATGCCGTTCAATTACCCTAGAAACTGATTAACACGTTGCATTTAGTTATTTGGTTCTGCTCTATTTTATATCAACACTTCTCTTTTAGTGTATTATCCTACTTGTTACTGACCAAAACACACCTCAGGCCAGTCTAGACCTCGCTCATAACGCAGTTTTTCTGCAAGGCTTCATCAGCATAAACGGTTTCTTACTATGTTATTCCTCAGTGTGGGGAAAAATAAAATGTTTTGAAAGAAAATTGCTTGGTGATGCTGTCTGGGGGTTGGCTGTGTCAGAGCTGCTGCAGCGAGACCGAGCTGGGACGCACTGAGGGATTTGGATGCGAGGGGCTGGATCCTCAGCACCCTGCTGTAAGCGTGTGGCTCCCAGACAGACAAATTATTCCAGACACCCTTCCTGCCTTTGATATCATCTGTGCTTAAACGGCAGGAGATATGCAGGCAGCAATCAGATAGCTGAGCTGCGAGGAGAAATATTACAAGAGTGCGGCTGAGAGCAGGGGCTTTGCTTGCTCCAAAATTGAATTCCCGTCCTCATAGGAGATGTAGTCCTGCCCCCGTGTGCACAGCTCCGGTAATAGCACTCTGTTTTGGTACATCCTGCGTGGGGCACAGCAGCAGTGGGTGCGATCACTGCGCTTTACATTCGGCCTGCAGCAGTTCTGCATTTGGGACTGCAGAGCGCTCGCCTCCACACATCCAGCTTTTTTTTTTTCTTTTTCTTTTTTTTTTTTTTTTCTCTCTCTTTTTCTTTTTTTTTTTTTTTTCCCCCAAATTGAAAAATATTATTTCTTTTTGTAGACAAGTGAAGCCTGTGACAAGTTTTAAATTGAAGTGGGGAAATTTAATGAAGCTTTTTTTTTCAGGTCATGGTAGATTATGGACTTGTTTGCAGTAGGGAATCTCAAGACCAGAGGAAAAGATTCCTGGGAAATATCACTGTTGTGGGATGACATCATTTTGTACTAGAAGTTGGGTAGAATTTACAGAATTGTTGGAAATTTACCGTAACACGAGGGGATGCATCACATAACTACCAGTGTTTAACCCATTCATGTGGCCACAACCTTCTTTAATAACCTTTACCATCTAAGAACTTGAAATAGCAGGAAGTGTTTTATTTAACCTTTTCTGTGGGTCTCATATCTCATATATAGGAAAAAAAAAGAGCCTAAAAATAATCCTATACTCAAACTCACTTTATTGAACCCACCATCACGGAACTTGCATATCCCACAGGGATTTTGACGGGTGACTTCACTCTCCTCTTCCCATTTGCAACATGTGTATGACATTTCCCGAAGCTCCCTCCTCCAAATGTATTGAGACAGTTGTTTTTCACTGTTCCTAATGCCTGTGTCACCCCATCTGCTGCTCGGCAATTACTTCTGTCCCATTCCCTTCTGTTTCTTGTTAATCGAGCTCCTTGTGCAATCCCATGTCACACCTCGCCTCGCAGCTCCTGCTGCCCTGCCCTGGCTGCTGCCAATTAGCTCCCATCCTTTCTCATCGACCCTGTAGCAAGACTCTGTCCTCGCACAGATCACTGGAGAAAGAGGGGACAGGAGCAGTTCCAGCACTGTCCTATCTGCCTACCCAGACGCTCAGAAGCAGCAAGGGGGTCTCCCAGGTGGAGCTTGTTAGTCAAAGGGCAGGTGCTGGCACACAAGAGAATGACACCATTCCCCGCCATATAAAAAAGCCCTGAGAGGTCAGCAGGGTTTCTTGCTTCAGGCTGAAGGAAGAGGAAACCAGAGGAGCAGCATGGTTTTTGGTAATCTGGGCTTTCAGACCTAGATGTGGTGCAGGGTCTGGGGTCGTAGGGCTGAAGAGCTGATGGACTGTGTTCCTGCAGCCTCACCAAGCACTGCAGAGCCAGCAGGTGCTATCTCCTATGATGGCTGGTACGGATTCTGAGGAAACATTTTCAGCTTATGCGTTCTTTTCTCTGGAGAAAAATCAATATTAATGCTTCTGTGATTACTGCTTGCCTTCCAAATATGCTTATGATCAGTTCAAGAAATTTGACAGTCACGTCACTCAGGATGCTAAGAATACAACAGAAACAGCTTTTAAATGAACCCTTCAACTCTTGATATTTGTGAATGAGATCCAAAGAACATTACTCATTTATTTTTCAGGAAAATGATTTCATTGACACGAACAGGCCAAAGCCTGCAAGCTCTATTTTGTGATTGCGGTTCCCTTGCACTTTCAGCTACATTTTTATGATTTTACGTGCCCATGCCAAGACTTGAACATCTCCCAGGATAATAAGAAAAACAATTCTGATTTTCTATTTAAAACCCAGGCTGCTTTTAAGCCACGTGCATGTATCAGGCTTCTAAAACATAAATGTGTTCTGTCCCTCACTTCCTTTCGTGACTGACTATATTCAACTCAAGAAGTATTTTATGCAATATTTGTTTTGTCATAAATCTATGACAGAGTTGAAAAAAACCTTCAATAGAACCTTTATTCTTCACTTAGCTGAATGTCATGTTTTAGGGAAGATGACACTCTCTATTTAATGCCATGTAAAGAGAAGAGAAGGGGGGGAATGTATGGACTCACCTTCTGTTTTCGGTTGCTGCAATTTTTTATGAATGACTGTGGTAATGAGACCATTTCACCTGCACAGAATGCCACTTGCTTGTCATTAAGAGAAAACAATGTCCAGGTTTAAGGCTCATTGTTTCTTAATCAGGTTCATGCTGATTGTCAACAGATGAATAATTCTTCCTTGTACATAGACATGTCTCAAACTTCTGGAGTTTTAGGTCATGTTTTCCTGTTGTGTTGATTCTTTCTATCCCATTAGTGAGAGATCCAGTGTACCAGGAAAATACAGAAGAGACTATGGAGATGTTCACTGTGCAGCATCTTCAAAAGACACTGATTCCTGCCAAACCCCGGATTTTATTTCTGTAAAAGCTGAGGGTGTCCCACGCTGCCGTCTCATCACTCTGCTGTACTGCGCAAGTCTCCCAGAGCCCAAATACTGCGTAGTGTATGTAACATGGTGTGCACTAGTTCAAACACTTCCAACAAATTAGCTTTTTTGCTTTGCCAACTTCCATATGTAATTTCACAACATCTAGTGTTGAGACAGTGCTCTTGTTTGGACAGTACAAATCACTCATTGTACAGCAGGGCGCCTTTGTTAACAAGCTGGGTGTAGCTCACATTTTTGTTTAATTCTTCTGGGCATTTCTCTAACAAACAAGTATTCTTTAGGGCTCAACTTAATAATCAATACAGTTTTGTTAGTTTACAGAGCAGATAATTACTTTATGGGATGACTTTACAAGGTCAGGGAGATATACTTATATAGTCTGGAGCACGAAGGCAGAGAAACATCTCTATAGAACTCAACAGCAACAGATTTGCAAGTAACAGACTACACAACCTTTCCCACCATGAAGATGACAAGAGCTGCTGCCCTTCTTGGGCTACTGTTTCTTGTCTGCTTTTCTGGTAAGTTGTTTTTATTATAGTCTCTCCTTATATCTCTAGTCATCCTGAACTCTATATAGTTCAGGATGCCTTAATACATGTATATATGTATCCAAAAGAGAGCTTAGCTTACTGAAGAAGTGATGATTTAGTAATGCTCTCTTTAGTAAACTCTCTTTTAATGAACTTTATCCATGTGCAAACATTACTACAGGTCTAGTAGGATGCCTCTGTCTGATTTAAACTTATTAGACTTAGCCGGGATAATAGTGCTGCAAAAGGAGAAAAGTTTATATCCTATTCCTTCTTTAGCAAGTCAAAGCTTGTACTTTCACCAGTAATTGATTATTATTACTATTATTATTTTTAATCATAGGATATAACTTCTTGTTTACTTGGACTGGATAAAACATTTACAAAACAAGTAATTCTCAGTAGTAAGAAAGTGTATTTAGTTACTCTGTTGGGAAATTAATAATGCAGAGAAATTTTAATCAAGGACACTGTAACACTTTTACATTTTATAATCTCCTTTTTTTTGTAGATATTGTTTTTGGTCAACGATGGGTGAGTAGTAGATCTTCTGTCATTTAGTCTTGATTTCTAAGTGTAGATGAATAATTCATACTCACGCTGTATCCCAGGGGAGTCTTGAGGAAGAATAAAAGAAAATGGAGAGAGTCAGGAAGGAAGAAGAAAAAGTTCTCCCAAGAATTATACCACCTCTTTTCCCCCAAAATAAGAAAATATCTTTGTCAGAGAAAGACACCTTATCAGATTGGTGATAAAAGATGGTAATTAATAATGCAGAGTGAGAGCCAGCATGGCACAGAGGGCCAGCAGGAAATCTATACAACTTTTGAATAACTGCCTAAATATCTTCCCTGTCCTGATTCCCTGAGGAGTGATCATTTTTGTCAGTCATGCACATCTACAGTGCTGAATGTCTTAATGGTGAAAATGTGTTTACACATACTGTAGGAAACGATATATTTTCTTCTTTCCCTTCACCATGGAGGAATGACAAAGGGAAAAAAAAATTAAAATGACCACCTGTAGCATCCCTGTGCTTAGAAAACATGATGAACATGAGCAGATCCTTCCCTCCCCTTGGAGAAACTGCACATCTGTCCTTTTTAACAGGCCTCCTGCAGCGTGTACCGGATGGCGGATAGGAGCAATCTCGCCTGTCCCAGGGACTTCCAGCCTGTATGTGGCACCGATAATGTGACGTACCCCAATGAGTGCTCACTCTGCAGAGAAATCTTGTGAGTACAAGATCACCTGATTGCCCATAATGATGGTTCAGGTAGCAGATGAAAGCCTTTTGAATTGTGACTAATCGTGGGGTGGACGGGATTTTTCATAAGTTTCAGTCTTCCCTAGTGCGCAGGATCTCGTCAGGCTGTGTCTCTTCCGTGTCAAAACTCCTAAGTTTGATTAATTACTGGGGCTTTACGAGTGGAGAGACTTAATGAGTGAGATGACTACATGGCATCAACAGGTTAATCCTTCCTTTCCTTCTCTCTCCTAGTCGTAACAGAGTGATTGACAAAAAGCATGACGGAAGATGTATAAAGGTAAGGGCTAAGATTGACTCTTAAGATATCCTAAGATACTCTAAAATAAAACTTCAAAACTGCTAAAATTTTTATGAAAATGAAGAATTTCAGATCTTCACTTTTTTTTTTTTTATTTCCATTTTGAAAAATGCAAATCTGCTTCAACTGTGAATTTTGAAATGTAATCTTATGCCTAACACCTGACGGAAAAACAGAAGCTTTTGATTTCAATAACACTTCAGCATTGTCAAAACATTTCCATTTAGATTTAGAAAAAAGTTTGTTGAAACTCAGAAATTCCCAGAGGAAGTCGGGATTTTGACTAAATGATAATTTGTAACAGAAAAAAAAAAAAGATTCTATCAAAACATCTATCATAAGATTTGTTTATCAATATATAGAGCTACCATAAAGTGGAGAACTGGCTCTATTTTTAGATTAGTGAGATAATGTAAAGAAACACTCCGGCTGAGCAATTTACCATAATGCTACAATTTTCATTTCAGTACACTCAGAGTAATTACAGGAACACTGAGGTGAGCCTAAACTCCATTTTCAAGTGGGGCAGACGTTTCACAGCAGAAGTCGCTGCCACCTAAGGCATATTAGGCACAGATCCTGTGTGACTGTGTTCAGGGTGGAAATCCCCAAGATGATACTGATGAAGCCCATTTGAGGACAGGAGAAAAAAACAAACAAACAAACAAACAAAAACAAACAACAACAACAACAAAATAGATACTGCAGGATCTGCCACAGCCATGTCCTCAGAGGCAGAACTTCACCTGCTTGTGCTCCCTCAACCTCATGCTGTCGGGCTGGAAGCTCAGTTCCCATAAATCTCTGTTCCCCATGAGCATGGGAAGAAGGGGAAATATCTCTTGCACCATGCACCGTTACACAGGAGTGATTAAAATGCTGATCTATGCCTGTTTCAGGTTGATTGCACCGGCTACATGAGAACGACAGGTGGTAGGGAGTTGTTCTGCACCCAGCATTACAACCCACTGTGTGCCACCAACGGGGTTACCTACAGCAACAAGTGCAGCTTCTGCACGGCAGTGGCGTGAGTGCTGGGCTGGGTGCTGGTGTCAGTATCTGTAGGGTATCTGCTCCTGAAGTGGCTGTGATGTGCTTGTTCATGCTCATATGTTTTCTTCCCGAAGGAATGGAGAGGACATCGACCTGCTCATGCCTGGAAAATGCCCCAAGGTAAAGCTGAGAAGTCTGCACTGTGAACTCTTGTTGTAATGTGCTACACGATGAAAATTCAGTGAGTCATAACAACGTAAGAGAAATGCCTGCGCTCTGCTGGCGTATTTGGCCTGGAAATAGGATTTGAGGAAAACAGCTGAAGTATGCCAGGGTCAAAGGAACAAAACCCACATCTCCAAGGTGCAGTCTCCACCTGCACAGCTTCTGACCTGGGAACAGAGCAGCCAGATGATGCTGAAACCTTGATTCACTGGGAGAAGAGAAGTGCCTGAGGAAGGGGAGCCCCTGCCCCCCCTCCGGGGGGGGCAGGGGCTCAGCCAGTGCCAACACCAGCAGCAGATGGCATTCCTCATGTGGGAGAACTTTGTACCATATGCTTTGTGACACCCCACTTTTTAGCAGCCTCATGTTGGGCTGCTGAACCAGAGCAGAGCAACCAGCAGGAGGGCAGCCTGGAAGTATTGGTGTGGCCATTTCACTGCTCTGAGGGTATTTATTAGATTTCTTTCCCAATTTCCCACTTTGTACCCTGTCAGGTGAGCAGGTTAGGTTTTTCAGAGTTGTTAGAACAACAGCGCCCTGCACCTGAAAAATGTTTTTATGCTTTGCCATATTGTAAACATTAAATAGACATAAAGCAGACATAGGAAAATATGGGGAACAAAAGCTTCACAATTGCCCAGGGAAGTGGTGGAGTCACCATCCCTGGAAGTCTTCAAAAGGCGTTTAGATGTAGAGCTTAGGGATATGGTTTAGTGGAGGGCTGTTAGCGTTAGGTTGGAGGTTGGACTCGATGACCTTGAGGTCTCTTCCAACCTAGAAATTCTGTGTAATGTGTTGCAGTTTCGTAACACACGGATCGACTGCAGTGGATTCAAGAGCACCGATGTCTACTGCACCTCTGAGTATATGCCCCTCTGTGGCTCTGACGGCAGAACATATGGAAACAAATGCCACTTCTGCATTGCAGTTCTGTAAGTACGGCGCTCAGCACACAACCAGGAAAACACTGCTGTGCCCAAGCCCCAGCGCTCCCGTTAGCCCCTCAGTAAATCCATCTCCGCTCCCTGTCCCTCTCCTGACGCTCCCTTGCCTGTGCCCCTGCAGGCAATGCAGATCTTAAACCCAAGTGAGTCTTCTCCTCCCCTCACAATTAAAGCCAAATTCCCATTCGCAAGCTTGTAGCATTCCTGACTCGCTCCCTTCGAGAGTAATTTAAACCCTAACTGTAGGATGAGTATCCAGAATTACAGGGTTTGTCCCAAATCTCTTTCCTGTGACAAAGCATGTAACCTGGGGAATCGGGTGAAACTGTAAGTGAGGGACTCACATGGATAGCATGGATGGTTGGCTTACATGGGTAAAGTTAGCAACAGCACTGGCGGGACTATAAAACTACCTTCCACATCTGTAATTCTGGATTCTCTCTTTCTCCTCAGGAAGAGCCGGGGTTCCCTGACCCTCAAGCACCGCGGTAAATGCTGAGTGTTGGCACATAACCTTCACCCTTGCCTTTCTCTTACAAAGCCCACAGCTCCAATGTGCTCTTACCTGCTCCCTGTTGTACATTGGTTTCTGCTTTGATCCATCAATAAATCAAAACCAGCCACCCTCTTTGCCATGGACTTTTTGTTTTCTTCTTCAGGATAGGGGTAATGGTCTTCAGGCTTTTAGGTACTTATCTGTCAGGCAGGAGAAGTTTCGAAATAAACCACAATAAAGACTGAAGTGTAACGCCCATCACAGAACAGCCCAAGCCCTCATGAGAGTACGTCACTCCATACCAAACCATCAGAGGAGAAAACAAGCTGCTATAAAATACTACTGCTTTCCCAGGTTCTGTGTTTTACAGCATATAAATGGATTTGTGTTGGACGGACAGAGTCTGGCTTTGTAACAGCACTGAGCCTTGGAGGAACTGGTCCTTTTAGAAGCCTTGGCGTGAGGGAAATGGCCCTGGGGTAGTGTAAATGAGAAACAATGGGCTAGCCCTACCTGGGCATGGGGCAGGTCTGGCAGTGCATTAAAAGGAGGAGGCTTATGGCAAAGGGAGGAGACTATCTCATGGGGAAGAAAATTAGGAACTGCTGCTTCCTTGAAGGGTGTGTGCCTCGAGACTGTGGTGATCAGCAGAAAATTGCAGCAAGCTGGGCAAGGCTTTAATGAGCCTAATGAGGAGCAGAGGAGAAACTAGACTGGTCTCAGGTTTTTGGCTTCTTGGAGAAGAGATCTGAAAAGTTGCAATTGGGGTGCTTGAGGCAGAGGAAGGATAAGGGGCCCTTAAGGATAAAGATTTTAGATTCTGTAGCCATAGGAAGGAAGAGCCAGAAGAAGTGCTGGTAGCTCCGAGGTGGTTTCTGTCTGGGAAAAAAAAAAAAAAAAAAAAGTGGTATATGGAGATAGTATCTTTGTGGGAGGCTAAAGAGTGCGCTGGAAGAGCAGTGATGTATATGAATGTTCATGACGATGTGCCATCTTTCTGGGTGAGTCAAGGAGTGAGTATGCAAACAGCACAGGCAAAAAGTCCCAAGTGCCCCACTCACACCCCCTTCCCCGTCCTTTCTTCACTTCCAATTCTCTTGATATATACAAAGGCAGTCGCCTGTTAAGGCTGATATTGAGGACAAAATCTGTGAATTCCAAGCTTCTTCTCTAGGCCTCTTTTTACTGAAGTAGGCCATTTCTTGACCTAGAAAGGTTGTAGGCGCTTCCCACCAGAAGACAAGAAGCTGTCTTTCCCTTAATAACAGGCCAGAGCAGTGCCCCATCCTAGGAGGAGGGAAGGAACTTTTACATGATTTTTTTTTCTATTAGTATGGGCACTATAAACCAAAGCATGCCTGTGTGCCTACTGGTAAGGAAATACAAACTGGAGAGTCATAAGCTCACTGCTAACCTGCCTATGGGAAAAATACACGTATGAAGAAATGTTCTAAGTAGCTGGTGGATGTGAGCAGGGACCTTCAGCAAAGGACACCGCTTGGCTGTAATATCTTGTTGGCCAAGGGTTATAGCCTTGGCAGGACAGTATTTCCAACAACAAGATCCTATGGTGAGCGTCCTCCATAATACTTGTTTGTGTTGGAGGAAGCTGGACACTTGTGTAGGAGCTCAAAAGATTTTGGAGAAGCTCAAAGAGAAGCTGCTCTTCTAAAGGGAAATGGAGGGCAAAGGGCAAGTGCGGGGTATATGGCCATATCCCAGGTGCCTTGTGAGCCTCCAGACCAAAAAAAAAAAGAGAAGTCAGAGGGACAGAAGAATTCCCCACCTCCAGCAGCAAGTGGCCTCTTTCACACATTATAAAGAAGTGGAAAGAGGGGTAATGAGGATAATCACCTGTTTGCTAATTTAGTCTCTTCCTTTCTTTGGCCCGCTAGGGATTGGTCCCTGTAGTACATTTTCTAACTAACCCAATCAGTTATGCTGCAGCAAATAAAACGTTTGGGTAGATAAAGAGCTGAGGTATTAGTGCTGGGGTGGTGAGCAGTGGCGTTTGAAGCTAGAAAAGGCAAACAAGTGATTCTGCGAGTGGCAGAACTAAGCGTGATTTTGAACGGTGCTGCGGCTGGCGGGCTTGATAACTAAATTATACGAGAGGCTGCGTTGTGAGCTCACCCTTAATAGACATCTGAGAACTCACCTGTCAGTCACGGTTCCTCTCCTGTGTGGGTTTTATGATGTCTAGCGAGCGGCAAACTAATGCTTTTCCAGATGCAGGGCAGTCATGACATTGCTCTCTTGCAGAAACACTCCCTTGCCAGATGAAGATGTTAGTGGAATTCTTGGTTGCTAGAAAAATGTATAAAATGCTTTCTTTTTTATTTTTTTCACTCCTATGCCAAACTTGGTTAGAATTAGTTAGAATTAGTTAAAATTAGAATTTAAAATTTGCTAGGAAAACAAATAAGCAGATTTCTCCATACATGGTACACTGATAACCCTTGTCTCCTTAGGAATGCATACTGAAATTTTAAAAGATTATTCCTATCTGAACAGAAATTTTGCAGACGGTGCAGATGAACACAAATCTTTGCACAGAATCAGCTGGAAATGGAGCTCAGGTCTCCCAGTTCTCCATCAAATTCCCTTAGTTGCCACTTGCCGTGGGAGCAGAGCCCTAGCATATGTTTGCGAATGTGAAAAGCCGGCAAACATTGACAGCTATAGTTTAAATAGTTCAGGGAGGAGAGGCAGCAGTCCTATGTGGGGCTCTCCACAGAGCTATGTCAGTGTCCTTCTCCACCCCAACCCAACAAATTTAGAACCATCCTCAAAAATAGCCAGGGAACAACGTATAATTGGTTTCACAGACAACACATTCTCATGCTGTGATTTATTTCGTAATGTCTGGTGAGTGTCATCACGCCGCGCTCAAAGCCTCGGAGCTGGCATTCAGCGAGGACCCAGAGAATGAAAATTACCAGCTTCCCCGATGAATCACCGCTTTGAAAATTCACCCTTGTGAGAATCCTGTGACTATTTAGAAGGAAAAAAAAAAAAAATCACAACAGATATTACAGGCCCGAGTCTATCACTCATATAATTAGCCCTTTCTAGGTTTGATGTGGACAGGGCAGCATTCTTAAAGCACCATAAACACAGACAGGACCAATAATGGCTTTAGAAACGAAGTGGAGAAGTTCTCACAATTAAGGTGAGGAATGAGGACAGCTATGGATGGGTGCATAAATACACAGAAAGGCAGGTCCGTGAGCACACTGTGGGCTCTGGGGCTGAGACAACACATCCCGAACAGGTTGCTTGCCGTGGACTAAAGAGCTAGCTGCCTGCAGCATGAAGGCAACAGGCACCTTAGTGCTTCTCAGCCTGCTGCTTCTGTCTTTCTTCTCGGGTAAGTTATCCTTCCTGTAGCCTAGAAAGAAACTTTCCTGACAAGAGCAAACTTCAGAGAACCTTGATCACCAGATGACGGGCTTGAAGATAAAGCTGAGCAAGTAGAAAATATCTGCGGGACTTGCTCACTCGTGTCACATATTTCCACTCCCTGTGTGCCTCCGCAGTGAATAACACAGTGGAGGTGTCACTGGGAGACAGAATGAGCAAATTGTAAGCGGCTCTTTCAGCAAATGTACCAAAGCAGAGTGTAATTACGAGTTTTGGTACAAATGTTCGCTGGAGAGTTTTGCTGAACCAGTTAGAGAATAAACTCACACCTCAGGGTCATCAGCTCCTGTTTTGATCCTAAGCATCTTGGTATTTGGTGTTTTCCTTAGAGATGTGGAAACGTAATTAGATGAAAGTTTCAGCTTCCAAATACATTGCAGAGAAAAGCTTGAAAATTAAATTCAAATGTCCTCGAGGAGCCAGAACAAAGAGGGCAAATTAAAACGATCCAGCATTTATTTATCTTGAGATTTACACGTCTCTCTGATGATCTGGGGAAAATGACTGATGGTTTTTGAATGTATAGGGCACACCAGTGCCATCAATTGCTTGTGTCCAGCTGACCCAGATCTGGAAGGCTTGTGGTGGCAGTTATGGAAGACTGTGCAGACCAAGAATTATTTATACTTGTTTTTCTGTGAATAATTTGAATAAAGAATTCACTGGAGAAAATTGTGGGCTGTGCATGGAGAAAAGAGGTGAATTACTTTGTACGCATTATTCATAATGAAATATTCATCTGTCTCTAATTGAGTCTTAATTGGGTCTGGGTTCCGTCAGAGTGCTGAAGCTTCCTTCCAAGGCCAGGCAGAATAGCAGCAAACTCTGTGATCTCATATGAAATAAGCAGATGTCAAGAGACATCCTCACAAAGTCTTGTGTAGCTGCATGTAATATTTATAAAAACTATCTAATGAGCTATTTTGTAAATAATATGCAGATAGCCATAACGGTGGCTTCCCAAAGCAGCCTAGCCTAACCCAAATGTGACAGATGCACCGGTGGCAGGGATAAAACACCGAGAGGCATGACAGTTAGCAGAGGAATTCAGGTGGGCTGACGGGTACTGGTTTGGCTGTGGGTGGGATTTGCAGCCTGCGTGGCATAGCACAGGGGCCTCCCGCTCTCTCTCCTGGTGCTGAGCAAACTGCTGCAGTGCCCCCAGGCCAAAACCCCAGCTGCCCAGCTTGGTGCTGGCTGTTCGTCCCTCAGTGTCATGCCCCAGCTCCTGCACATCTGCATGCGACCTTCCCCAGGCTCCCTGGCACAGACACCACAGGCTCGCCCGCCCCGTGGCTGTGACTCGAGCTCCGCGCCTGGCTGCGGTCTCTGCAGTGAAGAAGTGCAAAGAGGATGGGCTGATGAGCCTCAAGACCAGAGCCTGCGCTTGCAGCGGGTGTTTCTTCTCTCTCACCGCCTGGCACTGCCTGTTCTGCTCTGGATCACGCCGTGACATCTCTGTGTCTCACTCGGGATGAAGTTGTTCTGGGAACGTCTCGGGGCTGTGCCGTACTGCGGATGGCTGTAAAACTGACCGCAGGGTCTCCTTTGCCACCTCCACAGTGGGGTTTTATTAACAGTACCAGCCAGTTTTGTTATTCAGAGGTGCAGGAGCCTAAAAGCCTTACAAGTCAATACAGCTTGAAAATCTCTGCCGAGAGTGGTTCAAATCCGATACGGCAGCCTGCTTCCCCGGCAGTGGCTGCCTGCCAGGGAGATGGGTTTATGTGTCTGCGGTGCAGTTAGCAGCTGAATGACTGATTACATGGTATTTTAGTAACATTTTTTCAAAAAGCAAAATACCGAAAAGCAATTCAGATAATGTATTTCCTACCCCCTCCTCCACCGCACAGGATGGCAGAGCAGGGAAAACCTGGTGTACGTTGCACTGAGCTTTGCAAAAGGATTTCTGACTTTGGTTCAGCTTCTCTCAGAAAATAATGCTGATATGTATAACATCGCTGATTGTTTATTTATTTATTTTTGTTTAAATTCCAGATGTAGCAGCTCAAGACATTGAAGAGGTTAGTGCAGCTCTTTGCTTGTTGAATCTGCATTTTTTTTCCTGATTATAGAAGAATGGTTTTGTAACAGATCTTGGTGCGTGGTAAACTGGTTTTGCTGTTAGCTGGGAGTAGGTTGGTCCTTCCAAGATGCTCCAATGCCTCGGGAAATTCCCCACGGTACAGGGGGTGTTATGTGTGGCCACACTAGCAAATAGCCCAGGGAAATGGACAGCTGGTTCAGCAAATGCTTCCCGTGATTCAGTCCAGAGTGCATGCGTGGGGCTGGGTTTGTCTGCAGCACTGCTTCTGTCCACTTTGCTCCCCTGTCCAATCCCCTCGTGTAACAAATGGGATATTCAGAGCTGGTTATTCCCACAAACTAGGCCCATCTAAAGGAGACCTACAGCTTATGGTTTTCCTCTCTCTCCGCTGGGGAGGCAGGGATCTCCGCGAGCACAAAGCCGCGTGTGGTTGCACAAGGCGCGTGATGCCACTTTGCTGTGAGCTGACTTGGGGCCAACTGCCTGAAAGAGCATCAATGCTGACTCTTCTCCGACATGCCTAGGCTAATCCACTTGTGTCTTCGGGACGTTAGGGTTTCTCCCACCTGGCTACAGTTTCCCTCCTCAACGACAGGGCAAAAAATTCCCCTGAAAGAGTGTTGCTGCTAGTTCTGGCAGGCCTTTTTCTTCCATGTAATTGGGCCATGTCATCACTGCTGTGTTAGTCCTCTGGGCAGGAAGAGAATTACATTAGTGATCTTGTTTCCTATTTGGAAAGCAAAAGAGAAAGTATGGGAGACCTGAAAAGACTTTTTTGGTTATTGTTATTATTCCTTTTGCAGATCTGTAAAGAGTTTGTAAACAGGAGCGTGTACTGCACGAGGGAGTCCAACCCTCACTGTGGCACGGATGGCGTAACGTACGGGAACAAGTGTGCCTTCTGCAAAGCAGTTCTGTAAGTGAAAGCAGAGAGAGTCAAAATGAGAGGTAGAGCTGTCTTGATTTCCATGTCTGTAATGCTGGTCTCCATGGAGGGTGGCCCTGCATCCAGGCTGCTCCTCTTGTACAGACCAGCCCCTGGTCCTCACCAGGAGGAATATTTCCTCCTTGGAACAGAGCTGCATGAATGCAGGTTAATTTTAGATCATTTCTAGGCTTTGTATGATGTTAATTACAATGCAGAGAAACAGCACAGGGTCTGGGAGGTAATTGCACCTGCCTATACCTCCTGCATGGACTAAATCGGTGCACATCTTCCTCTGTGTACCAGAGGCTGAAACTCCCTGTCCACACCTCTGGATGCAGAAAAGAGTCTGGAGGAACACAGGGGGCGAGCTGTGCCACATTATGAGTTGAAAGTTTGAATGGACTTTGTGGAACAAGGCACAAAATCTCAGAGGAAGAACTGGAGAGCCTCTGTTTCCTGTGCTCTGTCTCCTTTTAAAGGAGATGTAATAGGAGTCAGCACCTCTGGACTGAATGGACTTGCAAAACATCAGTTTCTCCTTATCAGTCCTTAACATTTGGTGCACTCTGAAGGCTGCCTTATCCTAGGGGAAATTAGAGAGGAGCAGGGAGAGGAAAAGATGGCTTGATGCTCCCTGTGAGGCCCTGGGGTACTCTAGCATGAACCAGGCAAATGGTCCTGTTCGGGTGGATGAGCTCCCTGTCCCATGCTGCTGTGCTCATGCTGTCTGCCATATGCTGCTTTCTCTGAGTCTGTCTTGCTCCTTTTACAGGAGGAGTGGAGGGAAAATAAGGTTGAAGCACATGGGGAAATGCTGAGTCCTCACCATCTCTGAGCACCGAACATTGATCCCCCTTCAGCGGCGGTCGCAGGCGCCGGTGCCTGGGCATGGCAGCAGCTTGTCCTTGTCTCCTCCGTCTCTGCTCAATAAAACAAAACTCAGCAGAATTATTTGGCTGGATCTTTTTTTTCCATAGCACCCAGGAAAGTGCTTCCATGCAGCCGTGCCAGCACTTAACGTGCGGCTTTGCCACCCTGAGCTGTTGCATCACGCAGGTGGGAGCAGCGATTCCCACGGCCGTGCCCTCCTCCCCGTGCTGCTGTAGCTCCTCGGTTCTGTCCCCCTGACACACAGACACGTGCCTGCTGGGCACTGGGGGTGGCAGCATGAACCTTTGCTCTTTGTCAGCATCCATGAGTGTCCTTCTTCTCCTTCTTCTTTGTCCTGAGAGGGGACTTTGAGTTGAAAACTGTGAACCCACCAGCATTAGCTTCCTGTTCCAAGTAGCTTCTCATGGTAATAAAATTGTATTTAGAAGAGCACGGATTGTGTAAGTGTCAGTAATTAAAAAGAAAGTTCCCTGGAGGAGAAAAGCTGTAGGTTTTCTCTCACCACCTCCAGGATAAACTCCCCCTGAATCACACATACCCCTTGATTTTTCAGGGACAAGAATTTGTACTTATTTATGGAGGGGAATGCACACAAACTTTACTCCTTTCTTTACTTTTCACACTGCTGCACTCTCTCTTCTTGATGCTGGTTGGAAAACCCTTCTTTGTGCAAACGTGAGAAAATAAATTCTATAGTCTCTTCCCATTCACCGTGTAAAATCCACACAGGGAAATACCTGTGGCATCTCCTTGTTAAAATGTTGGCAGCAGATCAATCGGACACTACTTTCTTAATGTTAAACACTTACCCTTCAAAGGGAGCTTTAGATTTTATCATGAGCCTCAGGGGTCAACATATTTTGCAAGCACCTGGGCGCTGAGCATCTCAGCCTCTGGATGGTGTTTGGGCAGAGCTGGAGTGTTTGCCTCTTGTGCCACAGCGCAGGCTTTGAACTGAGCTGGGGCATAGCGCTCTATAGCCGGGGAAAAAGCCCTTCTTTGGCTCCAAAGTGTTGCTTTAGTAACTCAACAGCAAGACATCCAGAGCATGGGAAGGGCCGAGGGGAGGGAGAAGCGCCTCCTGCACAAGGATGGGTGGTCACCAAGGACACGGCTGGGGGACTGGAAGGACCTTCCTCATCCTTCTCCCTGCCTGGAGCTGGATGACCATGTCCTGTCCTGCCTGAGCTATCATGTGGTCTATATTGGGGCTCTGGAGCAGCACCATAGTCAGGTCACAGGAGCAAAAATACTTTTTTTAAGATAAAAAAATGATGTTTTAATAAGAGAGGATATGGGACATCTCTATGCCTGAGGTGGCTCTCAGTGACTCCAAAACCTTCACAACATCTCCCCGTACCTAATCCTTTTTAATCTGCAGGCTGGAACAACAAGGACAGATCACAAGAGAACAGAAGCTGTGAGACTTCTCTGTTCGATAATCATTCTGTATTTTGCTGTCAGTGCAAATAGTGAATAGAAACACCTCTGCACCCCTACAGAATGAACCACCATCTGCACCACCTCTGCTGGCAGGGTGGAAAAGGGGTCCAAGAAGTGATGAAACTATTTCCCCATGCTGATATGGGTCTACAAGTGCCTGGGGCAGGAGCAGGCACAGCTTGCTGTCCTTTGGTCCATCACAAAGGCACCTGCTGGCTGCAGAGGACAAGCTCGGGGTGAAGACTCAGTTCTTGGGGATTCACAGCGTTGTGCAAACCCAGGTGACATTACGTCCGTACAGAACAGATCTTGGTAATCACCCAGCTACTCATAACTGTAATCACAGAACACAATTGCACCTGGAAGCATAAAGGCAAAGCGATACCGGGAAGTTCCTCCTGATGGCCCCGGCCATGCGGTTTTGGCACGACTTGCCAAGGGAGGGGAGGGCGCTCACAGCGTGCGTGCCTTTGTCAAGGGGTGTGCGACGTGAGAGCCCTGACAGCTGTTCCCAGCCCTCAGTCCCAGGGTGCCAAAGGTTGCTTTGCTGTAATTTGCTAAACAGAGGGGCTGTGAGACACCCCACTGACCTGCCTAGAGGAGATTTCCTGGGGGCTGCATTTAACCCTCCATCCTGGAGGTCTTTAAATATTCCTTGGGAGCTTGTCCTGCCTTTAGGACTTTCCCAAGGCCTGTCCCTTTCAGGACAGTGCGGTGAGCAGGCGCTGTGCTCCTGCTCCTGCAGGAAAACACCATGCTGCTCAGGGTGTGATGGGTTCAGCAGCTGCCAGAGGGAGCAGAGGGAGCCGGCAGCAGTGGGGTGGGCAGGCAGGTGCCACGGGCCCCCTAGGGACACAGCCCCGGCCTCCACACCAGGCTGATGGTGGTGTCCTCCCCAGGGAGAGTCCAGGAGAGGCAGCACTGCATCGAGCGAAGGGTCCCTGCACTGTTTGCTCTCTGTTTTGGAGCATGGCACTTGCTTTCTCCGCAGGATGATGGGTGCTGGGGACAGAGCAGGGCTGCAGCTGTGGCCGCAGCTGTTCGGGCAGAGCTCACTGCTGTGTCCGGCCCCGGTCCCAGACACATACCCAACCAGAAACCAAATGTTCAGCCAGTATTTTTCCTTTGATTTCCTTCCTCCACATTTTAAGATGTGAGATTATTATTTTTTGTTTGTTTTGTGTATTTTTTTTTCTTGGTTTTATTTGACAGCTTTGAAAGATGAGTGAGTCATGAAACACTTGAGATCTCTCCCCTATTAGATAACACGAGCATCTCTGCATCTCTGCAGCTTTTCCTCTCCCTGGGGAGGGAGGTCCTTGGGCACGGGGCCGAGGCTGGGGTGGGAACTGCCCCAGCACCTCAGTGGCTGCCAAGCCCTGCTGCTCACAGGGGAGCCCCGTGCTCCCTGCACCAGCCCCAGCCCCCTCTGCAGTTAAAATAAGGAAGAATTACATCCTTGCATGGTTGCTCTAGCTGAACGAGAGATGCTGCTGGCAGCTGAGCACCCTGCTGTGATTGGGCTGCCCCCAATAGAGGGGAAGGATGCATTTCCATCTCGCAGCTCCGCTCTGCTAGTGGTGCGGCTGATATTTGGTGTGCCCGGGCTCTTGGCCCATTTAACTGGTGTGCTCCACCGCTCCCTCCTCCTCCCAAGCACGGGCACGTGGCCCCGTCACAACTCAGTCAAATCCTTTGTCCTACTTCTTTCTTTGACATTCACAGCGTTTGATGAGGCTTTTTGAGCTGCCACGGTCAATTTGAGGGTGACGGTGCTGGCTGCAGGGTTCCCAGAGCTGGGTTGGGGAGGGAGCTCTGGACTTAGTCGTCCTTCCAGTTCACCCTCTTCTACCCATGAGGAGGCAATCCGGATCAAGATAGGTTGGAAGGGACTTTGGGAAGTCTCTAATCCAGCCTCCTGTTATGGCAGGGTCAGTTCTGAGGTTAGAGCAGGTTGTTCAGGGCTTTATCCTGTCTAACCTTGAAACCCTCCAAGGGTGGAGAACACAAGATCTCCCTGGGCTTGGTCCCAGGGTTTGGTTGTCATCACGGTGAGGAAATTTTTCCTTGTCATGTCTCCATTCTGAGCTTCTTTCTTTTCAACTGCCTCTTGTCCCCCAGCCCTGCACCACTGAGGAGCCTGGCTCCGTGTGCTCGGTACACGCCTCGCAGGGATGGGTATGGGCCATACCACCCCCAAAATGTTCTTCTCACCACCCAGCCCACCACCTTCAGCCTCTTCTCACAGGGGCTCCAAGCCACCAGTAGTAACAGTGGCTCTCCACTGAGCTTACTCCCATTTTTCATCATCTGTCTTGTGTCAAGTGAGGGCAAAACTGGAGGGAAGGCTGAGTTATGGGGCCAGGAGAAATAATTGCTCAGGAGATGGGGGGAGAACTGTACTGTAGGGGACTGAAAACATGTAGGTGGTGGCAACTGCAAGGAGCAGCATGAAGGGGTCAGTGTCCATGGGGCAGCAAGGGGCCAAACCTTCAACAGGATCATCTCTGGGGGGTACTGGATGGAGCAGGGCTCTGGCAGAGCCCCAGCCCAGACCTGAAAGATAAGTTCAAAGCTGAGCTTCTGCTGGTGTTGCCCTGACTGACCTAAGGCCAGAGCCGAGGAGCAGCGCTAGTGGCAGGGCTTTGGTCCCAGCTCGGGCGGCGAGGCTTTCCCACGGAGGTGAGAAACGTGGTGGTGCTGCGTCATGGGGTGCTTCCCCTTCTGAGCTGAAATTGCTCAATTAATTGGGAGTGAACAGAGATGCTGGTATTGTGGCAAGGGCTGACTGAAGCGGCTCTGGCTTTCTTCACCAAAAAAAAAAATAATAAAAAAATCCCTTTGTGCCTTTCTCTGGGAGGGTGGCTTCTGTGGAGTCACCTGTGATAAAAGCATTGGCTGCTCTGCTGCCCAGGCCCTGCCCTGCAAACACGGGGATTTTTGTCATCTAGCCATACCGGAATTCTTATCCACAGCCACATCCAGCGAGCAGGCGCTCGAAATGATGCTGTCCTATTAAGAAAGAGCTGAAAGGGACTTCAAAAAGCTTCCGGAGCCGCTTCCCAGCCCCACGCGGGGACTGCTCTGCCCAGGGCATCCCCACTAAGAGGCTGCAGCCGGTGGAGCCCGGCTCGTTCCCGGCTGCCGGGCTCCCTCTCGTGGCTGCTGGGCGCACCAGTGTCCCCCCTGCACCTTCCTGGGGTCCTCATGCTGGGCAGAGGGGTGGCCGGACCCCAGGTGGGAGCTTGCTTAAAACGGGAGGGGCCGACAGCGGAGCTGTGCGAGAACTGCAGCAGATTTATTCAGCCGCAGAGACTCAGAACTTTGTTTTACTGCACCAGGCAGCTGCTCTTTTCAGGATGGGTTCCTATTTTGCTGAGCACAACAGTTGCTCTTGGTGAATTATGCAGCTTGGTGCAGGGAGGCATGGCACTGAGCTGTCCTGGCAGACCGCTGCCTGCCTTGGCTCTCCCTCCTGGCGGTCCTTTGGCCCCTCTCTGGAGGCTGCTGTTGGAATAGGGTGCTCTGACTGGGTTTCCTGGGCCCCTGCAGAGTTTGTTGCCTCTTGTCAAAGAGCTGAGGGACAGAATGTGGTCTCAGAAGATCTCCTTGATGTTAAAATAATATGGCGATAATCAATGACTTGCTTGGCCTGAGATGGTTCAGCCTGCTGTCTTCAGCCTGCTCCCCCAGGGCATCGCTCACCTCTACTGCAGGCATTGGAGAAAAAAAAAGTCAGATGCAGCTGAAATTAGCAGGAGTTTGAAGCTTTGGTGTGGGGAATATATATTGGTTCTGCTGTTGCTGGTTGCAGGTGATGAGATTTGCCATAAGCAGTGGGACCCCAGGTGTGACACCTGCTCCACTTTTCACTAAATCCATCTGAGGCTTGGGCTCTGAAGCTCTTTCTCTCTGTGACAAATGAGACCATCACTTCATACCTTTGTATGGGAGCAGCCCTGGCATCGTGCAGTGCTAGTGTTCGCTGCACCGGCAGGATCCCAGCACCCTGCTGCTGATGGTGCCCTGCTCTTTGCTGGTGCTACAGGGTCCTGCCAGCCCTGTAGCATCACCCAGGGCTTGGTGGCATCTCTCCAAGGCCTGGAGAGATGCTGCTGCTGCTCCTGGTGTCAGCAGGAGGAGGCTGCAGTACCAGCAATGGGCACCGGGTGCTGCCGCAGACTGTGGCACCGGGCTGCTGCGGGCTCGGGCAGGGGCATTGGGCAGGTGAGGCTAAAGGTTGAGGAAACCCAAAGGTTTCCTAAAGTTGTGTGAGAGCTCACAGCGTTGTTTTGCAATGAATTAAAACCGACGCTCTGTTTTCAGTCCTCCTGCTGGCCTTCGTTTGGGTGGGCTTTGTGTCTTTGGCATAAGGGGTGCTGTACCCCCCTTCTAGGGCTTTATTTTCTGGGTGAAAAACAAATGAAAACAGTCTTTAGCAAGTGCATGTGCTTGTTTCCCCACTGGCACCCCTGGCAAGTAGCAGGGACCCTCCACAGCAAAGAGTAGTGGTGAGTGTCCTGCAATGTGCAGTCCATGTTCTGCTTTGGAGTTTGATCTTTACAGTGATTTAGTGGGAAAATATATTATGGAGGAAAAAATAATGAATTTCCTTTCTGGAAAGTGGAGTTCAGCATAGGGCAGGAATAAAGAAGAATGCAAGGAGCTGATAAAGACACCCCATGGTGGGGAGACCTGCTGATGTGGGTGTACAGGACCTCCCTTGGGGTGGAAAAGCTATAAATTGGCTAAACCTCTAAACCTGGTGGGAGAAAGAACTGGCATAGCTGCACATACCTTCATGCTGCTGACATGTTTCTGTTTACCAGATAGGGGAACCTTGATTCTTCCTGCATAAAGCTAAATTCAGGAAGCTGTCTCCTGTGGGGTGGTGAAGGCTAGCTGAGCCAACCTGTGTGCTTGTAGGTAGCTCGTTCAGCTTTCACCAGTCAAACCTTGCCTCTGCTTGAGAGCAGATCGATGCTGTTGGGACAGAAGGCATGACAAGGTGCAACTAGAGATGAGCCTTAAACCCTCAGCTCTTAGCAGATGGATAGTCCTTGGTGCTGGTACTGTGTTAATGAGAATGAAGTGAAAGGCACCTCAGCTTCCCTGCCTTCACATGGCTCTGTCACTGCTGTGTTGGTGGTGGAAATATGAGAACTGAAAAACATAGTGGGGTCTTCCTGCTCAAAAAAGGGGAGTTTAAGACATGTATGGGGTCAATGGGAAGAGTGTCTGGGGCAGACGAGCAGACTAGTGACAGTGTGGATTGGGGGGGGGGATACATTTCCAACCTTGCCCTGTTGCTTTCAGGGTCCTTCTGTGCTGTCTTGAGAAAGTCCTGTTGTGCACATGTTTCATTCCCACTTGGGAGCAGGGGAAACAGCACTGATCTGTGGGTGAAGGGACAGTTTGGGTAACTACACCTGCTGCTGCAAGGCCCTTGCTGTAGGGTGTGGAAGGCTGTGACACTGGCTGCATGACCAGCCTGCCTGGTGTTGTCACTGCAAGGAAAGATAAGGTCACTGCGCTGCCTCCCACCCCTGCAAAGCTGGTGTGATCCTGCCTCTGTGTGCTAATTGGCTCTGGCAGGAGCTTTAGCTCAAAAGCTCTTGTCTGTTTTCCTTCACAGACCTGCTTTACTTCAGTGTTTGCTCTGTGCCTGGCCCAAGGCCTCTGCTCAACCCTCTGCAACAGCAGCAAGGCAGGAGGAGCTGTATAAAGCTCAAGTGATTCTGGTGAAAGATCAGCTAGTGCTGGAAGCTCTGCCCTTAAGTCTCCATTTGCCCTGCTTGCTGCCTAAATAGTCTGATAATGGTGCTGCTGTTGGTCTTCGGCTTGATTCAGGTTTCTTTGAGTGACTTCTCTTTCCATGGTTTCTGGAAGCATGCCCTCTGCTTGACTCTGAGTCATGCTCTGTGGATTTGTAATTATCTGTGTTGCCTACATATCCATTAAGGGATTTTACATGTTAATCTCACAAAATGTATTGCTCATTTTGGTGCTTTCATCTCACCGCCTGCCTGTGAGCTCTGCCAGCAGTGTGCTGGGCTAGCCACAGGGCAAGCAGAGGTGAGGACAGGCACTGCCCCTGACTCACTGCCTCCGCTCTTCTCTGACCCCAGAGCGGTTCCTGGCACCAGGAAGATGCTTCCAGATCGGCACTGAGCCCTGGGGCTCTCAGCATTGGCACTTTGGCTCCGCATCCTGCACCTCTGAGAGCATTGAGTGGTTCTGCATTAGCAAAGTAAGTTTAACTGGGAGGGTATTTTAGAGCATATCAAAGGTTTAAAACAGACAAATGTGTTAATGTTGTCAGGGATTGCTGTGGTGTGAGTAATAAACCGTGAGTTCAGTTTTATCAGCTGCAACAGTACCATGTGGATGGTGCAGAAATTCAGTTCCATAAAGCCATGCGCTGTATAGTTTATTGGTGGCAGAACGTACCTGAACTTGCTCAGTTTTCATATGTCTACATATCATATATCTAAAGCAAGTATTTTTTTCAGGGAGGTGTCTAATACTTCTTAGTGAACCAACCAGACCATTTGTATCATGCTAAGGGGGAAAAAAACTTGAGTTGACTCAAACTTCTTAAATTTTAGGATTACTTTAAAGCAGAAATGCACCTTCAGATAAAATCAAGATACTTTATTTTGTACAAGGCAATACTTTCTAATTATTTGCCTGTTTTCTTCCAGCTTCAATTCAAAATGAAGCAGTGTAGTAGCTTCTAAATGTTTGTCCTAACTCATTTATTGTTCACTAGGGAGTGGGTGTACTGCTCAGATCTAGTTACAAACCTACAAACCCACCTTTATCTGAAGCTCAGAATTTTTCTTTTCAAGTGCTAGACGCAAATCCTTTATTTCTTAATATGTTGCTATTTGATATAGAAAAAGGCTTTACTACGCAGCTGTTATGTCTAGACACATCTGCAAGGGACTAACCAGATTTTAAAACAGCTATTGCTTTATCATTTTCATCTCCAAGGCAATTTTAATACACTTTCAAAAAATGTGTTCAGTTTGGTCCTGCTTCAAGCAATATCCATCATTAGGACAGCAGAGAGACCCAAAAGTCACACTGGCATCAGCTGTGCTTTTGGCAAGTGCTTGAAATTCTCCTTGTGCTTGCAGTTTTCACTACTCACAAATGCAGACTGAATATAGAAAGGAAGGTAAAGAGCTGGTAAACATTGTTTTTTTTTTTCTTTTTTTTTTTTTTTCAATTCTAGAGCCCTCTCAGTTTTTCCTAGGAAGCATTTTATCTTGTGATTTTGTTAAAAACTTGCTAAATTTATTCTTTCTGTACTACTGCTTGTTCTTCCAACATGTCTCAAACCTGAGGAAAAAACCTGAGGAATGGTCTGGTGTTTACCCAAAGGAGCTACTAGCTTGTAACATGAATAATGTACAAAGAAAATCAATGCACTCTGTCATGACAATACCACAACACACTGCCTCCTGTGGAGCACTTAGAGTCCACCGTGTCAGTAATACACAGATTAAGACATCCATAAGCTTTTAAGAAATGAGGGAGAAATCCTAGAGCACAAAAAAAGAAAAAAGTTGGAGGTTTTGTAAGTGTTACTGAGAACACGCTCAGAAACATAACTCTGGGTGTCAGTCAAAACTGGGCTTGTTTGATTTTTATTCATCTGTGGACATTCCCCCAATACTAGACAGATTTTCTGAACAGCCACTTGCCTACATATCAGTCACTTCTGCCAGACTGTCAGACTTTAGTCTCTGTTTAGAGGAAGCATGATGGATCCAACTCAAAATCCAAGGATTCTTTTTTTTCAATGAATAGAACAAAGTTCTAGCTCTGACATGAAAATCCCAGTTAAATCTGAAGGTTGAGGTGTTTGGCTCAAGTGTTTATACTGAACCATGACTTCCCTGGTGCTCTGATCCAGGGTTTGACTTATCTCCTTTTTGAGAGGACAGTAGTGGAGAACAAAGTTTTGACTGTTAAATGTCAAATGCACCACAGGTGAAGATATGTAGTCACTAAAATCTGATGTAGTAACCTTGGTGTTTCATAACATAGAAGCCAAAATCTTCCAGGGAAGCTGAAATGGAGGGGAGGAGGAGATGTCACCCAGCTGCGGTGACTGGTGCAGGCTCTGCTCCAGGTCACCCAGCTCCCTTGCATGCAGCAGCCACAGCTGACACTGGGCCCTGAAAGTGAAATAGCTGCTCTTTTTTTTTTTTAATATACAAACACCTTGAAAAAAGTGTGTGAGCAGAATGGATGTGCAATTCCAATTAGACAGTTGAAAGGGGGGAAAAAAAAACTTTAAATCAAGTGTTAATGATGCACTTTCCTTTGCTGTGCCCACCACCCCACCCATAGTGCTAAAAGCATTATGCAATTTGAGAACAAGCTCCCTTTGACTTGTACCCATTATTTCTTAACAGAAGATGAATTGATGGGAAAACTGTTTGCTAGGAGAGACATGGAAATTAATGACATGGCATTGTATGTGTCTGTGTGTGGTAAGGAAAAGTGCCAAGCTCTTCACAGACTCCTGAGAATAAAATGAGCAGTATCAAAGAATCTCCTGAGCTGTACGCATTTCATAAATATGCATAAATAAAGAAGTTTGGGATGTTTGAGAAAGCTCATCAGTGTATAAATAGTTCATTTTGAAGTCCTGTTATACAACACCATCAGAAAAGGGCTGATGTCTGAGCGGTGCGGTTGAGGCCTCTTGTGTTCATCAGGAATCCAAAAGATAATTTAGGATTTTAGTAGAGGAGATCTTGAGTGGATAATGTGTCTGGGCAATAAAGGTCCAAGGTAGGCAGTAGGCAGTGTAGTCTGGGACTCAAACGGTGCTGTAAGCCATGACAGTCACTTTTCACCCTTCTCTCCAAAAACCTAACTGAAATTACTAATTTCTAGCTATAAGGCAGTTCTTTCAGACCTTTGAGTAGCTTATATGTAAAACATGTCCTAAGTACATAGCCCTTTTAGAGTGTGGGTGTCAGTATTTTGGCTACTTGTGTCTATCACAAAATGTCACTAATATTACCTATACAAGAAACTCATTGTCTTCTGTGGGAGAGATCAATATTTTTCTCTTCTAGTCCCACACTTTCTCACTCACATCACCTTTTTCACTCCAATCTTTCTCCATCAGTCTCTCGGCCACCTTAATCCGGGTGCAGTGGTGGCCCACTAATTTTGGGTAGCGTCTATAATGACTGCTGCAGTGATGATAGAGGAATGTCAAAGGTTTCTGCCCTCTGACACCTCTTCATCCAGCACTTCTGTTTTTTTAAACAGCCTTAATGAATCAGGGAACTGTGCACTTCTTGCTCTCTGAAACAGTTTTTACCTAGGCTTCATTTTATTGGAAGAAAGGAAGTATTCAGCACTTCTCACATCAGTCTTAAATACATCCTGAAGAGACAGAGTGGAAAATTGTCTTAAACCCTTTGGCATCCACTTGCTGTCAGTTGCATGTCAAGTCAGGAATAAAAATTGGCAACTAGCTGTAAATTTCACAGTCATGCAGCAGGATTTGTGGAGTTGAATTTGCAGTTCAGTTCTTGGCTTCAGCTGTCACTGTGTACCTCCAGTGATGAGCATTCATGCCACAGTGAGATATTAGACTTGTCAGATATCCAGAGCTTACAGAAATAACTTCATTTTTAAATGGACTGTCTCTTTTGGTATGAATAATCAAACAGAACACCATGCAAAATACTTGACATGTACTGGGAGTCCAGTACAGTCTGACACATGAAAATATTTGGAATACCTCAGACTAGTCCATTTATTGCTTCTACAAAGTTTCACATAACAGTAAGAAGAGCTCTGTAATTAAGTTACACTCTTCTTCTCTTTGATCATTTTAATGCTCTTTTGTTTAACAGATTGTGAAAAACATTGATCAAATACATCTCAGGGAGCTTAATATAGGCTAAATGGAAACTAAAATTAAGGGAGAACAGGGCTTTAAACTTTTGGTGTTGATGGTTATTGCCAAGGCTTTGGAAATATGCCCTATTGAAATGGAGAGACAGAATGTCAGCAGAGGTGTTTTCCTCTGAACCTATGAGCATAAAACATTTTTGTTGCTAATGAGAAAAGTATCTTTAACAGCTATGTTAAATTTTGGTTGTTTGGCACCACAGATGATGTTCTATAATCTAGGCACAACCTAGAGAAGTCCCGTAGTACAGACACGAGCTGTGCTGCTTTGGCTGAAGTCCCACCTGGTCCCCAGCAGTGGCTAAAGGAGTTCTGTAGGCCTGGCTGCTGCATGTGTGCTACCTGATTTCATAGGCACCTGTAATTTGTGTTAAGGCATATTATGGCTTCCTAGCCAATATCCTTTAGCACCTGACTATGGACTTTTTGTTCATCAAGTTGTCCATTTCCTTTCTAAACCTGCTGATACCACCTGCCTCAACTGGGAATGTTGGCAACAAATTCCAGATCATTACCTGTCACTCTTAGCAGTTTTAAGCCACTCTCCTATTCATTTGGATAAGCCCTTGCTCTAGTACTGTGAGACTTGGTGAATGTTAGTTTTGTGCTCTCCTTATTTACGGCTTTGTAGTTTTCTATACCTCAATCAAGCCAAGTAAATTGCTGCAGCATTTTCCAAAGACAGCCAGTGAAATACACAGGCTTCTTTTGCAAAGCTATTCAAATTGCAAGACCAGTTTTCAAACATAAAATATGATAAGGAAAACAATATCAGTCATAAAAGACAAAATGACTTGTCAGCAACCGTTATGAGTTACCACTACATCCAGACCATTCTCATATATTCCAGTTCAGTTTATAAGATATTTGAAAGGGGATTGCACATCTGTTTCAGATTAGCAAGTACTTTGAAATTCTGGGATGAAATCCTGGTGTTACTGAAATCAGAAACTGAGATTCTTTTTTTAAAGTTACTTGTATAAAGCGAAAGAAAGGCGCACAACTTATTCACTATAAAACTTCTGTTTGTAGACCACCTTTGAGCAAAAAGATATGGGCACATGTTTAAATACATTCCTTTGGTTCTGTTTTCTCCATCTGGCTGGCTCAGAGTGTTCTAGAGGTAATTCGGGCACAATGCCTTGACATTTTTTAAATAGAAAGATATTCTAGTACTATGTATATCAATCCTATATCTCAAAATTGATACTACTGTAGCCTTTCTATGTAAAATCCATGTAAAAGTTCCCTGTTCAAATCCCATGGAGTGTATCTACCGTGGAAGTACATGGGTGAGTCAGCCTTCTAGTTCAGAAATTGGCTCTAGGAGACAAAACTTCAGAAATTCATCCTCTGTACTTACCTAAAACAAAGATTTTTATGCATCAGAGTTCAGGTTTACCAGTTTAAAACACAGCTTGAGTTGGCACTAAACCACAAAGAGCAGCAGATAAGAAACTGTATATTTTCTGACAGGTCACTGAGCTGGAGCCTAACATGCTCATCTTAACAGCTCATTTGTGTCTGCTGTCCTGACATTCTGACATTTGCTGTCAAGCTTCCTTTCTTGTGCAGCTACATGCTTCACTATTAAATACCACTGCTCTAATCTGCAGTGGCATATACTGCTCTCTTAACAACTAATGCAAAATCAGTGTCTCTGGAGTCTGAAGAACCCCCCCACCCCTTTAAAAAAAAAAAAAAATAATAAAACCTTCACCCAAGATGAAAATTATTGATGGATTCTCTGTTATAGAAAACAAATATTTAAAACACTACAGGACACAAATTATGAAAAAAGGTATTTATTATTTACACAACTGCTATAGTTCCTTAAGAACAATATATACCATTTTTATTTGAAAGGGTCAGTCTTCTTTCAAATACATGAACTGCATAATGCACAAGTGTTGGTAATGCCAAATAGCAGTCACATCACACTTCTATAGTGCAGGCATAAGCAGCGCAAGTAAATGATATTTTAAGAACAGTATGGCTGAATATTGTATTTAAACACAGTGTTTGCACTTTGACAAGATTTAGCTAGAAGAGAACAAGGGTTTTGTTCATGCTTTGTTAGGAATGTGACTTTCCTATCTGAGGTTTAAACCCTTTATCTGGCATGAGAATTTTTCAGGCAGACTGCTTTTCAGTTACCAAAAAGAGTGGGTTTCTCTCCCTCAAACTTCAGTCTTCTATTTTCCAGTAAACACTGCTTTATAGTACAAGTTCACACATTGGGGTAAATTGGCCACAGAGGTGGTGCCTTCCCCTCTTAATGTCTTGCACAGAGAAACACTGATATACTAATACATACCAAACTTAGACAACTTGTAATTTATAGATTTAAATACTGGAATGGGAGAGGGAGACTGTTTCTAAAGATAGAGGGAATAGAGGGCTTATACAATTCATACACTGCCAAAGTTGGCTCCTTACTCAACATTTTTGGTCTAAATTTTTTTCTAGTTTCAGAATGGTTTTGGTCTTTAATGGTTATGGTTGTACTTCAGCAGAAAAGGAGAGGAAAATATTTTAAATAGTAACACCAGAACTGAAAGCAAGAAAAAGTAACCGACATCTTTCTCCCACTTTGAGCTTATTGCTGTGATCTTTTTTTTTTTTTTTTGGGGGGGGGAACAAAAAAAACACAAAACAACAACAAAATAAACAAAAACCCAAACCCCATAACCAACCAACTGGAAGACCAAGTATAGCAGTCATTCTGGCATCGGATCCAGTGTCCAGCACTATTATACTCTAGCGTAAAAGCAAGGAAAAGTCCAATGATCTTAGTTACGTTCCCTTCAATTCAGTGCTACGCAATTTTGTTAGTGTTATTGTCCTTGCTTCTTTGAAAGATACCTGAAAGAAACAAAAATAGTTTCACAGAAAGAAAGAGGCAGGCCCAAATATATCTTACCTTTTATAAGCACAAACTGTGAATCTACTTTTTCTCACTAAAAATCTGGTTATTAATCACCCCAAAAAAAAAATTAGAATGTGATCAAATTAATGGCTTTGTTATCTGAGTTCACTTTCTCCTAATTCCATGATTGGTCATCTTGCAGTAACTCAAAGAACGTTTTTAGTTAAACTGTGTAAGATTTTAAACAAAAGGGGGAAATAAAATTCAAATTGTTTAATTCTAAGAGGTTAAAAATACCAATTAAAAGTGGCTGTATAACCTTTAAGATAGAAAGGCATGTTAGATACCAGACTCCTTCAAATAAATTTAAGACTTTAAAGTCATCCAGTAAAACCTGAAAAGAACAGTCTTCCACTCTCTTCTTTAGAAAAACCAAGTTACTTGAAAAAATATTTGTTGTCTAATCTCATAGTTCTCTTACTGCCGCAGCTGGAACAATCTGGCTATGTGGTGACACTGAAGACTTTGCAAACACCCTAAAAAAAATCCAATTAATTTAACTGGCACTAACTGTGAAACATCCAATAAATTGCAGTGCTTTTAAAATCTAGCATTGACGTTCTTTTTTAATCAGAAACAAAAGAGAACAGCCTTGTGAATATAATTTTCTTTTAAGCACTGTATGAGTGTTTTCCAATAACATATTATGCAAGCTTCTTTTTTACATGTATTGAAATTTCAGGTTGATGCATAAAATCAAAAAACTTTGCCCAAACAATTCCAACTAGCTGTTCTACAGCAAGAATTAGGATAGTAACTGGTGCCTTAAGCATTTGGAGACCTCAGTAATGCAGTAAACTGTTTCAGTGTTGACAAATACTGAAATACCTCACAACTTGGATAGTGCCTGTACACCTCACGGTAATACCCCAAATCTGAGAAGTAACCACTAGAAAAGCTGCTTGGCTGCAAAGGACCTAAGATCTGAACTGCCAGTCTAACTTTGTAGGAGTGGAAAGAGAGATTTACAGTGAGTTGGCTTCTTCAGAAATTCTTTTCCTTTTAGGAAGCATAACTACTTCAGTGAAAACAATTGCTGGTCCTTAACTCTGAAGAAGTAAGAAAGAAGGTACAATCTATCAAAATCCTAACTTCTTAAAGAGGCGGCTTAAACACTACTGCCTTGTTAAGAACGCACTCAAACTAAAGATAATTGTAAGTGATGTCAAAGTTCATCAGTTCAGTTGTTTCTTGGTCTTTGTACATCTGACCTTAATCAAAACGCAGTGGTGTAAGAGAGAGAAAGAAGTAAATTTTGACTTGGTTCTTACCTTTCCCAATGTTTGTGATTCAGCTCCAAAAAGTCATCTAATTTTGCTATTTCTTTGAGGTATTGAGTGAGCTTTAGAAGCTCCTTGTCTTTATCCCGATTTAAGTGTGCTTTCATGAAAGGCCTTATCTATACGAAATAAATAAATTGGGTATAATCATTTGCTCCAAGTGAGGAAAAACACTTCCAATTCTATAGCACTTGTCACCTAATTAAAGCATATTTTCAATACTGTGTTGCATTATGACTTCTTTTAGGTAAGAGCAAGAAAAACTTTCCATTATTGGCCACCTCCAATTTGTTTTTTATTGATGCAATCTGGATTTTTGTCTTGCATGCCCACCCAGAAGCAAATTGTTCTGTCAGTCTTGCGTTTCTTCAGGCCTTTCCCTCCCAGTGAGACGATAGATTGATCTGCAATGGACTGTCACATTTTCTAAAGTGATTTCATAGATATTTTCGCAGGAGAAATGAGGGGTTTTCAGCTCTGCTTTGAGTTGTGTGGCATCACTGGAACCAGATGCTTTTTTTCAACAAAAAGCATTTGACTACGATCATAGCTTCTGTGACAAGAGATGTCAGAAATAAAGCTTATCTGACAGCTGCTTTAAGCTTGGAATACCTTATACCTGTGTCTTGTTTTAGCGATTCAACATTCTTGTCTGCAGTTCTCTTAATAACATTTTGACAAACATCTTTGAAATCTAAGCTAGAGGGAGCTCTCTGGCTAATCCTCTCCCAGCAATATCTTTAATATATTCCTGTGTTTCATATATTTGTACAGTTCCAATTAATGTCATGGTGATATATCTCATCCATTGCTATCTTCAAATCATGGATATTTTCTAAGAAACATCTTGGATTTCTGCATTTGATTTTTTTAAATAAATTTGTGGGGGTTCTTTTAGTACCATACTGTTGCATCGTAGAAATTTAAGTTCCATTCTTATTCAGAACAAGCACTGATGATTAGAAGTTTTGGAACAGGAACTGGTCAACAATTTTATAAAATGAAATATTTGCTGTTCTGCAGTCAAAATGGCTCCAGGTATTAATTATTAACCAGGAACAAAATGCTTGCTAATACGTTGGCATGCTAACATGAAGTATGGCAGCTTGTTATTTGACTTTCTGAATAGAATCACTCTTGAGATTGTTTTAATGGTGCCTGTCAGCAATGCCTAGCATGGTTATAGTTTGCAGGTACAATTTAAGCAGAAATAATTTCAGTGATTTTGGTAGTCTCTTAAAAACGCAATAGTGAATTAAAGCTTATTTAAAACTACTGTTGAGGAAATGTTAGTCCAGACAATTGGCAATTCAAATAAAAAATACAATAAAATATGCATCTTTGCTAGTTAAGAATAGTCTTTCTTTAAGATAAAACAAAAAATATGAGAAAGTACTACTTGAAGTATAAGTAAAAGTAGTAATACATGAAAATTCCAGTTAAAATTACCTTGAGTCCATTTTGTGGATTCATTAGGAAGTTTCGGCCAATATCATCAAACATAATAGTATTTTTTTTGCTGTAATATTCTGAAAATTTTCCCCAGATAACGCCAAGAGGCTTCACCTGCAAGAATAATGCATGAAAGGTTACCTCAGGTAAATCGGATCACATGCAGGAGAAAGTACCAGTCTATACAAATTTAAATCCAAACCCAAATGGACTGAAGTTACCAGGTAGTTAGTTAGGCTTTAGTATGGGAAAGGATGTGAAATGGTAAACAAAACCTTTGTACTAAATTTTTTCACAAATTATTTATTACTTGTTTTGAAATCAGTGCCATCCATATGAGCTACTTTAAATACTAATCATTAATAGAGGATTTCTGTAGAAAATCTATGCTTCAGATATTCTTCCAATTTTCTTGCATGAAAACTCCAACACAACTTTGTTGTTAAATATTTCAAAGGGGTATGGTAACATGTCAGCTAAATGTAGAAAAGGATCGGGGGGAAAAAATGGTACTTACATCTATCAGTCCTCTTCTAGGAGTGTGCACCGTTATCATGGCAGCACTGTCCAACATGAAGGTTATTTTGTAGTTTGCGTTAGTACTCACTCCAAGCTCCTGCATCACAAAGATTAATTATTAAAATTTCAGATTATAAGTTTTAGTTCTGTACAGCTGAAAACACGAATGTAATACATTGTTGAAGGGTAAGCTGATGAGGATGAGCAGAGATGTATTAAAGAGGGGTTTGTTGTTTTTTATTTTTCCTATTCAATGAGAATCAAAAAAGTACACCATCCTAAAAAAAAAAAAAAGCTGATAGGAATTTATTTTTGTAGTGCTTACTGTCAGAAATTCAGCATCTGATGTCAGCATAAAATTTAAAGCAACTACGCAGAAGAGGCAAAATAGAACTTACGGCTTTGCCTTCATGCATGATTTTTCGCAAGTTCTACATGCCTCAACTTTACTCAGTATCTATAGCTGGAATAGCAGCTGTGTATGTTCTGCTATTTGTTTATTCCAGTAAGTTGCAACCAACCACAGCCAAAGACAAAATATACAACAGCAGTTCATTGTTACCCTTTCCTCTGTGTGAGTCCTAGACAGTCAGTGATAGTCAGAAATCTCTCAGTTGTACTTTCAAAATTTGATCACTCCTGAAATAAAGTCTTAGAGGAAAAATGATCTAATTTTATGTAAAACTTTAACTAGATAAGAGGGCATCACTTCCATTTCCAATCCTTTCCAAAGTTGAAAAGCAATAGTAAAATCTACTGACATCTACATGACATAGACATTGCTGACTTTATTGCTGTTGAATGCACCAAAAATTATATGCAAAGCTACAAAACAAGGATAAAATATCCACTGTAATGTCTTGCAAATATCCAGCCACACTCAACTGATTTGCTTTTATACAAAAAAGTGAATCTCATAAATGAAAAGTGCTAGGTATGAGTCAATGTCCTGTTATTCTGAAAAAAAGTAGCTGTTTCTAGACTGTCTGAATTCTGGGCATAAATAGATGTAGAATAAGAAATTAAACTTAGTTATCTGATTTTCCTTCTTTTAATGCTATTTCTGCTTTGTAGTTTAAAACAAACACTTCAAGTATTGCTGGGATTGTTGCTGCCAGACAAAAAGTGAAACTTGCAGAGGTGTGATCAGTTTAAGGAAAAGCAACAGTTGTCATTCTAGTACTAGGAATCTCAACTGATCAGGAGTTAGGAATAGGCATGGGAAAGCTGCCAATCAGTAATATATGAAAGGGCTGGAAAGGTGACCCAGAATTGTGGAAAGGTGACTGCAGGGTAAACAGCCCAGTTTTGAACAATGGTTTTCTGCTAGATTGAACCCTAGTGCTACAAAGGATTCTGCTGCAAAACAAAGATGTTACTTTAAATGGTAAATCTCACATACAAGATGTGATGCTTGCGCATGTATTAGGGACTCAAGCAATGCCAAAAGAAGGTTAATGATTAGCTTTGTATGTGTATTTCACCACACTTGCACTTACCTCTATCTGCTACAACAGTTTTGATATAGCCAGAAAATAAACCACATGGGTAACAGCCACAAACACTTCTAATATTTGAGTCACAAACCCACTCTAACTTGAACTCATAGTCTTGTACTACAGAACTGTAGCTATAGTATTGTTCTAGATAAAGCAAAGAATTCATACACAGCATAAACAGAGATGGAATACTGGCACAGAAATAGTGTTCGCAAGTTTCAACACTGGTTCTACTTGAGCTAATTACACTTCATTGTTCTGATTAAAGGCTCTCATTTTTGAGATCATTCTGAAGGATTTTTCTTTACAAAAATTGCTGCAGACTATTTTTGATGTAGAGAATATGTAAAGTGTTCTTTGCTCTGATACAACCTGAAAAAAAGTGTATAAACAAAAAAAAGAGGGCAGATGAGCTTAAATTTGGAACAGTTTTCCCTAAAAAGGAAACAAGTTCTGATTTATAAACAAAAAACCCACCAACCAAACATACAGTGCATCTTATTAAGCTTATTAGGTTTTGAGCTAAGCCTGACTGTAAATATGTTTACAACTAAGTCAGCTGTGTAAATCTGGCTAGTTGCCCAATTTAAGTATGAAAGAAAGCAGGACTGAAAGAAGAGCTTTTACGGATGTTTTAATAAGGCAGAGGAAGCAACAAAGCCACACATCTGCAAGAGGTGCAAGACAAATAGTCCAGCATGCCACATCTGTCCACTCCCTTCAAAAAATGTTTTACACTTAAGATTAGAACTCTATAATTAGAGGTAAGATGAAAGCAACAGTGAAGGCTGTGTGACTAATCTAACTGTCGGCAAGTACTGACTTGTGTTTAGTTCTGCTAAATTTAGTACCTACTGCTCTGATAGTCTGTGTAGAATTCTAAAATTAGATTTAATCTAGTTTTGTGGCAAAGATATTTTAAAGTACTACAACAGTTTAGAAAACTTGGATTTTGATTCATATAACCCTCCTAGTTGCTACATCTCTCTGCACTGCTGAGCACAAGTCTATGTGAACTGCTAGCCAGAAGAGAAACAAATTACGCATTTTCAGAACAACTTACTTTCATTTTAGCTTCAATCCACTTCATGTTAGTAGCAGCTGAAAAACAAAAAGGGAGAAAAAAATCTTTATCAAAATTAATTGTTGACAGGTTTAAAAATAAGACAAACTTCACTTCTCAAATTTTTATATGGACTTTCATTTTAGAAAGATCCACCCTTGTTACAGTTTTTAGGGTTCACTGTTTTAAGGACAGGTCATGAAAGATTATTTTTATTTGGAAAAAACTACTTTTCAAATGAAAATTCGATTAAGTTTCTTTAAAACCATTTGTTTAAAACCATTTTCTAGATCAGCTGTTACTGAACTGTAGTCTGCAGGGCCATAGAAATGGGCTGCGTCTGGTTTGAGGAACTATGTTGCCTTCACAGGATTTGCTCCTGGAAGTAATGATAACATGTAAGGCGTGGAAAGGACAAAGTGTCAATGCTGCCCACTGATCTAAGATTATGTGTAAATAATGTTTCAGACTATGAAAATAAAAATTTAATACAATTTGAATATGGTTTAAACCCTGTATTGGCTCCAGCTGTTGAAAGGAAAAGAAACTGTGCTAAAGCAAATGATCAACCATCCCTGTGCATGGGAGAGGTTGGTTTATTTCCAGTTTTCTATTGCTATGGCAGTTCACTACTTATTGTCTGGGCTGAAGTTATTTGTAAAGATAGCTACCAAGCAGTATTTGAATGTCTATTTTACAATTGTGTTCTTTCAAGCACTTTCTTCCTTATACAAAGTAACATTCAGTAAAGCAATGTTGAGCTTTATACTGTGATTAGAACCATTCACAAGAACGCTATGTGGTGGTTTTCCTCACCTAAGAATTACTGTTTTTGTAAAATAGCTCTAATAGCTGTGTGAACATTCTCGGTGAATATATTACAGGTTAATATTCATGTATTGTTTTAGACCTTGATTCACACTAAAATTCAATATAACCTCACAACTGGAGTTTCTGCTCTAAATGACAATTTACGATGAAGCCTTAGGTACTGAGATTTAAAAAACTTACACCAAATTACAATATCATAATCCTCATATGCAGATGTCAGGAATTCATGAAGGTATGGCCTCATAAGTTCTACTCCAGTTTCAGCACATGACCTGTGGTCTAAAAAGAATGAGAGAGAAGCAATTCATTATTCAATTTAGGATGTTAATTATGACTTTCCTACCTACCCAGAGACCTGAAACATTTCTTAAGGGAAGCACCGGGGTGATTTGAAATCATGAATGAATTCACAGCAAACTACTATTCCCACATTAAAGGTGAGAAAAGTAGAAGGGATATTTATTTGTTGATCTTCAGGTATTTGAGAGCTTGCTTAATATATGAGAGCTGAGGGTCTGAATATCTTTGAAGAGTCTGGACAAATAGTTCATCTATGTACTTTAGCAAATTTCTAACTGCCCAGATACTGAACAGAGATTTTTGTAAAACTCTATCCAGTTAATCTTGTGAATGTGTATCAAATCTTTTTCAAACATGCAAACATTGCCTGTTCCAATTAGAAAACTGCTGTCAAATTCTGCTAGCAGGAGATGTGTAAATAAAAATGTTGAGTAATAGGTTGAATTCTCATTTTGGATCATAAATCAAACTTACAAAAAAGTAAGGAAAGGAAAAAGGCAAGCTATTATTTACTGGTTATAGTCAAACTGCCATGACACACCCATATCCCAGAAAATGAAGTCAGAAGGGAAATTCTGGCTTCTAAGAAAACCAGTTAGACAGAATTTTCAGGTAAAACGTGGTTTTGTACATGTTTAACAACCTGGAAATACAATTAGAAGCTATTCTCCCACCCCAAAAAAGGAATCAATCATGTACAGAAAGACAATTAATTTACAGCAATAGCTTGTCCTGATGCCATGATATCTAACACACAAGCTGGTCAAGAGAGTTTAGAATTTTATCCAAATAACCTATTTTTGCATCATCTTAGAGAAAGTAAATAGTTGTTACACTAAAATCAACAATATACAACATTTATAAAGCCTGATTCTTTTTACAATATGAGCAGAGGACCCCCAGAATATTATGAAGCTGAAGCTATACAGTACAATGCAATCCAAAGTTACGGAAATGGCTTTGTAAAGCAAAAATCAAGAAATGTGAACTGGCAAATGAACAGCCCTCTTAAAACCCACAAGTTGCATAAAATCTCACCAAATAGTGTATAATCAACATCTAGCACCAGCAGCTTTTTTCCTTCCCTGGGAGGATTCAGAATTTCCACTTTGTATTCTTTAACTCTGCGAGAAATTTTTAGTAGATTTTCTTCCCTAATACAACAGTGCAAAAAGTTACAGTTAATTAAAATGCATACTGTTCAGTTGGTAACAGGAGTGTTTTTTAATAGCTAAAACTCCTAACCTGTTTTCTACTTCCACAACTTCCTCTTCAATATCAAAGTCATTGACAACATCGTCATTATCAGGAGGTGGCCCAAGAACATCTTCCTAGACGAATAACAACAAAGATAACTAGGATCACTGTAAAACCAAGGGTTATCAAGATTGTTATTGCACATTGCAGACAAAAAAAAATCATTTTACTAGTGGAAAAGTTACTAAAATACACTGATTAAGATTTCAGAAGTCAGTGAGAATATCATAGTAGTTAGTAGTTTTGTATCTGAAGTCCACAACAATACAGATTTTCATGACTATGCTGCTATCCGCATTCTGCAGAAAAACAGCTGAAATCTATTGTACTATTTTTCCAATGATTACTAGAAAATTCAAAATCATAATGAGATGAACATTTTTCCAATTTTTTTAAGTTAATAAGTAAATTATTTACCAGACTCTCTTCACGAGTGCCCATCATCATGATTTTAGTATTTGGTTTCAGTTTGAGAGCTCCAAGCTTAACATCATCATCTGCAGGTTTCCCTATAATGTAAACAGAATTCATTTCTAAATTGGGTAGAAAGATTTTAGCAAACTGTCAATACATGTCATGCTTAATTGAAACAAGCTACCCATAAAACACCAGAGTTCTCCAAGCTGCATCATCATCCTCCATGCAAGAACACATTGCTTGTCAGGCGAACAGCAATTTAAATTTTAAGGTACATTTGCTGCACTTCCACATCAGCCATTAAAAAATGACTGTACAGATGTATCAATAATAAACACTGAAATTTTATATATCACTAGATATTGTGTGTGCTCCTTTGAAAGCTAGATCTGGGAGGTAGATGCTCTTTTTGTATACACATCCTGAATAACTTAAAAGGATGTACTTCCTTAAACATCTCACATACATCCACAATAAACAATAGATAAGAATAGTCACCCTTCATTTTAAGTCCAAGAAGTTTTTGCCGCTCTGGTAAGACTCCAGTAAGGCCTTTAAGAGATTGCTTCAGATCCAACACTGTGTCCTCTTCTGATAACGAGGTTATCGTATACTCCTGTCCACCCCATTTTATTATAAGAGAGAGAGACATCCTTGAAGCATATGTTCAGTATTAGCTCCTGAAAAATCTGCTGGACGAGGAAAATGCGATGATCACGTAAGGAAGAAATAGAATTGCCTTTTTTTTTTTTAGAAGACAAGCGATATAGTGTAAGTATTTTTACATTTTTATTATACTGTATATCAAAGAGCTGTTTGTTTTGCATGCACAGATAACAAACATGTTGATAAAATGTTGGAGATAAGGCAGAAAGAACATCCCTTAAACTGGGGCTCCGAGTTCTGCTTCAATGTACTTAGCAATGTCACATTCCCTGTTTGATCCAGCATATGCTCGCTTGCTGCGTGTTCTGCACAGGTACAGCTTGTTCGCTGCACAACCGGTACCCGAGCAGAGTACTGCAGCATCAGAGAAGTCATTTCAAATCTCAGAAATGTCCTCTGCAATAATTATGCAATCAAGCCAGTCATGGATAACTTTACATACGTAGCTACTAAACCACAAGTCTGAAAGACCTAAAATACATAAAAATAGGTCTGAACCAGCAGCTTATTTTAAGCATTGGCTTTCTCTGCTCGCTTTCACTGAGACCTGTGCAATACCTGCAGTAATACACACCCCAGGTCACGTCTCACTGTAGCAATATCAAAGCAAGAGTCTGAAAACAAAGCCAAAACACAACACCTACACAATGCAATTACGCTGTAAGAACGGCACTTTCATTGCAGTGCTGAAAAAGTAACCATAATTACACTATCTTTAATTTACACAATCATTTATGTGAATTATATTCAACAGTTTAATCCTAGATTAAACACAGCAGAGAAACGAGATTTTTAGCTTTAGGTGGAAGAGAGAACGTGTTTTTTTATGTTAAAATTTGGAAACAGAATCAAAGAGAGATAAAGGTATTTGAAAGCTGTTTCATATTATCAGGAGATGCACAGAAGGCATCTGCACCAGTAACAGCAAGAATGTCCTTAAAAGATTGATGCCTGAAAAGTAGAGAAAGATCTATGAAAAAGAAAGGGAGCCTGTCCACCTTCAAGAAGTACACGTCTACCAATTCTGAAAGATGTCAAACTAAAATCTGCCTCCTCTTCTCCTCAAACATCATATTCTATGCAGTTACCTGCTCTCAGCCAAAATACTTCCCATTTACGCTGTATCCTTTGGTATATGCACCAAGCTTACAGCAGGTAAGAGAGGAGTAGACACGACCTGTTTGCTGAGGACACTGAAAGCCCTACCTCCTCACTATTTCCTCTAAGATCCATGAAAACAAATTGAAGAGGAAGACTCCTATCATATGACAATGTAAATCTATTTTTTTCAAATATTCCCAAATCAAACAGGGGATAGTACTATCCAGGGCAACAGCATTATTCTGTGAAAAGTGGGTTTTAGAAGCACTAGGAGAGCCAACTGAGGTTAAGGCGGCATAGCAGCAATGTTGATACATAAGCTCACTGTCATAAATGAGCTCTGTCCATAAATTTCAGGCTAAGTTTTCTAGCCTTAGAAAGAAGAGTTTATTGTCTGCTTTCTCATCTGCACCACACACCTAAACTGATTCTGCAAGAAAATGCACAGGGCAAGAACTGGGAGGAAACTTCTCAAGTCTCTGTCCAGTGCTGGACTGAACAGCTCACCCTGTGAGGCTGACTACTTGATCTGCTGTCAGTCCTCACAGAATTGCAGTCCTGTCAAGATGGGCGCTGTCAGAAACAGCACGCAGAAACACCTTTATTCAATGCCTGAACACCGATGGGACTGATTATGAACCCCAGAATCAAGGGTTATAAAAAAAAAATGACATTAGGAGCAATGAGAGAGTCACAGGGATTCTCAAAGTTTCCACCATCAGGACTGGACAGGAAACTGGAACATCCTCGGGTTAAGTTTTCTCGGGTTTTGCCGTTGTGTGACATTGTCAGAGCCTTTCTAAGCTCCTCGGCCCACCGAGCGCCTGCAGCCCGGCAAGGCACCGGGTCGAGGACGCCTTAACGTTGTGCTGCTGCAGTGACAGCGCCTCGTGACACCACTCTTGGCAGATTTGGAGCAGAGCCGTCCCCATCTTCTGCTTCTACTATTCCACCACGCAACAGAGACCGCGAGAACATAAAAACAAAACCCGCGGGGAGCGCCCCCCTGCACAGAGGGGACCGCGGCACCCCCAGGGCGGCGCAGCGGCTGCAGGAGGAGCGGGGCCGGCGGGGCAGGGCCGCCCCCAGGGCGCTGCCAGGCCCGGGCCACCGCTGCCGCCCCGCGGGGCCCAGCCGAACCCCCCCCGCAGCTCCCGCCCGCGACCCCAACGACCGGCGCGGGTGGCTCCGGTCCCCGCCGGCTCCCCAGGTGCCCCGGCTATCGCGATAGCGGCGATCGCGATGATCGCGATGGTGACACCGCCCCCCCACCCGCGGCAGCGCGCTGCGGGCCCTCACCCTAGCAACGGGACCGGCGCCGGCCCGGGATCCGCCGCACCGGAAGCGGAAGCGGAGCCCGCCGGAAGCGGGACCGCCCGGATGGGAGCCGCGTTCCCGCGCTGCGGGCGGGCGGCGGCGTCGCCAGGGCGACGGGGGGCGGGAGGCGGCGCGCGTTCGGGAGCCGGTCCTGGCGCTTTCCGAAGGGAAAAGCGGCTTTTTTGTTATTTTTATTGGCGTTTTGGCTTTTAGGTTTTTGTCCCAGGGACTGGAGGGTTCTCGGGAACCGGCTCCAGCTGCAGCCGCCCGGTGCTGTGAGGCTGGAGCAGGGGAAGCGAAGCGTTTTGTACAGGGCAGCGAGGTGTTCTGCTCTGCGGAACTGGTTAGAAATAAATTAGAAATAAAGCTGGTCAGCGGTACGGCCTGGTCCTTACGTGTGTGTAACCATGTGCAGATTATACAGACTGCGGTTCTATTGGCTCCAGGGGAGAATTAAATTAAGGGGGGAGGTGTAAATGAAATTTGCAGTCTTCTCATCTCAGGCCTCGCCCTGTAGAGACCTCTCAAAAACCTGATCTCTTTTATTTTTGGGGACCAGAACAGGAGAGCAGCTGTGCAGCACGTACAGGTTGTCTGGGGGCTGCTGGATCCTGAGGAGCTGCTCTTAGCCTGGCAAACCTCAGCAATGTGCCATAGAAACAAAAACTGTAGAAGCCTGTTTTACTGCAGTCCATTTTTTTTTTTTTTCCTTGACTAGGTATGAGTTTTATGTATTTCCTGCCCGGATACATACTTTTAGTTGTGTTCTATATTCAGGTTTTAACATAAAAGTACTTGGTTTCCAAAAGACCAGTACGAATGGGAGATTACTGTAGTGACTGCCCATGTCAGGTTTAGCATCTGACTGCACAATGCATGTAAAACCAATTAGTATGTATGTATCCCAGTCACGAAGGGTTTTCTTTTTCCTTTTATGACACACGGTTGTCCTCCGCACTGAGGCAGCACAGTACAGTAGTGCTGGAAAGCTTCCAAAGCTGCAAGTAGTAATTAAAGTCACACCCTGTCATAAAACTATGCACCCTCCAGGCCTATTTTAAAAATTCAGGCTCTGAAAATGATACATAGTGTGATCACCTCTCCATTTCTAATCTTTTTAATATACTTTAATAATTTTCTGGTTGGCTTTGAGAAAGCTGTCTTGTGGAAAGGAGGCAGTAGCGTTTGTTTGTGTTTTGTTTTTCCACAGTTTGAGAAATATTTAAAAAAAAAAGCAAAAAAAAAACCATGTATGGTATTTTATTTCTGGTGTGATGCTGATATTTTAGTAACCTGACGCCTAAGCCATGACTAGGACTTCTTTGTGCTAGGTGCTGCAGAGAAATACTTTGATTCTGACAGCATTCATGTGACACAGATAAATATGTCCTTTAACTCAGCTGTGAAAACGCATGGTGGTGCTCAATCCTAACGTTAATAAGTGCAAAGTGTTAAAGTAATTTGACTAAGACCATGTAGTTACAATTCAGAGCTCAAACAGCAGAATCTTTTCTTTGTACTGAGAAGCTTGTTTTGCGGTGGTACTCTGGGTTTACACTGTGGTATATTCCAGCAGAGAAAGGAGGAAGGAAAAGTCACATTAGGAAAAAATCTAGAAGGGAACCCATATTCTCCCCTTGGAACAGAGGAATTCTTAACACAGCTTGGTACCTGTGTGTTTTTCTCTTCATCTGTTTTAGGCTGTTTGGGTTCCCCTTTCAGCATTTTTTACTGTTTCCTACAGTGTCTTCTGATTTATTACTTTTTCCCTGTCTCTTTTCTCTGTTGTGTAATTTGTACTAAGCAGTGGTGAAAGCAATGATTTCTGAGAAGGTCAAGCTCTTAAAGTTTGTACTGTCCAAGTGGTTCCAGCCCAATATATTTTTGCACGTGAGCCTTCTGTGCTGTTCCCAACCACTTAAATGTAACAGAAAGCGTGGTTTTCTGGACACTGCCATCACTGTGCCCTAGGACGCGCAGTGTTTAAATGCAAGCTCTGATTCTGAGTCACTGTGTGACTCCGGGCAAAACACTGAGAGCTGAATTTCCAGTGTTCAATAATGTGATGTGCTTTAGTAGCTGGCAGCTCAGCTGGAGACACGACAACGTCTACAGTTTGAAATGAAACACATTTTCAAGTTATCACTAATACAGTGAGTCTCTGTCTCAGCTGCTTTATCAGTAAAGTTGAGGTTAGAATAATATTTACATAGCTTCCTCACAGGAGGTTTTTCCATATTATTTAATTAATGTTGGCACTGCGAGATGCTATAAATACTAGAGGTTTGTACTAGTATACCATATGATGCTCCATTTTCTGAATGTGACTGTTATTCTTCTGCCACTGTTCAGCCCAATTATTTTTATTTTATTTACTTCAATTCTTTGTATTCTAGATTATGCCCCACTGGCAAGGGATCTTGGGAGAGAACTGTGATTCTTTTGTTCACTGAACAAAATGTGATTCATCACTTTCCTTACATCACCACCCAGCTCTCTAGCTCCTCAATACAGAGATTGGTATGGCTTTCCCTTAGGTAAGTTGTAAATCGCAGCAGCTGTTTATTTGTTGGGAGTCAACACTCTTCAGAGTTAAGGAAGTGGTAAAAACATATGTAATTATATGAGATACGTAATTATCAGAGATACTGCAGAAGTGGTTTCCTGAAGAGAGTGAAAATAAATATGAAGTTGAGAAACTGGAACTAGCTGAATTGCTCGAAAGAGCTCTGAAAAGCTGTGAGAATGATAGGAAAAATAAGAGACAATATGAAGGGAAGAGACTTAGGAAATAGGGTCACAGATAGTGAAGAGCAGGAGTTCAGTGATGGAGCTATGGGATAAGATCAGGTAAATCACAATGAAATGCATTGGCTATGTGTCTATTGTGGACCCAGTAATGTTCCCATTTCTTAAGTCATGGTATATGTTTCTGCATGAATTATATGGTTGATTTGTTCATTTAGTGAACGGGCTAAGATTTCAACAAGAGAACACAAACTTTGGGGGCTGGCTGCCATTGGTGTATTAAGGTGTACACATGGCACCAAATCAGGTTTCACAAATAATTTTAATTTTTGCATTTAACTTTTGTCTGACCTACTGCTTATTAAGATGTTCTTTTGTTTGAACATATATATTTGTGAATATTTCTTGAAACGCTTGTAAAAGAAGCTTCAAATAAAACTAACTGCCCATGTTATTGTCCACCTTAGGCATGCAGTGTCCTGCCATGTCAGCGTATTTGGCTGCTCTTGAGAATTCTTATGAGAGATTTTCTCTGTAAGCAGTTTGAGGTGCTGGCAGTTGTCCATCCACATGGACAAATCAAATTTCCTCATTGTCTGAACTCTGAGAAGGTCTTTTGGAAGTTTTAATGAGATGTCACCAAAGTATCTCCCTTCAGTCCTCAGCTACTGATCACTGAATGTTTGGAGTTCAAATGCCTCTGCTAATAATGAGAGAGAAACAATCATTGAATTCGGAACTTTTAGCCACTCAGTGTCAGAAGCAGAAAAGGTTTTTAAAAGTGCAGAGAAAGGAAACAAAGTAAAGGTACATTTTCTAAGACGTGCTTGACAAGACAGTGGTAAAGCCACATACCTGGTTTGCCCATTAGAAAACCTGTGCTTTTGTGAAGTAACACGTTTTCAGAATGAAATGATGAGAGATGATGAAATGAACAAAAATGGCATTCAGTTCCTATTGTCTGCTTGCAAACTGAAGTAAGAACTTCAGTGATTTGCTACAATACTTCCGTGATATAAATACTTCGAAATAATAGAAACTTTCACTCCTTCTCCTAGTAAAACCTATTGACGTATACAACTGTGAATTTGTTATTCTCTCTGCTACTTGATTTTTTTTTTTTCAGAAGCAGCACTGAAAACAGGCAGTAGGATTTACAGATTCCACGGTTTACACCATTGCCCCTGACTTCAGTCAGCATTGAAACAAGCCCACAAAGAACAGAAGTGACTCATGTGATTTTTTTTTTTTTCTTTTCCCATGTACGGCATGAGAATACAAGCACTCCATAGAAATGGAGCTGAGATTCTTATGCCTTATATGACAGCTGCTGGTTCATACTCCTTGTGATAAGGAGTGGTGTAGTAGTACTGACAAGTATTAGTGAATAATAGTGACAAAGAAGCGAGTAGGCTGAGCCAGGCAGAACAATGGGATGGATGGAGCCTGGTGAAGCCAGTGTTTTCCCATCTTCTCTGATTGCTTTAAACTAAAAGCTTTAAATATATTTAATAAAGCTTATTTTTAAAACAGCATTAAAATCTGAAGCTTGTAAAAAATTGTATCAGTGAGCTGAGGTGGTACTTCTGTTTGGTACAGCTGTCAAGTTGTGCTGGTTGGTCTCCTTTCTGATGATTACTGAGCTGACAGAAATGTGGGAGAAGGGTCCAGTGTTAACACCAAATGCAACCATTGGTGTATGCAGTAGGGCTGAGCCCTACCACAGTGTTGACAGAAACTAACATGGGCGAGTTCAAACTGTTGTTTTCTTCTGGTGTTTGGAAACCCCCTGGGTGCTGAGGGAAGGGTCATTTTGCAAAGCAGCGTAGACAGACATCCAAAGCCTTTATTTTAGTATCTGTTGCTCATAGTTCAAAACATTATGCTGAGGCTAAGCATTTTTAATATGTATATCTGTGAATGCTACTGTTCTCATTAGAGATGGCAGGAAAAAAGCAATTACTAGGTTGGCTAGCCCAACCCCTGTGAGCTACAGGATTTTCCAGTTCAGCGTATTCCCTCATTCCTCACTGCAGCAGTTTCTCATGTCCTAGACAATGTGGCTTTGAATTTTTTTTTTTAAAGTATTAAAGGCAAAACCATTACTTCTCGGGTTTCACCTTTTCCTTACCACTTAAAAGCTCACACTAGGGCTTGGCCGTGCAACCTGTGTGTGTTGAGCCAAGGTGGGATGTTTTGGGGGTCATGAGCTCAGCCTGTGAAGAGCTCTGGCATGGGGTCTGTGCTGTGGGGGGCTGCCCTTAGTGCAGGTCTTCTGCTGAGAAACGCCAAAAGCAGCACAAAAAGCTGATATTTTCAGGTTGATCACACCAAAGGTGACCACAGGTTCCACACTGCTGGAGCAGTCTGAGTCAGCTTTAATATTTTACATTGATAGAGCACTGTGTTACACAAGGCCAGCACCGACTATTATCAAAACCACAGATCTGCCCTTGTAAACCTCCAGCCAGACGCTACCCTTATTTTAGAGTGACTTTTTCTGACTCATTTTTGGGGCTGGCCGCAGCCTGGACACCGGGTAGCTCCGAGCCGGAGCTGCAGCCTCAACATCCCACCGGAATCCGACCCCGAGCCTTGCCGAGGACGAGAGGGGCCCGGCGGGCAGGGCACGGCACGGCACCGACCCCTTCCCTCTGCATCCCCCATCGGTGCCCCCTTACAGCGCGGGGGCGACCGCCGCCATTCCGCGCTCCCCCCCACCTCCCCTCAGTGGAGGCGGGGCGCGCGCATGCGCGGCGCGGGGCGTCGGGCGCGCGCAGGCAGCGGGGCCATGGCCGCCCTGCTGCGGGGCCGTGCGCTGGCGGCGCCCTGAGGCGGCGCGGCGCGGCCATGGTGCCTCAGGGAGCCGCTCTGCCGCCACCACCGGGCACCGAGCCGCCGCTCTGAGGCGCCGAGCCCCCGCCGCGGGACCGACAGGAGGAGAAGAAGGAGAAAAAGGAGGAGGAGGAGGAGGAGGAGGAGGGGGGAGAATAGGAATAAGAGGCGGCGGCCACGACCACCACCACCGCTTCAGGTGATCGCCCACCCCTCCGCCTGTGCGCGCTCCCGTGGGGGGGGCACCCGGCTGCCTCCGTGCGCGGCCCCGAGTGGGGGGCGAGGGCGGTGCCTGGCGGGCGGGGAGCGGCCCGAGCCGTGTGGGTGGGTGGGGGGCTGCGGGTGCGGGGGGCCGCGCTGGGCCCGCTTGTGGCGCTGGGCTCGGGCCCGGCGGCTGAGCGAGGCGCCGGCTTCGTGGCGCCCCCTCGGTCGGTCTGTCCGGCCCTCTGTCCGTCTGTCAGACCCCCAGCTCGGTGGGGGCGGCCTGAGGTAAGGAGCGACCCCCCCACGCAGCACCCCGGGGTGGCACCGAGGGGTTGGGGACCTGGTGGGTGCTGGGTGGGAGCCCGGCATCGCCTGCCTCACGTTGGCTGGCAAAAGGGAGAGTTCTCCGGTGGTTTGGCTCCTGAGTGCTAGATGCTTGTGATCTCAGTGAAATTATAGGTATATATATTTCTTGGGAGTCTGTAGGTGTTGCTGTGTTTGTTCCTTCTGCGGGTTTTAACGCAGGAGTTTCTGGTAAGTTGTTTGGTGGACTTGGGACTCGTTTGTGGCAGTTATCTTGAGCGATCAGCTGGCCGTGCAGGGCTATCTTTTTGTTTCCAGCTGCCTCTAATAACTATGGCAGTCGGTTGCATTTCTTTTCCAAGTTCTTACGTCTTTAAAGGGTTTAATTTTATTAATTCCTAAACTCATTAAATAACAGGCATCTCTGTGACCACCGCTATATAGGAGGATCATCAAAAACCTTAGCAACATCGAGCTGCTGCTTGTCCAAAGCGCAGGACTCACCTTGTTTATGTCAGCCTTAGGAGGAACTGCTGACGTTAGAGCAACCTAATTCTGGTGAACCGAGCTGTGTGCGTCTGAAGAAATCCTGGGGAATTCCTTCCTTTGGAGGTGATGGAAGGAGCTTAGTGTCTGCTCTGCTTCAGCTGCTGGAATCCACGGTGCAGATGCAGAGGCACATCATGCCAGCAAGACCTGAATGAATGGGTGTGCCTTGGAAAACTCTATAAGCCTGCTTAGTGTTTCACATTGCACTCTTCAAAACCTGCTCTATTTGCTACTTCAGAGTCGTTTTCTTCCTCTTCACGAGTACATGCAGAGGGCTTCTATTCCAGTTTGCTGGAAGCCTCTTTTATTGTTTGGTGGTTACTGGTTACTCGCTTTCTGAATCCATTTTTATTTCCAGACACACCTGGGAATGTTTGATGTGATTATAAAGTGGATGGGTCATGGTAGTTTTGCCTTTTAAGTGCATATTCACGTCTAGCACCTTCGATATGATTCAGACATCTGTGCGTTGGTTTCTCTCTGCACTTACTTTTAAAGCATTTCCTTTCATTTTAGAGAAGCCTTATTGCTTTGTAATTAATTGCGTGCTTGAAAGGAGCATTCAGAAGTAGATGGTTCACCTCATGGAGTTTTTCTGGATTTTTTTTTTTGTTCAGTTGCCTGCCTGTCTTGAGTTTAAATATGGTTTAAAAGGGACTTTTCTAAGTGTTTTTGCCATTTGTTTGATCTTCCTGTCGCACAAGTCTCTTAGTGCAGGAAGCTAAGCAGCCTATTTGACAGGCCTGGAAACTGATGCTCTTTATTTAAAGGACTCAAGTAGATAAGGTGCAACAATGGAAACTTTTACAGTATTGACAGAGGAAAATCTTGAAAGTCTTCTTTTCTATTTTAACTTCTAACCAGTTGGGTAGCTAGTTGTTGGCATTGCAGGCGCTAAACGTAGGCTGCGTCTGTATCTGAAATGGCTAAAAACTAAATGAGCAATTGTGGAGGATGGGATATATTTCATCCTGTCATGTAACTGCATCCTGGTAACACATTCGGGTTGCAGGTTTTTTGTGGGGGTACCTGAGCTTTACTTGCGTGGCTGGTCTTCTGTGATCCAGCTTTTGAGGGAGGTTGTCAGAGCCTGCATCATCTTGGGCTGTCATTACTGCTCCGTGTGCAGGTCCCCCGGGTATTCTGTCCTCTGCAGAGGCGCTTTGGGATTGCTGCCCAGATTTTCTCAGAATATGCTGATACAAATGTGGTTAGGCAGGCTTGTAGGTGTAGACTTGCAAATATGGCCGTGATAGGGAGGGAAAAAAAAAAAAAAAAAGAAAAGCTGAATAACTAGCTAATAAACTGAACCTTGGAACGACAAGAAACTGGAGAGTTGAAAAGGACCCGAGAGCAGTTTGGTTTCTGTTGATTCAATCTATTTTTTTTTCCCCTGAAGAGTTTACTTAAATATATTTATTTATATATTTAATGAATTAGATTGCTGTCATTCAGGTGCTTAACTGGACAGCTGTGGTCTAAAAAACAGGCAGCCCCTCTTATTGTGACTGAGTTTGAACCGATAACGTGCAGGCAGAGAGCTGATCGTGTAGGAAACCACAGAAAGATTTTTCTGCAGACTTGCTGGATTTGTTAACCTTCGTTACCGTGTGTTAGTCCCCGAGTTCAGTTCCCTGGTCTTACCTGCTCGTTATGAAAACTAAAAGGGGCAGGATGTTTTACAGGCTGCCTATAAATAATCCACTTGCAATATAATTGAGTGTGCTGGAACTGCTCGCAGTGTATGAAAGTACTCCAGAAATAAATCTTTAAAGCAACTTTAACTTCACAGTGCCGCGATACGCATTCTCATTTCCTGAATTGATTTTCTTCTTCCTCATAAAGCTAGCTAATATTGAAAGTTGGAAATGTAGATTTTTCTGCTATAGAGTTAACTGTCTCTAGTTTGTTTTGCTGTTTTTAGCATGTCTTTAATATGAATGCGTGCTCTCTTATGTCCCTACGAACAGCTATGAGGTGGTGCCTACGTATTTTGCAGTAAAAGTTGCTTATTCCTGAAGTATATTGTGCATTAGTTGAAATGATTAATTCAGGCATTTCTCAGTTGATAGCTGACTGGGTCTTGCCTGAGCAGGAATTTAGCAATTCATTTGTTTTCTAGATGGAAATAGCAGTTCTCCAGTCCCACCGCCGCTCCAGCTCTACAGCAATCCATATTGTCAAACCAGATGGGGAGGGGAATTTTGTTTATTCTTCATAACTTCTCACATGGCAAGATTGAGTACTCTGTTTGCCACCTGACACTCTCCAAAGCTTTGAATCGAACGCTAAATACTCAAGGGTTATTACTTGAAATTACTAAAGTAGTGAGCTACGAAAACGCAGTATTATTGGAGATGCTGACCGGATCTTAATGACAGCTTTACTGTACACGACTGCAATGTTTCACCACTTTATTAGTGCGCTTGGTATGCTCATTGTGTCTGGCCTTCTCAGCAGAAATTTTGAGTGCTGTCCTTGTTAGCCAAAACAGAACTTGGCCTCATTTAAATTGTACAGGAGCGAGGCATCTTTCTGCTTTCCTTGCTGCTGACTGCATGGGAAAGAGCTGTTCTGATGGATCAGTGACTCACATAACTCTCCGGAGCTCTAGTTTTTTTTTTTTCCTTACAGGCTCACACAGGGAAATTCTTTTCTAAGTGTATATCTGATAAACCTTTTTGTCCTGTTCCTTCCCTTCTCTGTTTTCTCTCTCCCAGACTGATGATTTAAGTCTCTGGAGGATGGGATTCTTCTGTACTTCAAGTTCTTTTTTTTTTTTTCTTCTCAAGAGCAGGACAGGCACTTGGGAAGAAGGGTTCTGAGAAATGCATGAATATAGCACTTCTGGGACTAATTTTAGTATTTTAATTTTTTGAACTGTGACATTGAATCTTTCTATAGTTGCAAGTTGAGATTTTTTTTTCCCCTCTTCAAGATCTGTCTAGCCATGTTTAACCTTCGGAAAAATCAAACCATTCCTGATTTAGGAATATCTTCCGTTTAAGTATTCAAAGTCAAAACTAGATTACAGATCAAAGTCTGCTTGTTAATGGATGTGTGCAAAATCACTAGAGTTTCATAGATGTGAAAAATGGAAGTTGAAAAAAAAAATGTATATATTTTTTGGAGAGGGGTGATGGTGTCAGCCTTTCCAAATGTTTTAGGTCTTGATCTTGCAGGAGAATGAGCGCCTTGTTTGTTCACAGATGTTAGACTAGACATCGCAGGATCCAGTCTAGTTGTGAAGTTCTGATCCCAGCTGGAGCTACTGAATCTTTCTGTGATGATTTTTGGTGGCAGTAGTATCAGAACAACTCTTAGGTTTGCAAATATTCCAATATGTTTTAGTAAACATTAAGTAGCTTCTGTGTAATGCTTTTCTAAATATTAGAAACTGTGTTCGTGTGACTTAGCACCTGCTTGGATAAATGGATGCAGGTTTTGTGTCCCCTTGTACTTTATTAGTATTTGTTTCCTGTGATGTGATAGTTTTATATTGAATCGGTGCAAAAATCAGTTACATTGGTTTGGGACATAAATCACAGCCTCAGACGAAGTGGCAAATTTTTATGTGAAGGCAGAGCCTCAGAAAGAAATTCCTATTATAGGGAAAATAAATGTATGTTGTCTTTGAGAGTTTTTTAAGCTTGCTGCTAATCTGTTTTGCTAATGGAATTAGCAGGGACCAATTTGTAATATTTAAAACAAACAAACAAAAAAAAAACACAAATAAAATCAGGTTTTGTGAATTCTACTGTTGTTTTTGAAGCTAGCTAGGAATATGTTTTTGACAAAATGTTTGTGCCAGCTGAGGAAGGGATTTTTGAGCAGTGCCGTGTTGTTAGAAAATAAAAATGTTTCCATGAGCATTAATCAGTTGTGATGGGAGACTTCTTAAAGCTGTTTGTGGTCAAATAGCGCAGCTGTGCTTGCACTCAGGGAAGAGGTGAAGTCAGAATTTCTTCCCAAGACTGTGCTTTTTCTTGTCCTGATTTGGAACAGGAAGACATTTGAAATCATCAGGAAAAAATTCTGGGGCACAAACTCGCAGCTTCCCAGTCCTGCTCTGAAGTCCATTTTTTGGTCATGTTAAAGCATGGCCTGTGTTCCTCTAATGTCCGAGCATCCAGCAACTCTTGTCATCATTATTTATCTAAAGGTTTTAGAGGCTTAATGTTTTTGTTTTTACACCAATCAAAATAATGTATTGTGAGAGCTCTTTACAATATAATGAGCTTAGTGCAGCGGACTTTGTTGCTTGCCTGCATTACATTCTGTTAGAACTTGGCAGCAATTACAACTGAGGCTTTATTTAACACATCCACATTGCCACTGAAGTTAATTTTAAAGAGTTTCTTATTAGCATTGGGTGCTTTGTTAGGCAGTGACAGAATATGCTGCAGTGTTTCAGTGGCTGCTTCTCGTAATACATGAATTAATTTCCATTAATACCCATCAATTGCAAGAGAATGTGATTTTCTGAGTTTGTTTTGCTTTTGTTTTAACAAGTTCGCAATTGGAGTTTGTTGTAGGTGACAAACGCTGCACTTCCCAGTTTTCTTATATTCTCAAATGTGCACGTATGAATGTAGAAGATTGTTTAATTTGGATGTGCAGAACCTCAGTTAATTTTGAGTGTAGAGAGAAGTCCACGGAAATCTGCATTCAGAGTACTTGGGGAAAGTGGAAACTTCCTTCTTGTCTCGTGTCTGGTCGTTGCTGTCGGCTAGAGGAGGTTTGCTGGTTACAGGAGCATAACTTGAAATCAGGTGCTTGTTGGCACTTTATGTGGGGAATTTCATGACAGCGTGAAAACCTGTACGGCAGCTCCTGCCCACCCCTAAGCCCTGATCCACTTGGAACAGTGACCTAGCGAAAAGCAGGAGGAAGCTTGGTTCAATTAATTCACTGTAATTAATTTTGCATGCTTGGCAAAACCAAGGAGTTTTTTGGGGAAAAAAAGTACAGGACACTTGAAATGTCTTCATATGAATTATCTTTAAACAGCGTGCCTCTGAGCTTTTCTAAGCATAGGCTTGAATTTTAGTATGCAGCTGAAATGCTTTGTGTAAGTCCCAGCTTGCACTTGTTCAGCACCATACATTAAAGCTCCGTCTTCATTCACACTAAATGTTGAGCACCAGTGTTCTTTAAGCTACTAGGTTTATGATTTTGGTTGTTCGTTTTAAATATCTTCCAGTGTTGTGGCTGGCCTTTGAATCCCCTTGGGAAGCACTGCAAAATGCCCAGTGGAGTGGTGTGTGCCAGGGAGGGCTGTGCTGCCTTTGGGGTCTGTATGGCTTTTGGAAAAGTTGTCTGTGTTTGCATAACCTGGCTGTGGGTTAGACGAAGGCAAGCTGCAGCCCTGTAGCCTGTGGTTTACCGAGACAAATCTCGCTATCGATCTGTCCTGGCTTCTTGAGCTGAGTTAGTTTTGTCATCGTGCCTTGACAAGCGTCAGCGTAGCTTTAGGTGTGCACCTTTCTGGTAGCATCTTGTCTGTGGCAGCACAAATACAACTTCAGACAATTCTTTGTGCATGTCCTTGTACAAGGAGGAAATGTTTCTTGGTTTCTGTGTGTGAGCATGACTTCCTTTCATGCTGTGCTTCTGTGTTACCTTTTTAAAAAATTTCACAATGACCATTTGAATGAAATCCTGTGAAACTTACTTGGGAAGTGCAGTTCCAAGCGTAGATTTTTCTGTTTCGGTGGCTGGGATGCAGTTCTTTCGAAGCATCCCTCTAATAAGAAAAGCCTAAACCTGAACTGGGCTGCAGACTGGTGGTGCTGGGGGTGATTGTTTTCATCTGTTTGAATGGCTGCTTGTGGATTAACACTCGCTGGGATCATCCCCACCTTGGCCTTCAGCTGCACTGCTCCGATGGGCTGTGTGGAGCTGGTGGCTTTCAAATACAGCCTCGGGTGGGAGGGTGGCTGAGTGCTTAAACAGCACCTTTTGTTTAGGGGCTCAGCTGAAGGCTGTGCTCTGACAGGATGTGGAAACGGATCCTTTTGCTCTTTAAAATGGTCCTGTTGGTGACTATATACCTCTTGAGATGCTGTTGTGGACCTGTGGACCTTTTTTTTTCCCTTACAATTTTGAAAGAGGAAAAAAAAAGTTTTTTTTTTTTTTTTTTTCAAAAAAAAAGCCCTGTGTTGTCTTGCATCATCCATCTACTCTGCTCTCAAGCTCTGCAATTAAATTACCTTCTGGTACTCCTGAGAGAGGATATAGTCTTCTGTTTGTATGATTCCTTGTAGGGAATTACATTAAAATGAGCAGAATATTTGCGTCACTAATCTTAATCTTTGAAATCACCAGCCCTCAATTCCATAAAGTATAAAATCGTAGAGGTTAATGAATGTCACAAATAACTTTTCTTTGTAAGTTTGTGTATTGGAAATTATTTCAGTTTGCATTGAGAGTTATAGAAATAGTGTACAGAAATAGCATAGCTCACGGGAGATCGTGAATCTTGGTGGTGTTTGGTTTTTAAAGCTTATGCAGTAGCTTACCACAATGTAGTATCTTGTACGCTGTGGTCCTTTGGCTGGGGACTTGGATGCTGAATTAGAGGAAGTAAGAATAAAGGTTTGTTCAGTGCATACCCTATGACCATTTTTATTGTGTCATTAACCTACTCCCACAGCCCCCCTTTTACAGTTTCCCCGTGGAAAACTGCTAGCAAATTGATCTTCATATAGCAACATTAGAAGCTGTCCTGTCTGGATGTGAATTTTAACTCGGTTGATTCATTCAGTCATTTGTGGCCGCACAGGAAGCCCCATTCAGATGATCAGTAATAGCTGTTTGTACAGGGAGATTGATCTGATTACTCTTCTGTCTTGTGCTATTTACAGTCTGCTGCCAGTTCACGGAAAGGGAAGAGAATGGCTGCGAAGGAGAAGTTGGAGGCAATATTAAATGTGGCCCTGAGGGTCCCGAGCATCATGCTGTTGGATGTCTTGTACAGATGGGACGTCAGCTCATTCTTCCAGCAGATCCAAAGAAGTAGCCTGCACAACAACCCTCTCTTCCAGTACAAGTACTTGGCCCTTAATATGCATTATGTGGGTAAGTGTGCGTGCATTCAAGAGAAAACGCTGCTGTAGTAAATTCCATTCTGCTCGCTATGAGAACTTTAAGAAATTATTAATAGCATGGCAATACTTTGATTTCAACAAATAGTGTTATAACAAATATAATCAGCGGAACTGTAGTTAATATAGGGCTCTGTTTATGTAAGCCGTAAATAAATCCTGCCTAGGGTCTGGAGCTTTGTTATTTAGCTTTGATATGTAAACAGAGTCAAAGTTGATGTCTGGAAACAATATCGATGCCCTGAAAGAATAGCACAGTGACATTGGAAACATTTGACTAGTAGAAAAGCTGCTTGGAAATGCTGTGCAGACAAAAGTATTGTAACTTATGTCGTTGGCATTAAAAAAAAAAAAGACTAGGGAAAAGGTTGCCTGCTCTGTACTGTGACCACAGCACCAGAAAGTTGGCTTTCACAGCTGCGTGGACGTGGCTCTTCAGTTTACAACTCTATGAACTGCATATACACTTTGAGTTGATTAGAGCACATAACTATGGCTTATGTTGCAGATAAATGGACAAAATTACAAACACAGTTCAGGGGGCTGAGGTTTCAACCTTGGCCTGCAAGTCTAGTGCTGAAATGCTAGAAGTCTGGTTTTAGGAGATGAAAGGATTGCTGTTCTGGGACCTGCTCTCCAGGTGGGTATGTGATTCATCTAGTGAGTGCACATGGGGTTAATTAGGGATTGGATCCGGACTGATGAGGTTGATAGCCAATGAGGACCTGCATGAGTACTGCCTAGCTTTGAGAGAAAATGGCTAGCATGTAATTATGCCATTCTGCAGCATTTCTTCCTTTTAGATGGCTTGGAGGATAATGATGTACTGCAGTCAGCTCAAGGAAACGCCCTTTAGTTAAGTTGTTAGAGGAGTGTGGTTTTTTGAAGTGGCATGTCCAGGTTTTTAATCCAGACTGCAGAAGTGCTGGCATGTGACTTTTTGGTTTTAATCTACTAAATGTCTGCTGTTTGGAAGTTATTTACTGTCATTAAAATCACGTGGCTTTCTTTGTTTTGGCTCCATTCTACTTTGCTAGGGATAGCAGTGTATCTACTTCCAGTGCAAACAGCTGGTCTTACTGCTTTATGGGGTTTTTATAGGTTTGTGGAAGACAGTACTTGTTTGTTGCTGGTGAACGGGATGCAGGACCATGGAGGCATGTAGCTTTATCTGGCCTTCTCTTGCTTTGCCTTTTCTGTGCATGTGACTCGTACATTTTAGGAATTGGTTCATCAAATCAGTTTCTAATACAAAACTAACAGTTGTGTAGCAGGTTATCAGAAGGCAAATTCCAGTTGTGACACAGCCCTTTCTTATAGCAATTTGATAGCCTTGTCCTTCCTTAAGTGTGTTGAGATATACTAATAAAAAGCATTACAGAGATAAGTATTATTACTTCAAAGTATTTCTCACCTGGAGGCTATTTTAGTACTAAACCAGCGGATTCTGATTCTGTACTCCTCATACAATCACTCAGCAGTACTTTTACTTTTTGCTTTTACAGCACTGTGTCTATGCTTTCACTTTTCCAACTGGTAGTTGCTGGGATCAAGGACTTCTAAATAATCAAGCAAGTTGCTTGTTCTAAAAGATATTAAGACTATTTTCAGTGACAAAGCTTGTGCTAGTACTCTTTAAATAAAGTTGATTCATGTTTATTCCTTGGTTGTTGTGTTTTTTCTTAAAGCTACATCAGTGTGAGGCTTGGCTAAGTCAACTTGCATGAGTTTTTCAGTAGATTTTATTGCAACAGTTAAGAGAATCACCTTATTTAAAATACTGTATCAGAACATACATATCCATTGGATTTGTAAGGGAAACCAAGTATTCTTCCACCACTTTGGGAAATAAAGCTTCTTTGAAGATCTGTTGGGGGAAATTAATTGCTAGCATGTAATTTGGATGACAATTTACTGTGGATATTTTTTAGCATGCTAATTTATTTAAAAAAAAAAAAAAAGTCCTCTTCATATTTGCGGTAAGCAAACACAGCAAATGCTGCAGCAGCTTTGCAATATCAATCAGTCACTGAATTTCTTAAAAGATACCGTATCATAGAAGTGCTTTTAACAGCTTAGGAGATCAGGTGCATCTATCTCAGGTAGATGCTTAAGGAATGATTTGATTAGAGAGCCATCAAAATCAATAACATCTACTAGTCGTGATATAGTGAATCTTTTCCCGGAACTAAGGATCAATCTGGACATTACTAAGAATATCTTTTCTGTTTAAAGGCACTCTTTCTTTCATCCATTTGACTCTAAAGTTTGAAAAGGCAATTAAGAGTTGGCTGGGTGAGGTGATATATGTTAAGGTGTGATTCATGTTCCAGTTAGCAGTACTGAGAATGTAATAAAAGCCTCTCGGATGCAATTTGTTCTCTGATATGGCTTTTCCCTTTCATATCTTTTCATGAAAGAGCCCTTATCTGCTTTAGTGGAAGGAAAAATATTCCGTCCTGATAACCTCTCTGCCGCAAGTTCAACTGGATGAAATTTAACTATAATTGTGCAAAGCAATGCAAATAGCAGAGATAAATTTCTGGTTGGATCTGTTGAATGTAAACAGATTAATTCAGCATTGGAAAATGATGAAGTAGTTTTGTTTATCAAATGGCGCTGTGGTTACTGTTCCAGCAGGGGGGAAAGGCTGCTGAATGGCCTGCAGTAGGCTTCAACACGAAGAGCTTGTGATAAATGTGCAGGTAGGGTGCTGTAGTAGGTTGACACGCTGTTACTGGGTAGAGAGATACCAGAGGAAAAGCATTAGAAAACAAATCAACTTTTTTGTCTACAAACATAAAAGGTAAAATGTGGTTTCATTAACATTTTATTAAAATTGCTTTATATAAATTAAAGCATCCTCTTTAGGATGTGTGCTAGCTAAAAATGGCTTACTTCCTCTGACTTTTATGTGGTGTAGGCTAGTGCACACTGCTACAGCTAGACTTCAGTGCTTGCTTCTATGCTGTAGAGGAGCTCTTTGGGGACAGTCGCTTCTTTTTTTATTCTTTTGATAAAGGTGGAAACAGTTGCAACCACATAATTTCCTCCTGTGAAGGCCAAAGTGATGCTATTTGTTCTAACTCTTAAGTACTCTGAACTAAATGGGAAGAGAAAAGTCGTGCTTAACCTGTAATCATGGTCAGACTTGGAACTTAACGTCACCATTGTGCTAAAGGCATAGAAGTGCGCTAAACACAGACTGTTTTCTTAGCTAAGAATAAAAATGAGAGCAGTTTTCTATCGTAAACTGTATTCCTTGTAACAACAACAAAAAAAAATCAGGGAAAGGAAAGAAACTAAACACTTGGAATAATTGGAACATGCATCATCTTTCACAACACCGTGTGTAATTGCAGTTTCTTAAACTGTGTAGTTACCTTAATCGTTTGGTCACCTCGCAGGCTAGGTGTGAACTACTTGTTATGAATGATGCCTTTTGAGAAGGGGCTTGTGGAAGGAGAAACCTGAACATGCAGCCATCTGATGGCAGCTGATCGCTGTGGTATGCCCACTTTCTTTGACCTCTTATGGGTTAATTCAATCTTTTATTTGTACAGCTTTTTGTGGTGCTTCTTCTCTTAAGAGGAAAGATTGAGCTGTCTGATACAAATACAATAAAAAGTGCCATGTGAAGCTTTGGTGTGAGAAGAAGGAAGCAGCTGGTTCATTCCAGAAACTAATTTCCCAAAATCATGAGATGAGGGTGCGTGACTAAATGTGCAAATGTATACAAAGACAAAGGTGCTGCTCAGATGCAGCATCTGAGTTTGCTGTCCTGTATCTTCTGTCACCCTCCTTCCAGCACCACTTAGGTAAATGGGTAGTAGAACTATTTTTTGAGTGTTACTATTTTAAACTGTAGCTAGTTCTAAGTAAATGCAATTTGATGGCATGCACTTGATCTTTATTTCTTACCAAAAACCAAAGCAAAACAAACTTGCTGTGTTTTTATCCTTTTGGATTAAATGTGGTGTGTGCTACAGATGGTAGACAAAGAAGAGAGCAGAGGATATGCCATGGTCAAAGTACAGCATGCCCTTTTTTCTCTTTCCAGCTCTAGAGACTGCTGGTTCACATGCTGCTGCCGTAGTGTCCCAGGCTTTTACTAAGCAGCTTTTCCAGTATACAAATACTTTAAAGTAACTTTTCTGTACAAAGCTGGTAACTCTTTTAGGCAACTTGTATAATTTTTTATTAAAAAGAAGTCAATAGTATCTTGCTTGAAAGGAGATTATTAAAATTTGATGAGGTTCTGTTGGCTATTGTGTTTTTCTGAGCACTAGTCTAATGACAACTTGGCAATTTGTGTTCAGAATTTGGAATATGTTGTGAGTGCTCGTATTATTATGGCTCCACTTCCAGTTCTGTGTTCTTTTGCAGTACCCTTCGTGTTCTTCGTGGTTGTGGTTAGTGCCAGAGCTCTGATTGTTACTTGTGCTGTATTATAGGAACAGCCCCTGACTCGTACAGCAGAACTAGAGCATAAAGTCCATCGGTTTGTTCAAACAAAACTGTAAATCTGTAGAGAACCCTGGTCTTGGATTGTTTATACTCAGAATGCTGAATCTGTTACACATTTAATAATTCAAGAAACATCTGTTGAAACCGTGTGCCCCAGTAACAAGCAGATTGTGCTGTTGGAATTCTTTTCACTGAGATATGCAGATACTGGTGATGGTTTCAGATCTCTGTTTATTGTTACGCTGTACCATGACTGGGTAAATACTAATTTGCTTGTGCACAAGTAGATTTAGATTTGAGTTTTCTTAATGTAGAACTAATTTTTCAACATATTTTCAGAAAGGCAAAAATATTTACAGTGTTAACTCAAAGCACAAAACTTCTTGAAGCGTGTAACGTTTGTTTGGGCAGCTCTGGCTGAGTGGGAGGGTGAGGGGAGAGGAGTGCCATGGCTTGCCACACAAAGACATCGCTCCTCAAAAAAAGCAACACTTCTTAAAGCCCACTGTGCTTCTGCTGCCTCGGACAGCTGCTCAGCTAGCACCCATGAGGCTAGATGGAAGATGCACTTGGTGGTGCTAGCACTGGTGCCCCAGTGACTACGTGAGATTGGTACAGGCTTAAGCTATTTGGAGAGCACTTAATGCCTGGCTTGTAGGTTGAACACATTTTGCATAATTTTTTGTGTTGGAGCTGCTTCTGATGCAGGAGAGGTCCTTGTGCGTGGTGCTTCTCTGACTGTGTTTTAACAACAGATGAAGAACTAGTCTCACTCTCAGGACAGCTGTCTCAGACAACTCAGAAGACCCCATTTGGCTGGGTTATTCTTCAAAGATTCTTAATACAAGCTGAGGATGTACAAGAACTTCTGTCTTGTTATGCGACTTAAAAACAAGTGGCTGTTGTGGTTTCTTCTGGTCTTGAGCCAACCTGAACCAGAGAGGCCGTGGAATCTCCCTTGGTAACTTCTGCATCTTGCCTTTACCTACTGGGAGCTCTAAAACCGGTCTTTTTAAAGTCATCCTTTTTTTTGAAATAGATGTTTTAGGCACAGATGATATATTAAATCTCTATGTAAATTGTTCTGGTGACTGGTTACCCCAAGAAGTAGACTCACTGGGAATAAAGGTGCAAGCTGCTGTTATACCGCTTCTGTCATATCAATTACAGTCTTTGAGAAGTCTGTCCCGTGTTATGGGTACTTGTATGTTGTGGCCAGATGATCTTCTGGATAAACTGAAATGAGGACAGCCAGGGGTTAGCTAAAATGCAGTAACTGACTCCGTGGTGCAGGGTTCCTACTCAGAGTCAGGACAGACGTGAGTCTTGATGGTGTTCTGTGGTCACAGCTTGCTGCTTTACTGTGAGATGTGCCCTTTATCCTCAGAGGGTGTGGTTGAGTGGGCAGATAGGCCCTTGCAAATTAAATTTCTGGTACAATCCAAGCAATTGTGCTATTACTTTATGGTGCTTGAAGATTTGAATTCCTCACTTTGTAGCATCCAGCATAAGGAGCTGCTTTTCTTCTGAGCACAGCGTTCCCTTGGCAAGCCTCTGCAGAAGCAGCATCCAAGAGATGGTTTGGTTTATTAAGAAATGTTATGAACTCTTGAATTGGCTTTCATGTGCTGAGTTCTCATTTTTTGACTAAACCTGTAGGAAACTTTGATTAATAATGTGAAGTGGACACGAGGGATCTGTAATCATGCAAATGAGCACTAAAATGGCTCGTAAAGAGGATGAGTTGCAACTTTGATCATGCTCTAGAAGCCTCCGCTGCCTGCAGCATGCCAATAAAACTCAGGCACCTGAGTGGGCAAAGAGGTAAGACACGGTGAGAGCAGCTGGGAAACACCTTGGTGGGATGCAGATAGAGAGTGCTGAAAGGCAATCTGAGCGTGAGCTGCTGCTTGCTCTGACAATGAGCACTGCACGGTGAGAGGTTTTCATCTAGCTGAATCAACAAGTTAGAAATGAGGTCATGAGCCAGTTAATACTCATGTTCTCATCCAGCAATGTTTAACTTAGCTTTTCTGCTGATTTTCCCCCCCCCTCCCCCCAGTTTTTCTTTATTTTCCCCAGTGCGGCCTAAATCAGCCCCAGTAAAAGGCAGTAGAAGCTCTCTGCTTCCTTGTGCTCCTGAGTGGGTGCTGAGCAGTGTGTGTTTGTAAGGCTGGCACAGTTAGTTGCTGTTAACCCATGGCTAAAGATTGTCCACTAAGATGTTTTTCAAACTGTAAATCCCTGTGCATGGAGAATCTCTCCAAAAGGGAGGGGTGTATATTTTCAATACCGTGCTTGCTTCTGACAGAGGAGATGCGAATGGAAACAGAATGTAATGATTTAGATGAGAAAGCTGCTGTGAGAAATTTTATTTCCTGGGCCTTTGTTTTGAAGTAGGATCTCATTTATGCTGTGCACTAATTACATCATTTGCTGAAGTGAAAAAGAAAGGGAATAGAATGTCACTGTTAGTATGTCTGAATTTGAGCTTGTCTTCCTTTTCTTCTGCAATGAGCCAGTTTGGTAATGAGTTATTTGCTTTCCTTTTTTGGCAGAAGGCTTGTAGATAAAAATGAGGCTGGTACCACTCTGGGAATAGGGCCTCTGCAGCAAAAATGCAAATATTGCAGTATCGAGGGTGTCAAACACTCACTTACCAAGTCATAAGAGGGAACTGTAAATAAGAGTGAAAGGGAACTACTTAAATGTCTCTCACTCTCTTCTTCAAAACCTTAACAGTAAGGGCAAACAAGGCCTGTTTCCAAGTAAATCTTTAAATTCTGGCCCAAACCCGTGAGCAGTGGTGTTTGTCTTTAAAGCTGCTGCAGCAGCCTTAGCTGTCTTGGTGCTGCCCCGTGCTGTTGGGAGGCTGGCAGTTCGAAAGGCACAGATGTGGCAGTAGTCTTTGTATCTTCTGATGTGCATTTAGACCTTTTTTCGTTCCTTCAGTCCATCCTCTATTTCAGTTAGTGATCACACAGAGAAGAATGAACTTCAGTCACTTCTAAAATACTCCTGTGTAATATAGCTGTGTGGCAGTGCAGTAACTGCCCTCTGAAATGCCGTCCTTTTACATAAATTATCCTAGCAGTGTTCAGGTTACATCATCATGTGCCCTGGGAGCAGGCTGTCATGTGATGGAATAAGGTAAAGAAGATGGCAGAGCTTGAATGCAGATACAGTGAGCAGGTATTCTTGGACGGTTTGTAGGGTAAAAGAGGAATAAAAGACTGCATAATAAACCCCATCTGTTTCTCCTCCACCTGAAGGTGAGTCACGGGCTGCAGCAAGAAGAAAGGTTTAGAGAGGTTTGACTCAAAGGCTGGAATGGTGCATGGCTGTGCACCAAAGAGGTGTCCCTACTTAAGCAATCAAGGGGAAGTGGTAATTAGAGAGGAGACTAGATATTAAAAGTGTCTGCAGTTGTTTAGAGAGCTGGTGAAGCTGTGGTGTGGTGCAAACTAGTTAAATGTCTAGTAGATTCTGTTGGGAAATTTCTACTCTTGTCATTTGAGTATTTGATGGGAAGTGGTGAACAGAGAAGATGAATTCTCCAGCATACAGGTCTGCTAAGAAATCTTAAGATAGGAGCATTGGCTCTATCGAATTAACCAGAAGCATGCTATTCTGTGTAAAACAAGCGATAGAAAGAAACTTGTTCTAGGTTTCAGGTCCCTTTAGAAAGATCAAAATAAAAATGTTTTAGATGCTGTGCAAAAACTAGTAGTGGTGACTTCAGTGATACTTCATTTTAATCAAAGAAACTTATCACTTACTGTAGCTTTTGGAAAGAGGGAGAGCAAATGTTTTTTGTCTATCATCAGTCATATGTATCATAATCTATCATATCTGAATCGAACTTTGCTTGGCATCCTGTGGGTCTGATGCCTTCTCTAGGAGCATGTTGCAAGTGACCTTCTTGTAGACCTAACTTCACAGGATTTTAGAGATTGTTTATTGAAGGTGGGAAATATTAAGTAACCTTGAAATACTTCTACATAAATACTAACTGACTTTGAAATCATATCTTTATCAAATATGGGAACATATTGTGTTCCTTGGTTGTTTTATGGTAGCTGTTTGTCCCACGGTTGAGTGCTTAATTTAGAGTCGCATTATTTCTTAAGTGTTTTAAAAAAGTTCAAAGTACAAATTAACTTGGTTAAGAAGGCTGTGCCCAGAGTTGCTGAATGGATGGATGATACTTGAAGTGCAATGTGTATAGCACAGCTTTAAGTGACAGTCCAAGTCCTTTGGTGTTTTGTTCTTAGCTGCAGGGAAGTTGCTAGCCGTTGCCTTTTTTTTTTTTTTTTTTCTAAATGGATTTCAGTGCCAGGCACTTCAGTTGACCTTCAGAAAAGAGCATGAGTGCACTGCATTGTGGTGGTGAGCTCGGAAATAAAGATCAGTAAGGGCACCATGCGACGGGTCTCTGACCTGCTGAGTCTGGAGAGGATGGGCATCACTGCCCAGTTGTGAAGTGGACTTCAGAGCACCGCGTTAATAAAGTATCCTAATGAGAGCACGTAGGAAAGAAAGGATCATTGTTCTGTGTGTTGTAAAAGCTGCTGAGCAGCCAGGCTGTGTTTTTGAAGACTAGCCCTGTATCTGCATTGGGTCTTTTTCCACAATCTTGCTAAATGCTCTCAGGCAGCAAGGGAACTGCTGGTGTCAGTGCCCATGAGCCATAGGTTGTGCCAAGGTGCCTTGATTTGCAGCATCCTCATGGCTTCAATGTGCCTTAAAATGTGCTCGGATGTTACTGCTGTGGGGAAGAGCCTGTGTCTACCTCAAGTTATGGGCATGCAAAGTGTCTTTAGGCCATGAAGCTGCAGTGGAAGAATGAAAATATGTAATGATAATCAGCATGGATAAGTGTTCTGTGTGTCCCTTGTTTAAAAAATAATAATAAAAATATTTTTTACATCACATGACCGGGTTTGTTAGGTGGGATAGACTTTTTTTAAAAAATCCTGGTACAAGGAAGCTTATTTTCACTACCAACTGAGACACCTAGGCCTTTTTCCCTAGTTACATAGGTTAAAATAATTGTCTTCTTCAAATACTGGAGGTCAAGTCCAGTGCTTGGTATCTAGATGTAAATTTATAGAAGCTGGTAGAGCTATTTCTGTTCATGACCAAAAAAAAAAAAAAAAAAAAAAAGGGCATTTTTTTTTTGTGTGTGCTGTTTTGGTGAGAGGAAAATACAGGTACCTGAGTTTTGAAACCAAATGAAAGCAAAGGCAATTAAAGAGATCTGAATGCTAGTTCATATTTCGAGAGAACTTTTTTGAAATGCCAACCTCTGCTTTCTGTTACAGGTTACATCTTAAGTGTTGTGCTCCTCACTTTACCAAGGCAACACCTTGTTCAGCTTTACCTGTACTTTCTGACCGCATTGCTGCTGTATGCTGGGCACCAGATTTCCAGGTAGGAATAAATGGGTTAGATTTGTTAGTTTCACTTGGGATTTAAAAATCTAACTGATGTTTTGTTAATATCTTCTGCAAGTGGGTTAGGTCTGGTTTTATGGAGGCACTTTTTTCTATGCCAGACACCTAAATATATCATGCTGTTTATCGTGAAAAAGTTCATGGAATTAAATGTGCTGTCAAGTAGTTCTGGTGTATTTTTTGTTGACTAAAAGGAGTTTTGAGCTGCTTTTGTGTGGAGTGTAATGCCCATTAATCTGAGAAGAGAAAGCACTACAGGACAAAAGTTGCCTCTGATGTAGTAATCTGACTTACTCAATGGCTCGGTTTACATGCTTTCAACACTGGAGCATTTTACAAAGCAGACAGGACGTTACCTTCAATTTCCTGGCACCTAGGAGGAGGGAGAAAATAGCTGTGGGAGATGGTAAAAGTAAAGTAATGGTGGAATTTATTCCTAAATTCATCTTTGTGTAATATATTTTACAGTCATAACAAAAAGAAAGGTGTTTGGATTTAAAACATAAGGCAAGAGGCTAGAAAACTGTGAGAAAGGCAGGACAAAGTAGATCATCTTTTGTTTGGCTCCAGCTAAATCCGTTGAAAGCCAATGTAAACTTTCACACTGACAAGATGTTTAATTGGAACCAAAGAGAGTGCCCTCACATTAATGTCTTTACATGGGAAGTTTTGCAAATGTGGACTTAAGCCTGATTTATTTTGGTGCCTGCTGATGGGAAACATTTAAAAATGTGCTTTTGATTGATTTAAGTGAAGTAATAGGTTTGCTATTTTTGCATCAAAATCGTTGTTCCAAAGCATTTGCTGGAATATCTCTTATGCAGTACGTTGCAGCTCTGGGGAGTGTTAAGGAAGGCTTTGTGGTGACTTGACATGTCACTGGTGTGGCTGTCAGAGTTTCAGTTAATGATTTCTTGAATGGATGAGGATGCAAGAGAGGAATTATGGCCTCTTATTTACTGGGTAGGAAGGAAAGGGTTTTTTTATCATCCTCAGGGGAGTCCTGAGTTTTTATAGATACAGTTTGTGGGTGTTTCTCTTAGAGTTAAAGGCTTACTTATTAGAAAAAGCAGCCTAAACATTATTTAAGAGCTTGTGTTGAAATAAAAATAAAGCTGGTAACAGATGCCCATCAGATACAGAGTTTGGTCCAGAATATTTATAGCTAGAGATCCTTAAGCCATTTTGTATCTTTAAATCTTTCAAAAGAAAGGGAGATGGTATGGGTTTCAGTTGATACATTAAAGAATAACGTTATTTGATTTTAATAGTTCTTTATTGGTCGTTTTTCTCCATAATGTGAATTATAGCTGGTATCACTTTGAGAATTACAGGCTTCATTGAAACATGTTGGATAACTACAGCTTGGACTGTTTGGAGTGTTCTTACTAAGCTTTCTATACTTGATACTTCTGGAGTGTGTTAATAAAGACTTTAATTAAATCTTGCATCAACTGGCACAAAAATATTTAATTAAAAGATGTCTGAGATTCAAATAGTCCAGCAGTATTCCCTAGCTATTTTGCATAGCAAATGCAGCTTCTAGCACTTCAGAGTGAGCGTACCCATTCCCTAGATATGAGACTGACTTGGTTGGGAAGGAAGCACTGTTCAAGGAGATCTCAGCACCAGCCTCTGTATAATGCAGGGAGCGACACTTGAATTAGCTTTTCAAAAGAATTTTTGAATCCAATTAGTTTTCATACTGAAAATAGTGAAGTGTAACTGACACAGATGAACTCTGCTGCTGGAGCTGTACCTCTTACTGATGAGGCTATCCAATTCCAACAGACGTCTCTATTTAGCAGACTGATCATGGTAAGACATACAGAAATCACGTGTGCAAACTGTTCCTGATTTTTTTTGTTGCTAATAAATCTGCTTAGAACAGAAAACTCGCAGTGCACTGCTCGTAGGCTACCAGTTGGGATGCTATTTAAGACGGATGAAGAGATCCCTTATTGAGGCCAGTTTGGTTATTGCAAATTATAGAACAAGACCAAAATCAGCTGGCACTTGTGACTCTGCAGTGTCCTGGAAATTGTGAGCTGTTGAAAGACTGCAGCTCTCAGTGCTGTTTTTCCACCCAGAAATAGCTTGTGGTTCAGCTGCACGTCTAGGAATAAGAAGATCTGAATTTTATAGTTAAGCTCTGACTTCAGACTTCCAGGTCTCTGTGACCTTGACAATCACTTAACTTCTTAGCGTTTGCTTCCTCATCTGCAAAACTGGGACTTACCTTAATGTGTGCGGATTGATTAGCTAATGCTCATGAGCACTTGGGAGAGTCCAAGGCGGTGCTGCGTTTGTGTGACATGTTAGCCTGGCAATTTGGGTAGAGAGAATTCACCATCTGTTTATGGAAAAAGGAGAAGTCAGCTTTAAAAAATAAAATCCTGCTGCTCTTGACAAGGAAAATGTATGTGTTTTTTTTTTTTTTTTTTTTTTTTTATGTAGCTGCATGAATGTCTTGCTTAAAGGGATCACATTTCTTCTTCCCAGTTGCAACAATAAAACCGGGGAAAAGAAACGCAGTTACTGTGCAGAAAAGAAATGATGCTAAAAAAAAATAAATTATGATTACATTCCAGATGTTGAACCTGATAGAGCTTGGGGTGAGAAGATTTGAGGAGAGGGGAGTGGGAGAGGGAGAAGGAGGAAAAGGCAGGAAGCAAGGGACTAAATCGTTACTTACGGATAATCTTAAAAGATGTTTTTAATTTTAAAGATATCTGTAGACATTCAATACCTACGGCTGTGTGTGTTTGATGTTAACAGCAAAGATTAATCAGCCACAGTAAATGTCGGCAATATGACTCGGGTCAGATAACCACTGTTTCTTATGTCTGTCAATTACAAAGCATATCTGTAATAACAGCAGACCTTGCTGTGCTTCCAATAACAAAAAAGGGGTCATGTGTGAAGCACTGTATCTCTTTACCTTTTCAGAGCAATGCTAGTCGTGGCTGGCCGTGATTATATGTTAACAGTCCAGCAGTTCGATTAAATGAGGCTGGGAGTGCATCCACAGAATAAACAGCAGGCGATCTGATCTCAGCTTTATTCTTATGCCCTAATTTTCTAAAGTAATAACGTACTTTCAGTCATTTCATTAACTAGTAAATAATGATTTTAGCATTCTTGTTTTCTTACATTGCTGCAGTAAAGTGAACAATTCCCCGATGTAAAAGCTGCAGCTTAATACAGTTTTAATTGATCAAAATTGAGTGCGTGCACTTGCTCTTCTCAGCATCTTGTATGGCACTGCAGCTGTTCCAGGCATCTTCGGATTGGTGTCTGTGCCAAAAGATCCTTGTGTTTGTACTCATAATAAGAGAATCATTGCTTTTACTTTTCGTATTTAGACATCATCTACAAATACTGTTTAAAAAATTTAGGGGACCTTAAAGCATTGCTGCTCTAAGCTGGCAGGCCTTAAACTCTCAATTAAAGAAGGTACTTAAAGAGTGAAGCCAAGTATAGTCCTCGGTGCAGATGACTGAATCAGACAAGGGCAAGAAATGTAGCTTGGGAGGATTTGGGTCATCTCCAGACACGTTCCTGCTGTAAATGAACCAACTATACGTGCAGCTTTGGTGGTACGTCTTGGCTAAGTTGTGTAAGGTTTTCTCGCTACAGTTGGTATTCTGGATGATTTTGTAACCTGTTTCCTGACAGATGTAGAAAAAGCTTGATGTCTTCACTGCTTTCCTTCTAGCAGTTTAGAAATAGCCAGCATTTTCACCTTCAATTTGAGGATGGAGCATGATATTGCTCATACAAAAAGCCATCTTCAGCATGTTGCAAATTCAGAGGAAATCTGCAGTGGTGCTTTTTTTTCCCCCCTCTTTCCAACTCTGATGGATTATCCTCTCTGCTCTGCAAATGCTGTCAGAAAGTGTTTTCTGCAGGTTCGCATAAATGAAAATACACAACTTGGCCCCAAAGATTACATCCTTGTGCGTGCTTGAAGGTTGAAAAAAAAAAAAAACAACAACAAAAAAAAAAAACAAAAAACTTGTGCTTATCTGTGGCTTGATAACAAGGGGAGATGTTCTATGCGGAATCAGTCATCTTAGCTGCCTTTTCCATCTCCATGTGTTTTTAATTGTAGGTTACAGTCTAAAGAGCCCATGTCGACATACCTCGCATATACTATGACACTTGAAAAGCTGCTGTGAGTAGGCAGCGTTGTCAGCTATGAAGAACAGGCTTTGAAGTGTTTGTTTTAGTACTTTGAGATTTATGTCTTGAATTCCAGAGAGTTTTTGCAAATGAAAATGCGAATTCCTTAGCTTGGAGTAGCGAGATGGTGCTAGAACCAGAGTATTTTTTCACATTGCTGGGGAAAAGCAAATGCTTCCAGTAGCATTGCGTTGCACGTTTTTCTTCACTTGAAATACAAATTCGTACGTTGTGGTTTCCAGTCTTGCTTGCTTGCTTTGCCTGCATCTGCTTGCAGCAGGTGTGGCTTGCCTGACTGATGTAAATAAATACGTAATACTGTCGTGCCATGCCCCTCGAGCAAACAGACTCTGCTAGCTCTGCGCGGGGTCAGCTGAGTGTGTGTGCCTGGCATTCCCGGGACGTGCTGCAGCTGGACGTGGACGGCCGGACAGTCCGGGCCAGCTGGGAGCAGGGGCTGTGGTGCTGCTGATGGTGGAGTTGGCAGTGTCACAACGAGGGTACAGCAGCAGCCATGCAATGGGCATCAGAGGGTCTCAAGATGAGGCAGAAAAAGGGGCTGAAGATGCAGATCTGAAGGGTCACGAGGATCGCCTGCTGTCTCATGGCAGGGGATTAACGAGCCACTGGAGAATTACTGCCCTGCTGTTCCAGGATTATCTTCTGAAAGTGCAAAACGTTTGCTCTTTGTGTGAAGTTCATGTTTGACTTGCATTGCTGTTACACAGGTTAGCCTGCTCAAAGGCGGAGGTGATAGATGATCACCAACAGCAGGCAAAATGCCCGCTCTCCCAGGGTTCTTACTTGTTTCTTTGATTGCCTGAGCCCCCCCCCCCCCCTCCTAGCCCACCTTTTCTGAGAGAAGTTACAGCTGTCCAGTCAGATTTTCAGACTTTGTCTGCCACTTGTGGTCCCTTGTTTTGAGGGCATCCAGTTGGTCCCCCTGGTTTCTCCAGGATACAGCTAAATTTTTGAGATCTTATTGGATAAAAGGATTATGAAGCAGCCCTGTCCCCAGTCTTCCGTGATTATCATTTTGCCTTCATAGCTATTTTTTAATATGGTGCAAAGAGATTGGTGCAAAACACCATGACCATTACATTGGAAGACCTTTTCACATGAAGCTGGTGGGAAAAGAAATTAAGATTAGGAAGAAGAACCACTTAAGAAGGGACTCTTAAAAATGGAATGGTGCTTAAGAGGCTTTGTCAATAAGCAGTTTCAGGCCACCTTCTGAAGAGCAGCTTGGGTGTCCCAAAGGACTTTTACAGCTGTGACAGTGAGTCTAATTACAGATAATACATCTCTCACTAAAGTCGTGCTTCGGTTAGATCCTTTGATCGCTGAGGCTGCCATAACAGTAGTGCTAATATTGCTTTTCGTAATTTACTTAATTGACTGTAACATACACCGAGGTTACGTGTGTGTGGAATGAGTGAATTGCTTCTTGTCTCGTCAGAAGGATCTTAATATTTTTTGTTTTTTTTTTTTTTAGGGATTACGTGAGAAGTGAATTGGAATCAGGGTATGAAGGGCCAATGTACTTGGAGCCTCTCTCAATGAATCGTTTCATGACTGCTTTAGTAGGTAAGTGTTTTAGATATTCGTGATGCAGGGGAGAGCTCTGCCTAATTCTCTTCACTGAAACCTGTGCATGTTCCGCCTCTTGGTTTCAAATTTCTCTGTCACTTTCAGTAGCTGTGATCCTCATTAAGATGCAGGAGGTATGGAAGGCTAGATGTGTCCTGCTTGGCTCTGTATGTGCCACTGATTTACCAATACTCCCTTACTTACAGTTTTGGAAGTATTCTCTAGATTTGGTATTTTTAAAATTTAGCGTTAGACTTCAGTGTTTCAGATTCATGTGGGTTTCCTAATCAACCCATTACACTGTTGTAAAGGTGCGGTTTGTTGAAATTCCTGCTTATCTGTGCTGTGTCCTTCCTAACTACGGATCTGAAGTTAGAAATGTGTTGTAAATTGATAGAGTAGGAAAAAGAGATTGTGTATATCTTACTATAGAAGCACTTCAGATTCATGTGCAGGAGTTTGGGTGAAAGCTTCACAGCCAGAAGTTCTTAAAGGAGTTAGTTAGTTAGTTTACCCAAGTGGGCACATTTTAAAAATCTTTTTTTTTTTTTTTTTCCCTCTGTATCCCTGTCTACCCCTATGATACTATCAAGGCGTAAGGAATGAAAGGAAAAAGATCCAAGGGTTTCACGTAAGCAGTCACTTCAGTTTGTAGTGGCAGGACACTTCGTGAGAGCATATGATTTCTTTCAAAAGAATAGTATTGAGATTGTTTTGTACTTCTGCGTTTACTATTTCTAGAATTATGCTTCCTAAGTGCAGCATTCTGCCTCCGTTTTCTTTGCAGACTTGCAGTCTGGTTCAGAATGATTGCATTGTCTGTCTGGAAAACTCCTGTAAAGTCCTGTAAAAATATCAATAGTATTTTTATCTTTGGAAGTGTTGTAGAGGCATTTATTTTTTATTGTCTTTATAGATAAGTGTTTTCATGCTCTTAAAAAAACACAGGTGCAATAGATTTGTGGATGTGCGTATAGGCCCACAGGCTACTTCTGTTTATTTTTAAATCAACTTCCGGGGCTGTTTCTAATGAAAGCATTAAGGAGTAACAGCCCAAAACTACATTTAAATTGTGTTTCATGAAAGGCAGAGATGACTTCTTCTTTGAGATGTTTAGGTAAAGTCTTGAAGAATTGGGCTTTCTACTCTTTTCGCTTACCCTCCCCTCCAAATGAATGTTGGAAGAGAATAAATTCAGCGTTAAGGTTGCTACGCCGTACCATATGCTCTGCAGAGAGGATATTGAAATGCACGCACACCGTGTGTATTTTAAAAATAAGCCAAAGACAAAGTCAGAAGAAAAACTGTCCCTAATTCCTTTCACTAAGGTCTATGGTTTTCATCAGATTATTGACAGATTTAGTCAGCCGTGGACTGTTGACAAAACTCAGCTGCTTCCTGTTTGCTCGCAACTGCTACTGAGAGATTTAAATGAGCTTACTTCTTTCCAGTATGTTAGGTCTAGCAGAATATACACATTCCCTGCCTGCCAGCATCCCCACTTTTAAATTTGGGATTTGTTGTTGCTTTTAATACTTTTATATAAAGATAACATTGGTGTTTTCCCAGAAACGGAAATATTTAGGGATCACTTCTTCTCTCTTCTGAATTTCTAGGTATGCTAAATTTTTCTGTCTTGTGGAATGACACCAAAGTACAGCAAAAGCCTTTAGTATGTTTCAGCGAGAAAATGTTTGTAATTAGTTCTTTGAATCTCTCTCAGGTGTGATGCAGGGTCCTGTGCTAAAGCAGAACCCTCAGAGAGCTTCACAAAGCAGCAGGCAGGACCGGGCAGGAAGAGGTCAGGGGGTGTTATGCCAGTCAGTAACATTTATGCAGAAACTAAACCAGAAGTCGTAGCCCATCAGTATTGCGGAGTGCATCATTCAGGTTTCATGTGGATTATCTGTGAGCTAGAAGAAGACGACACAAGTGTGTTTGTCCAGTTCAGTTCTGGGTTGTACCGGGGGGCAGAATGAAGTGTCTGCTTATTAGAATTGTTCTTCAGAAATAGGTGCTTGACTATACTAGTAAGTATGTGTATGTTAACATACTTAATATCCTCGTTATTAATTTTCCCTGTTCTTTTGAAGTCAAGTTGAAAGCCTAATTTTAGTCTTGATGGTAAATAGTCTTCTTTGGGGAAGTCCTATATCAGTGGGCTTTGAGGCTTGACAGTGTTGCGTGTAAATATGAAATACCTCAGTGTGTAACAAATTTGAGAAAGTGTTTTTCCAGTGCAGTCTGCCATGTCTCAGGAGCGTACTGCACTGAACTGTCATCTTTGCAGCAAAATTAATACGTATGGGTGCTTTGCTCCATATTTTTCTTACGTGTTCTGCCAGAGCATTGTTGTGTAGCATTGTTGACAAAGGCACTGAGGCAAGTGCATGGGGAAATAATCGTGGTACTGATCTGTTACCTAAACGCTGTGGTCAGAATTAAAAGGGTGAAGTACAGTATGCCACTTGGGTCTTTAAATTTAACCTTTAATAATGGTTATATTCATTAGTGCTTTTTAGATGGGCGCTCTCGGTCAGTTCTTCCCCCAGATCTAATTCAGTCCAATAACTATTAACTAGGGTTATTAACATGCTCTGAAGTTGCTCATCATGCTGGATGGAAGAAATAAACAGCTGAGAAGACTGCCTCTTGGATGAGTGTTCCACCTTGTGAGAACATCAGCTGTTATGTTACAAAGCTGCGTGGTTTCAAAGTGATGCTACCCTGAAGATTTTTTGTTCTTAGTGCACAGTATTGGGAGCATATATTAACTTGGAGACATCCTGCTTTTTGTCAGGCAGTTAATGTGGTAACCAGGGAATTTGGTAACATCAGCTTTTTAAAACGGGGAGTGAAGTAAAGAGCTCCCTACTAAAAGTGGGAGTGACTCTACCACATCGGCTGGCTTACCGCACATTTTCCATTAGCTTACTAGCTGAGAGGCTTTGGCTGGCTGTCAGCAGGGTTTAATGTATTTGTGGAGGTTTGGGGAAGGGAAAAGAACAGGCAGGAACTTAAGGCAATAGATTTCTTCCTTATTGCTTCATTCCCTAGCAGAGGAGCCTGGTATCCTGCAGGAGGGTTCCAGATGTTGGACTCATTAGCTCTGTCTGGCAGGCTTCAGTTCACAGCATCGCAGTTTCCAGAGTGCAACTGTTCAGTTGGATTTTCTAGTCTCAGCAGGTAGCTTGAGGGTTTAAGTTTTTTGGTGACGTGGTATGAGTTACAAGGTAGTTTATTCTGACTGGAACTGCAGCCATGTATGCGATCTCTCACCGTGTACAGCCCTACTTGGAGATAAGCTATGATGTATGGCACAGAGGGGTTGTCCTGAAGGAAGGTGCTGCTACCCCATTAAAAATGAGAAGTATCTGTCACTAAAAGCTCCGTTGATCTGTTTGGGCCCTTCCTGAAGGGGCTGAGAATCAGCAAGGTGCAGACTTCAGGAGGGAGCTCAAGGCCTCAGGAGGAAGTGCTTTGTGTGTTTCGCGTGATGGTGCACAGATCTCTTTCCCCTGACAAATGACTTCCAAGCAGTGTTTAGGCTGAAGAGGTGGAAAGCAGAGAGAGCTTAGCAGGCATGACCAGCACCCTCAGCACATCGCGCCTGGAGGAAAGCAGGGGTTGCTGTTTCATGACGTGAGCCTGGAACCAGATTTCATGACTGGAGAACCCCACGGTTATCCCAGGGAACACCGGGTTGTTAAATGTGGTGGGTTGCAGCATTTCATTTCAGATGACGACACTTACTAAATCCTGAAGAACGTATCAGAAGCTGGTGTTGGTATCCCTTTGTGTGTGAAGCTGGGTTGCCTTAGTTACCATGAGATGCAGAAATCCTCGCAGGCCGACTGTGCCAGGCCCCAAACATTACGGCACAGCAGCGTGCTGGTGGTGTCTTAACTGGGGTTGTAGCAACCTGCGTGTGGGCAGAGAGCAACGGAGCAGAGAAGGTGCTTCAGAGCTGGAGTCTGTTGAACGATGAGTAGAGTAACTTTCTCAGAGGCTCGTGATCCAAAATACTGGCAGTATATCTTGCTGAAAGCAAGCGTGCTTGTTCCGAAAAGACTCAAGGTAATTCAAAACTACACCTAGCAAATTAAGGGTAGGATTTAAACTTGAAAGAGGACAGTGTGAAGGAGGAAGACCTTTGGATGTTTAAGTGGTAGAGTGTAGAGGTTTGCTTTCAGTTTGGCTCCAGTTATTTCGAAAGCAGAAGGCCTTTCCTGGGTGGGGAAGCTGGGCAGATTGAGAGAAACACTGGTTCTACTATTTCTCCTCTCCCAACTTCCCTCCCCAGGGCATCCAGAAGGGCTTACAAGGTCCATAAGGTTATGTGAGCACATGGAGTTAGCTGAGGCCTGGAGATGTTCTGGCCTTGGCTTTGTTGTGCTGTGCTTTGCTAAGGCTGGCTCCTGCTTCCACCAAGAGCTGTGAAACACACAGATTAGTGGGGGGGCTCCAAAGCAGCCCATAAGCACTTGGGGTTGGTACCATGTAGGGTGGCTTCCAGATGTTCACCACCTGTGAGTTCACAAGGTTCTGCTTTTAAATTCTTTCACTGCAAAATGACGAGTGAGATTTGTTCTTACCCAGACAATGTAAATTTGGCTCCAGTCTGCTTCCTCTGAGATACAGGGTACAAGTTCCAGCGACTGTAATGGGAGCAGTTATACAGGAGGGGTCTGCTCTAGAAATATCATCCTCCAAAACTCTGTGTGTGTGAGAAAGACATTCTTCTGCCCCCACCAACTGTTAAAGAGAATTTAGTTGTTGATTATCTGTCACTTGCAAGCTTCAGTGATAATTTTGAGCAACTGCCCCAGGGCATTATGAAATTATTGAAGTCTCAGCTGCTGACCTGGCTGTCTCCTGTTAGCGTTCTTGGCCTGTAATTCCTCTTGACAGTATAAATATTGTTGTTCCAAAAGCCATTTGGGACCTCTGATTACTTTTTTGCATAGATCAGAATGAAACAGTCATATAGCTGGGCTTCAGAAAAGCCTCTGCTGTGCACAAAGATACTGGTGGGATTTAGGTAGGGCTGGGATGTTATGGAAAAAAAAAAAAGAGGGGTGACTTGTCAAGTCATCATCCCCTGCATGATTTATTCCTGGGACTTGGTATTAATCTGGATATGTTTCTGCGTGTTTTGGGCTAACATCTCACTAATCTGTGTAGTGAAGGCATACACTTTGCATAGTTTGAAAATTGTAAGTTTTATGACCCAGCAGAAGACACAGAGGAGCCCGGTTTCATAACAGATATGTCCTAGTTAGAGCTGTCATAATATGCTGGATGTTGATAACTGTGTTAGGGAAAAATAACGAATTAAAATACGTTTTTCCTGAAGGGGATAATCAGCTTGATTATAAAAGACTCTGTCTCGTTTTCAGGTCAGCTGGTGGTATGTACGCTCTGCTCCTGCGTCATGAAAACAAAACAGATCTGGCTCTTCTCCGCTCACATGCTCCCTCTGCTGGCACGGCTCTGCCTCGTCCCGTTGGAAACCATCGTCGTCATCAACAAATTTGCCATGATTTTCACTGGTTTGGAAGTTCTCTACTTTCTGGCATCAAATCTTCTGGTGCCCTATAACTTGGCAAAGTCTGCATACAGAGAGCTTGTCCAGGTAACATAGAACAATTTTATTGTCCTTGGCCTGAATGTTTCTGCAGGAAAGTAGTAATAAAATAAGTAGTTTGACTATTTCCTGTGCATACATTTTTGTGTGTTAACTCATGTTTTCTTAGAAAAACAAATGGGTTCCTATCCATAGCATCCACTTTCCTTAATTTATGTTAGCTTACAATTTGTATGGGTGAGCAGTTCAGGCATTCCGCATAAGTCATTATGCTGAATTATGCTCCTGGCTAGCTGAGCCTGTCCACTTTGCTTGGATTTCATTTAGTCCCTGAAATCCAGGCTAAGAGACAGGATTGTGGTAGAATGGAATTTATCTAGTGCCTCATTAAATGAGCAAGGTACTACCCGTGCGTTAATTACATTAGCTGTTCATTTTAAGAAATACGTTTTGTATAAAAAGCATTTGTAATTGTAATGTTAAATTGGGAGTAACAGTGAAGCTGATCTTGACTGTGGCTGGGGCTGTGATGTGAAAGGTTGAAAGGTCTGTAGTATTTGGTTTAGAACAGCAGCATTGCTAGGATCTTGGAGTTACCGGAAACAGAGAAAACTGATCTGACACACATCCATTTTGTTAACACTTTGACATCTAATGTATATTTGTTTGAAAAGACTCTTTGTTAGAGAAACATCATGCCTCATGTACACGTATGTTATTTTTATACAGATAATGTCTTCTTCCATGTCTTCTTCTCAGTATAAAAGACTGATGCGTACTGGATTTTGACCGACCCGCTAGTTCTCCTCTCACCAGCTGCTGATTTTTTTTTCAGACCAAGTCTTTGGTTTTCTGACTTGCTTCTTCATTCCAGAAGCAGCCTGAAAACTAACTTGCTAAGCTCTTTCAAAGCCCTCTTTAAAGCTCTTCGTTGCTGTCATATCTGTCATATACAAACAAAAACTTGGCAGCAGTATGTGTCTGGAGTGCCAAGGCCTCAGCCTGTCATGTTGATCATTATTGTGTAGTTATTTATTTTGCGTGTAATTGGTCTTTGGAGCAAGATTATCCTTCTGTGCTTGTACAGCACCTAACATGGTCTGATCTTGCCCATAACCAGCTTGTAGATTTGCTGATAAGAACAAATTCAGGAGCTGACTGGCAAGGCTTCAATATCCATGTTTTTCAAGGAGAATATAAAAATAATGCTTACCATTTCCTTTAAAAGAGAGAGCACTCGCTAATGTGGCGTAAAATAGATGCTCCTCCTCTTCTATAGAGTTTGAAGGCTCACAACAGGGTAAAACCAACACTTCAATTTTCCATTTGCATGGACACACACAGTTTGGCTTCTTGAAGTCAAATTAAAATATGATGTGGATTTGAGTCATGTATGTGTTTTCTATTAGACACTTTAGAACACTTAGTTGCAAATGCATTTTGGGAGAGAATGGTTTCTCTTTTTCTTGGGGTCAGAATTGTATTCTAAGTACTGTTCCTATACAAGCTTTCTCATCTCTAGGATCACTTGTCTCTGATTTTATTTTCCTTTTTTTTCCTCCTCTTCTGGTATTTCAAATCTTGCTGGGCACTCTTACATGATTGTAATCGTGAGGAAGAAATATTCCTTGTGCATGGCCTTTGGATGCTGATAATACTCTTTCTCCCAGTTGTTTATGCAGAAGGCATACATTTTTTTCTTCTCTGTAAATACATAGAAAATGACAGGCTTTTTAAAATGCCACTGGATTTATAATAGACTGATTAGTCGTATGATGCTTTTTGAGTGCGTATTGTAGAGAGTGTATTGGAATGAAAAGTTGTGTACAAGTGTTTTTCGTTATGCATTGGTGAAATGGGATAACAAACGTTTTGTTTTAAAAGAGCTTGTTGCTCTTCGCTTATGGTCTTGAAACACAGCTGAAAAAAAATGTTGGCTCTGTGTGTGTTTGTATAACTGACTGCAGGGGATTACAAATGAAGCTAAGTGTGTTTATTCCAAAGAAAGAGATTGTCTTGTTTTGTCTTGAATGTTCTCCTCTGTGATCCCACTGCTGTAACTTTGCATGGTGGTTAGTCTTCAGTGATATGTAGGTGAGTTCACTACCATTGCAGGCTGGAACTGATTGCTGTTTTGATATCAGTGGCAAAACATACTGAATATCAGGATGTTAAGCACCAGGAGTGTTTCTTGAATGGAGCACCACGGGGGAGATGGCCCTAACAGGTGGGCCAAAGCAGCCTTTTGCATGCGTGTGTATTTCAAACTGTAGCTGACGGTACAATTTAAAAGCAGGTCTAGAAGCTTGGCTGCCTACTTGCAGAAGATGCCAGAAATACCTCATGGTTATGAACCTACATTATGAGCATAGCTGACCTGTCTCTGATGTGATGGAGTGCTGTGCCAGGAGCTGCGTGGGATTGCTTGGATTGGTCCCAGGCCAAGGGAGAGGCCGAGGGAGTCTCCTGAGGGCAAACACAGTTCCTTGACAAGTCTGCGCAAAGCTAAAAGCGGGAGCCTGGCACTGTATCCCTGCCAGCAGCATACTGCTTGTCCATCAGCCACAGCAGATGATGCAGCAGGTCCCATGAACGTTCATATCCCTCATGCTGGTCATCAAAGACTAAGTAGACAACTCTTTAACGTTCTGTTGAAATACAGATTTGTTTCATGCATTTGCTAGCTATTGCAAATTTTACATTGTTGTGGGAAGGAGATGATAAAAAATAGTAGCTGAGTGATTTCCTTTTGACATTTTATATTAAGTCCAGCTATATGAAGCTCCAGCTTCTTGAAAATCACTGCATTGTAGCATAGTCTTTGCAATAAAAAAAATGTAATTGAGCTTCAAAGTCTTTTGAAATAGCTTTTAACTGTGAACTTCAAAACCCGTGGTTGATTGGGAGCAGTCAGGAGTTTGGTACGTGTTCATTCTGAGGCACTTAACACTAAATACCTCAGACGTTTTACGTTTTCCTTTAAAACAGATCAGCAAGGCAGATTTTCTATGCTGAAGTGGTGTGGCTCGTTTCATTATCTATCATGTGTGGTGAGTTGGCAGTAGCTATAGAGAAGACAACATTGCCGTGACTTGAGCTGTGCAAAAGGTCTGAGCAGGTTTTACATGGACTGGAGGCATGCATCCTTGTTCCTCTTGCTGTGAGAGGGCTGCAGTCAGCAGCTCTGAGCCAGTAATTCACAGGAAGGGACATTCAGCTGTTCTGGTCATTCAGTGCACAGTCAGGTACTTCTTACTTCAAGTAAAACAGCTGATCAGATGGTAGCATGTCACTGCTGAGTCCGGGCTTTCCCTTTGTCTGACTGTAGTTTGGGTGTACCGCCTGTTCTCCTTTGGGATGGCTGATGCCGTGTGAATTACCCCTACCTTTGTTGTGGTTTATTGGTGAACATCCTTTTGTTATCAAATCACGGATGACATGAACTAATAACAAACTGCGTTTTTGTTTGTCTTTTCCAGGTGGTGGAAGTATATGGTCTCCTGGCTCTGGGAATGTCTTTGTGGAACCAGCTGGTGGTCCCAGTTCTGTTCATGGTGTTTTGGCTCGTCTTGTTCGCTCTTCAGATCTATTCCTATTTCAGTACACGGGACCAGCCTGCCTCAAGAGAGAGGCTCCTCTTCCTCTTCTTGACAAGGTAACTTACTAGTCTGCAAATAGTTGTTTTTACGTTTTGACTGTGTTCTGAAATGTGTGCTCTTTTAGAGACTAAATAGGCAGATCAGCTTGTATTGAATTTGGGTGCCAGGCAAATACCTGTCCTTATCTCAGCAGCCATGTGTGCAAACCCTGTTAAGCTTCAGAGGCACAGATTCCATTCAGGCAGCATTAGTTCAACTGTGGGGAGTTCCCAAAGAAAGCAAAACATTTCTTTGATGAGGGAATAGCTGTAATTAGAGCTTTGGTCCAGAAGTTTGTTTTCAGTATACAAATCGTTTTTAAGTCTGAGATACCTCAGCTGAAGTTATTTAGTTCAATACCTTATTTGTGATTATGTAATTTTCTGAGCCCTGCATGTCTTGCTTCTTCATTCTGTTGTGGGACGTGTTCTCGAGTTCATCCAGTCAGCTGAAGTAACCAACTCCTAAAGTAACTTCTGAGCCCAGTGGTTAATCTGGCAGAGGTATAAATCTCTTAAAAATACAATTTCCTAAAAGCCTTGTAAAAACTGGCTATGGGGAGAGAAGCCTGTGTTTGTGCTGTCACTGAAAGAAGGCAGCATTTGAGGGATTCTGGCTGGGCTGTACGTGCCTGTGCTGACTCCTGTCTAACCAGAGATTACCGCATACAAAAGGGAGGGTGCATGTAGGGCAGAGAGGAACTGGGTATATTGCAGGAGAAGGTGGATGAGGCAAATTACATTGTGTAATACTGGGATGGGGAGAAAAAGGATGGTGTCTGAACACGCAGGTAACAGGACATGTCCTTTAGAGTCCATACATCATTAGTTCTGCTGTTTGGGTAGCAACTTGCTTGAGTCACTTACTCATCACTACATTTTTCCAATCAGGCTTTCCAGCTGCTTAATTTTTGCCTGCCTTTGTGCATGCATATGTGGTGTCATAGTGTTAAGCTCTCAAAATTCATTGTCATTAAGGAGAAAAGCCAGAGATCTTACTGTGTGTACTATTAAAATTGCTTACATTGTCATACTGCATTATGTAGAAGCACCAACTGTGTTATCTGATTGTCAGCTGAACTAATGGTGTCTGAAGTTTGTTCCTCTTGTTCATCTCTGCTGCAATTTAAATTTTGCTGCAACAGAGTACTGCGTTTAGCAGTTAGCAGAGGTGAGGCAAGCTATCCTTTTCCTAGTAGCTAAGTTTATTCCTGTGCCAAAATCGTTAGACTAATCTTATTTATGGCAAAACAAGAAGCTTGCCTTGCAGACTTGTATTAGCTTGTTCCATGAGTGAATAAGTGCAAGTTGATCTCTGAAGTTCTTTCTGTAATTGCAAAAGCACGGAAAAACTGTGAAAATGGTCTTTGTGTTTGTCACAGTAGGAAAAAAGTCACCTTAAAAACATGAACTCAAGTAGTACCACTGACAGCCTCTCCCTCCTCAGGAGGGAGCTGAAGTACCAGGTCATGACAGTTCATGAAAATTCCCAGTTCAACCACAACAGCAACCGTAGTGCTGGCTGCTCACCAAAATGGAAAAGATGTGCTCTTCCATGAAAGTGAGCGACTTCTGCACCTGTGTCCTTTGAGTGTACTTATGACTTAAAATAGTGTAGCTGGAATTCAGGTGAGAGCAGTTGGAGCGTGCTTTATAGCAGTGTCGGATTTTGACAAGAACACCGGAGTGGCTGCACTGAATCAGCCCAAATACTGATCTAGCCCTGGATCCAGTTTCCAGCAGTGGTCACAAGGAGTGCCTGGAAAGACAACCACCCGTAACTTGACAAATGGGACACTTTCTAGTACTCTTCCAATCCTGCATCCGGTTTCAGAAGTAAAACTGCGTTAGCTGAGTGTGGTTAATAACTGCTCAGTAATCCTCAAAAGACTTCTCTTCCATCAGTTGTTGCTGTCTGCCTGTGAACCCACATGTGCTTGTGTTGTTTAAAAGATCCTACACAAGTAGTTTCACAGCTCAGCTTGGTTTGTATAATGAAAACAACACTTTGGTTGTTTGAATCCATATGGTCTCATTCAGTGCACCCCAATTCTTGTATTGGGGAAAGAAAAGAGCGAACAGTTCTTACCTTTTCTGTAAAATAGGGAGAGGCAACAGGTCTGTTCTTCATGGACTGGAGGGCTCTTGCTAGCTGACTTGCTGTTTAAAAACTGTTCTGTATATTTATTGTCCTTACTGTTCCTCTCAAAATCTCTTCCTCAAGTACATAACTGCTGTGATTTTTGAGATGTGTTGAAGTGTTCAGCTCTTCAGGACAATTTGTAAACTTGTGTTGGAGACGTAAACATAACACTCAGAGCTCTTCAGGAGTCTCTTGGAGCTCTTAGGCTCGCTCCTCTGGGACCCTTGCGTGGCAGATCATAGGGAACTAAGTTTAAGAAGAATCCTATAATAACTGGCAAGGAAAGAAAGGTTGGACATCAGTTGGAAGGCCAAGATAACTTATTTTGAATTAGAGTTCCTCAAAGATTCTACAGAAATAGCTTATTTAAATAATTTTTTTTTTTTTTTTTTTGCTACCTTGACTGGCAGGAACATTTGAAAGCTTTATCAGCCCTGCTCAGGTTAGTAAATAGGCTGAATTTGAAGGTTTACTGGAAACACTGCCAATAGTACATATACATAAACACTTCAGAATTTAGTTGTGAATTGCTTTCAAAGGAGTTTTCCTGTTCAGGTAGTCATTAGAAGAGAGAAAGTAAATACCTCTTGGTTGTGTTTTGTTTATTTTTGAAGGATATGCTTCCTCAAAATGCTTGTCATTTCAGACTGCTAGGCTGGTGCACTCTTAGTTGGTTAATTGGCGTGACACATTTTTGAACATCATTTCTCTCACAAACGACTGTCCTGTTAGACAAGCTAAGATTCTTTTTTTTAAATGAATGGAGGTGCCAATGTATTAGGTTGGATTATGTATCTGAGGATTTCCAGGTGTGTAATCCCTGGCTGACAGCTCGTTCTTTACTGAGTGTTGGCACACGTGTTACCTTGTGCAGTCCTCCCCTTGTGCTGGCAGCCTTGTTCCTCAGGTGCCCGAGGCATCTGAGGCTTAGGCTGCTCCGAATAACACGGTGCCAGGATCAGCACAAGAGCAGTCCTAGGGTAAGGGAGCTGTAGTATCTCAGCTGTTCTCAGCATCATCAAATGTACTCTGAAGTCTCAGTCTTTTTGATTCTTTACAGCTGTAGAAAGAGAAAGGAAAAACCCAGCTGAGGGAGAACATTCTTCATTGTCTTGCTGCTTCTGACTCAGCTTTTTGAAAGACAGGTGTTGCCTACCTCAACTTGATGGGAATGCTACCAAAAAAAAATCCAGCCTTCTAGCAGTATTTATCAGTTTGACATTTGTTTTCACTATTGCAGGTCTGCGTGGAAAGTGCCTTAGTGGATCCATCTGCTTTAACTCTGTGGTTCTGGTAGCTGGCTGAAATTTCAGCAAATAATCTAAGCATGTTCTGGCTGGCAATTGGGCTGAGAAAACTGTATGCAGGCAGGACAGTGCCACCGTGTGGCACAGCAGCGGAGAAGGACAGGAGGGAACGGGGAAGACCACACTGTGTGCCCATAGCTCCAGCCTGAAAGGCATTACTAGCTGTGGAGTTGAACTGTAGATTTGTCTTGAAAATAAGTGTTAAAACAAAAAGAAAACAATCAATAACAACACTAAGAGGAGGGTTCCATGGTGGTGTAGAGGTTAAGCCAGTGTAATTGTGCTTTAAAACCAGCTTGCATCATTAACAGAACAAGGGAAGAGTTCCTCACATTGCTTTTGATTAATGGTTCTTTTCTTTTTGCCTCTTTCCCTCTTTCTCCTCCCAGTATTGCAGAATGCTGTAGCACTCCATACTCGTTGCTGGGCTTGGTCTTCACAGTCTCCTTCGTTGCTCTGGGAGTTCTGACTCTCTGCAAGTTTTACTTGCAGGGTTACCGAGCATTCATGAATGACCCTGCAATGAACAGGTAAGTGCCTCGCTGTGTCTAGGGTCAAAAAAAAAAAAAGCAGACAAAAAGTATTTATACAGAAATGATACTGCTTGTATATATTCCTTAAAAAAATATAAATAAAAACCTTATGAACTCTTGGGTATCTTTAAAAGGCTTTTCGTTTGCCAGTCTATGTGTGCATTGGAAGGATAAGAGGTAAAAAGCAGCTTGTCACATATTTCTTGGGAGATAGTTAATTTTTGTAAGAAGTTCAGGGGTGTTATTTGGGATTTAAAATTACAGAGTTTAACGAAGGTACTGAGGACGATCAATATGAGTCACTGGAAAATTGTCACTTGCTTGGATAATATAAACACTTCACATTCATATTTCCTCATTTACCCTGTAGTCATGTGTGAAACATGACTAATCGTAGAGTCTTATAACACAACATTGTATGGATCACCTTTAAGTAACTATGAGAAATAACTGGAATATATGAGCTGATTCTTTCCTAATGCTTGTCTCAACTTTTCTAATATGAGGTTGGAATCTTGTGTGTTTTTTAGTTATTCCAGCCATTACCCAGGGCCAAAGTTCAGACCATATGCAAAAGAGTGTTTTACATTTTGGATTCCAAAATGTGGAAGTGAGAATGGGTATAAACCTGGCTTGCTTAAGAGTAGCCTACATAAAAGGTTCCTCTGGGGAAGTGCGTGGTTCCAGGTGGTCTGTACTATGGTCGCTTCGAGTAGAGGTGCTGAAATGCGCTGTCTGGAGGCATGAAATGCAGTCTGGTTTTTCCTAACCAAAAAGAAGTGAAACAGACAGCTGTGTTTGGAGAAATTCAGTGTTTCCTCCTGTGTTCAACACAGGCACAGAGAGAATAAACTGGAAAACGAACAAACTGCTGATTTTCCTAAAGCTTGGGGGTTGGTGGGGACATGAGTTGAGGATGTTTCCCCAGGACCAAAGGGCAGACAGGAGCGTGGTGATGGGGAAACGTAACAGGTGGAGAGGGGCTTCATGGTGATCTAGGAATGAGGCTGGCTGTACCCAGCTGTAGACCTAGCAGTGCTGCTTGTGTAGGGCTTGTGCAGGCAGCTCTGAGGCTGGCAGTTCCTCCTCTGAGACCGCCTCTGGGCCAATGAAGTGCTGGGGGAACTCTGTCAAGGAGTGGTGTGTGCTGGGCTGGGTGTAACCTACATGCTGCTGGATCAGGAGCAAGATTCTGGAATCTGCTAGTTCCTAATCCCCATCACTTCAGTGTTTCTGATAACATTCCTGTCTGGTTAAGGCTTGAATGGTTATGTCAATAAAAGTCAAACCAGTGGCAGTGCAGGGTTATGGAAGAAACAGCTTATTTCCTGGCAATTCCTAGATATATTTTTGAACTAACAGTGACATGCAGAAAAATGCATTTCTTTTTCTCTTCTCTTTGTTGATCTGCAGGGGAATGACTGAAGGAGTCACACTCCTGATCCTGGCTGTGCAAACGGGTTTGATTGAGCTCCAAGTTGTGCATCGGGCATTCCTGCTCAGTATTATTCTTTTCATTGTGGTGGCATCCATCCTTCAGTCTATGCTGGAAATTGCTGATCCCATTGTCTTGGCACTGGGAGCCTCAAGAGACAAGTAAGAGACTGGTTTCCTAAACTGAAAGTTATTCAATGCCGTTTTAGGAAGTGGTAAACTGGTAATTAACGGCCTGATTTGGATTTTAGTAGCTTGTAAAGCTATTGCATCTTATCTTTGCAGGTCTCTAGTCAATTCTCTAGTTTTTCCTCTTACCATCCTGCTCCCTCTAGTGCATACAGCAGTGCTTTTCAGCATGTTGTATGCTGCCAAATGAGGATGATTCAGGTCACCTGCTCTTGCTCAGGAGTGTGTCCATCCAGCCTGTGCAAGGCCATGCTGATCTGCAGCTGCTGGCTGCCCACTCTCGAGTACTGCGCTGTGTGGTGGTTACTCCCCCTGTGGGTCTCAGTTAAGCAAATCCAGGACTCCAGTGCCTGTGCTTGCTCCTGCCACACTCTGTTGCGTGGATTTGCAGAATCTGCAGGTTTTGCTTAACCTCTTCTGCAGTTGGGTAGGATTCCCCCTCATGCAGTAGTCTTGGACAGCTATTGAAGGTGGGATCTATCTAGGGGTGACCTTAGATATTGGAAAACCCATTTTTTCTGACACTGTGATCCCAAAATGATAGTTTGCTGGCAAGAAATAAGAGGTAGAAGGCTTTGCATTAGTGTACCAGATGTTTTGATCATGTGGGATTGTTGTTAAGTTTAATTTGTGTTTCAAAGAGCTTTATTAGTATCTGGTTTTCTTGTATTAATCTGTTTGTTTGCATCTTTGTTAATTGCTTGTGTTTTTTCCCCTTTTTGTAGCCTGTAAGTGAGAAAATAAAAGGAGGCAGAGAGTTTGTTTGGCTTAGAGGCTACTTGTACCCAGCATCCTGCAGCAATGTTAACTTTAAATATACTAACAGAGGGAAGAGGAGTAGACCCAGGATATGACCATCTGCCCAGCTTAAACAAGCAGCCTGTGATGACAGCAATTTTTAACTCTCTTCTGCCAAATTTTTCAGGCAGTTCTAAATTAACTAGAATCAGGATAAATTCCACTTCAGCTCTCCCATTCTCCCTCGCCCACAGACAGAATTGCAGACCTTACAGTAGCATTCTGATGTTTCTTCAGATTGTATTAAATCACTCAGTTTCTGCTATTGTCCCCCCCAGTTCTTTCACTTTCTCTGTACCTCATTGCCAGAGAGAAATGAAGTTAAAATACAAACTGAAGAACATACAAGAGTAGTGTAGTAATTGTTGGAGATGCTCTGAAAGCTTTTGCACAGGGGTGAGTGTGAGAGATTGATGGCGTGTTTAGGTTGGGAGGGAGATCAGGAGGAAGTAAGTGATAGAGGAACAGAGGAAGAAGTGGCAGAGATAAATGTTCAAGTCCCACTAGATTCTTTTCTTGTGATCTCCAAATTGGGGAATATACTTCTAAAGGCAGGAGGGCTAAGTCTGGCAATGAAAGGAAATACCTTTGCCTCGTGTTGGCGAAAAGATGTAGAATCATTGTAATAAATTTATAATCTGGGAGAACCCCATTTATATAGGAAAGTGAATAAACAAATAAATACATTATTTAATAGTTTTCTTCAGGTTAACGGACTTTCATTTGAGAAATCCAGCATCTTAGGTACTTAATTTGTCTAATTATAACAATTACTGTAGCTGATTTTTGCCCATAATCTTTGTGTTGAAAACAGCAAAGGTCAGATGTGAGGGGACTTTTTCAGAGTATGTATATTTTAGACATGCGTGCTGGGGATGAGTTTGTGCCCAAGTAAAACAGAAACTCCTTTCAAGAAGTTAAAGCCTCGAGCAAAGATCTAACATGCTTACATCCAGCAGTGAACCGCTGCTTATTCTGACACTCACATCTGACTTAAAAACTAAAAACCTGTTGTGTTGTTTGCAGGAGTCTGTGGAAGCACTTCCGAGCAGTCAGCCTCTGTTTGTTTTTACTTGTGTTCCCCGCGTACATGGCCTACATGATTTGTCAGTTTTTCCACATGGATTTCTGGCTGTTGATCATTATCTCCAGCAGTATTCTAACCTCTCTTCAGGTAAGAACATTAGCCCTGTAGTGACTGTGAATCCCTGCTTTAACTGTGATCTGTTTCTTGAGAGGGGGGGAATACATGATCAGAATAGAACAAGGATGACAGAAGGGCAGAAGTATAAGATATGATGTAAAATTTCGTTCTTTATCTTGTATCTGTGGCTAAGGAGCTCTTAAGGGTGGGCTGAGAGCATAGGTGAATGGAAGTTTATTTCAAATTGTAAAGCTAGGAGACTTTTGAGGGCTTAAGTATCACAGTAAAGAAAAAGTCTAGCTATGGTTATTTGGAAGTAACTTGATGCTCAAACCATTGTAGTGTAAATACAGGAAATGTTCTGCACTATGAGTATTTGTTATAACTTTTTTTTATAATTAATTTCTAACGCCCTCCCCTCGTGATGCTTAGCACTTTCATTTAATCAACTTAACTACATTTTCAACTCAGGAAAGTACTTGGAAGAGGAAGCACTTTCAAAAAAGCTCAAATGCTTTGTTATAAGAAGTGACTTTTATTTGTCTTGAGATTCAGCAACAGTTTTGCTGCTTTGGGGCTTGCCTGCCTCTGTCTGATTTAGAAGCATGATATGTACAGAGCTTGATGGACAATGCTGAACACCTTAAGCTCCAATTCAGAACTGCATGTTAAGCTAATGGCCTTGTGTTGTGTTACAGGTGCTTGGGACGCTCTTCATTTATGTTTTGTTTATGGTGGAAGAGTTCAGAAAAGAACCAGTAGAAAATATGGATGATGTGATTTATTACGTAAATGGCACTTACCGGCTGCTGGAATTCCTTGTCGCTCTCTGTGTGGTGGCATACGGCGTCTCAGAAACTGTCTTTGGCGAATGGACTGTGATGGGTTCTGTGATCATCTTCATTCACTCCTATTACAACGTGTGGTTGCGGGCCCAGCTGGGGTGGAAAAGTTTCCTTCTTCGCAGAGATGCAGTGAATAAGATCAAATCGCTGCCCATTGCCACAAAAGAGCAGCTGGAGCAACACAATGATATCTGTGCCATCTGCTACCAGGTAGGAATAGAAATGTCAAAAGATTGACTTGAATTTAAATAGCTCCGGACTGTCTGTCAAGCTCAATCTACATCTAGTAAAATAAGTTACTTGAATTATGTTTAATGAGTAACGTTTGTGCTTAATAAGGTACTTGAATTATCCGGTTTTCTGCTTTATGTAAATTGATTTAGAATGCTGGCATTGGGATTTGTTTTATGTATAAAAACTATTTGGGTATGTTCGATCTTTCGTTTTTCTCTCCAGTTATGTGCAACAAACTGCCCTTGACTTTCTTTGAAACTTTTTGTGTTCAGGTTGAGCTGGTATCAGTAGCAATAGCATGGGTGCCCTTTCTTCATTAGTGGATGATTCTGAAAGACAATGTGTACTCAGTAGCTGATTTCTTATTCATCCTTAGAAGCAGCTCAGTCTCCACAGGCACTGCTACTTCCACTTCATGTACAATCTCAGTTTTATAACAGAAACCTAATTACCGAAAGGTTAAGGGTCTGTCTAACATAAGACAGCAGAAGGACCTTAGAAATTAATGCTGAAAGTAATATCTTTATCACACCTCCAGCTTCAAAGTCTCTTTCTCTTGGATAGAAATTGTAGTTATGTATGACAAAGAAAGAACCACCCTAGGATTAATAGGGTACAATTGGATTGACTCCAAACTTGATGCAAATTCTTTGAGGAGTAAAACTGCTATTGCCACAATGCATGGCAGTGTTTAAAACACCAGACAGGTAATATAGGTGTCTCATCACAGAGAAAGTTATTTAATTTCTTACTTGTTTGGTACATGTTATACCTGCAAGCGTGCTGTTTTTGACTTGCACAATTTTCCTAAGCCAACTAATCCTGCAACACTCATCCTACAAAACCTTTTTGTTTAAGTGTAGTAATATCTTGTAAACAAGGCTTTAGCCTAATTTCTAATCCCTGTAGTATAAACAGCCAGTCCTGGCCTGTACTTTGTGTGTGTGTGTACTTGAATTTGGAGGCTTGTAAGTATGAAGGAAGAAACATTCCTCCTACTTGCCTGTGGACTGCTTCCATCAGCTCTGTGGCTACTGCTCCCATTAGGTGAGGCAAGGCAGATACAGGGTGAGAGGAGAGAAATGGGACTGCAAATAATATGTTCTGTCTTCTTTGTGTGTCTTTCAGGACATGAAAACTGCTGTAATCACACCATGTAGCCATTTTTTTCATGCGGGCTGTCTTAAGAAATGGCTGTATGTGCAAGAAACCTGCCCTCTGTGCCACTGCCAACTCAAGAGCCCTTCGCAGCTACCAGGACTGGGACCGGAGCCAGTTCAACAGCCAAATCCTGGTGCAGAGCAAAATACCAGACCTGGAGATGCAGCTGAGCCCCCCGGTGTTGAACATGACAGTGGGCCAAACACAGACGACAACCCTAGCCAGAGCAGTGGACAGGTTGCTGATGGACAGGACAGCCTGGAGGCCTCTGCTGAGACTGAGGGGTCCCGGGGCATGGACAGGGGCACAAGCCCGTGCGAGGCCAGCCAGGGAGCAGCCTGTGCTGCAGAACTAATGGCAGCCCCAGAGGGGTGCCCCGCTCGAGACCCGAGGGTTAGCATCCAGCTCTAAGGTGACAGAGGACGACGCGGGAACAAACACATTTCAGAGATTCAAGTTTGACTCAGAAGAAAACCTGTCCTTCCGCATCTGTGAAAGAAGTTTAGCTATTAATGCTGGTCAAAATGTAATATCCCATGCTGATTTCCGTGGGCTGCTTGGTAGCGGTAATTCCAGTGAGATGTAGTAAAAAATGACTCCAGAAGCTCTCTGAACTGTGGGCATAGGAAGGATGTCTGGAAATAGATTGAAGTGGAAGAGTGTTTTCAAGACGTAGGGGAGGGATGAGAAGAACGGGAGGTCTGTGAGAGGTTGTAGACAGATGGACAAAACGCTGGCTTTTGTTTTGGCCAGGAGGAGGGCATCGAATACAGCCATGTCCCAGGGTACCAGAGAGGTGTTAAATGCAGTGACTTGCCAGTCACTGACCGAGGTGCAGCTTTGGTTTCTGACAATTTTTTATGGCACGTAAGCAAAAAATCAAAGATATAACATCAGTGATTGTACTAGAAGATGGAAGCACTCTTAATACGTTACGTGTATGCTTTGGGTGTTCTTGGTGGGGCAATTGCATTTGAATTCATGTAATCTATAGTGACTCTTGACTTTTATGACGGAGTCTTCAATATTTTGATGTATATGAAACTTTTGCTAATAATGGCACAGTCTGGGCTGCATGAAGTAAACTAAAGCTCTAATGAACACTTTGGCCTCTGCCACCATGTGCAGGAGGAAAGTGGGATGAGTTTTAGGGCACAGAGAGAAGCCTTGCAGTACTGTGCTGTGCAATGTTTAATTCTTGCAGCTGAATTAAAACAGTATTAAACTCTGGCGATATTTGCACTTTGGGAATGAGTACATTTATTGTGTATGATCAGACTCCGCAAATGCCACTTTTAAAGCTGTTAATAGGTTTGCACCTTTTTTCTTTGACAAGGACATGTCCATACCTAAATTTTTACATTCATCATGGCTTCAAGTAGAACTAGGGACTAGGGTGGGGAAATAGGTGGGAGTAGGGGGGCAGGCAATTTTTTTATGTGAATTTTGATATGAAGAGAAATTAGTCACTTATTTATACGATAGGCTTGACTCAAGTGTTTTTCAAAGTCGGTATTCCTAATGTGAAATGTGATACTATTTTATTTTTAGTAGTAACTTTGGATGTAGACTGACAGACATAGCTGAATGTCTTAATAAATTACATTTGAAGATTTTTACACCTGGTTATGTGATTCTTGTTCTGAAATTCCGAGAATTAAGAATGTGTTGAGAGGCTCTTATGCAATAATAGCACTCAACTCCCCTTGGACCTTTCAGTGCACTCTCTCTCTCTCTCCCCCCCCTATTTCCATTCCATTGCTGTGTGTTGCGGTGGCACCGTCTGGTCTTTAAAGCCTGTCCTTGCCACCAGATCTTGGGCAGCTGAGAACAGCAGAAGAATGCTAAGGCATGTTTGCTCCTGCAAGCCATGCAGGCTGCCTGCTGTGACTGAGCCCCACACAAAACCCAACAGGGAGGAGTATCAGTTGCTTTATACTGTGATTCTGTATCTCAGTCTTGTTTCCCTGCACGTTTAGAAATTTAGGTTTGCCACGTGCTTCAGTGGCCATTGCAAAGCTGCTGTTAAAAGCTGGGAGCGTTGGCAAGGAAAAATTGTGAGAAAATTCTATTTGAACTCTTTTCACTGCTGCAGTGGTCTGTGTCTTGCTCCTCCACACCTGCTTTTCCCTGAAATCGAATCTCTCTCAAAAAGATGTTCTGTATGCATTCAAGCTTTTAACTTACATAATTTAGACTGTTTTCAGTTCAAGCCACGTTCTTAATTAAAAGCCTGTGGAGGCAGGAAGTGGTTATTTTGGGGCAGCACTGTTACAGGGTGCTGTTCAGTGCTGTGAAACAAAGACTTTCCCTTAGTTCACAGTTTGTTCTTGAAGGATATTCTGGTAACCCTTTTCTGCTGTCCCCTGGGTGCTGAAAGATGACAGTGATGCGAAATTTTTCCTTTGTGTAAGGTCACCTCTCTTCCATGGTAGGGAGCAAGTGGTACCACAAGCGATTGGGAAGAGGAGGTGAGAAGAGCTGGACTTGGTCAGCCTTGTGAAATTAAACCTGGGGAGGCTGTGGCTGCTATACAAATACCTCCGGGTAAATGCAAGGAAGGGAGGAGGGGAACTTGTTCTTGCTTACAATATTCTCACAAGAGCAGCAGGGCAGAAGGGAATCACAGGCATCATCAGCTCCAGTTCACTGCTGCTGTCCCAAAGTGTGTGTCATGTCATCACTTCCATGAGTATAGGAGATGTTTAAAAATAACAAGAAAAAAAGTTTGCCTTCACTGCTTACGCTGAGAAGCTGTTTCTCAGCCTGACTGATCTCCTGGCAATGAACCTTTTAATTTCTCCAATAAATTATTCATTGCTAATTGGTAATGCAAAAGCTAGAGGAAAGAACTATGGATTCTCACCAACATCAGTAAGAGGTAAGTGTGCCTAGGGAGTGCTCATTAAGAAGCAGCAGGCCTGCAGTACATTCAACAAATGCACTGTGCCAGGAACGCAGGTCGGAGCCACGGATGTGGCACTGGAAAGGAGCCTGAAGAGCTAGGAAGGTGTGTGCTGTCTTTTAGGAGAAATGATGCTGCACGATTCCCACTGGAGCGGACCAAAACCAATTATTCTCTGGAGAAGGCGCTCAAAGATGTGGGAGTTCAGGCAATCTCAGAGTTTCTGCATCCTGGTAAGAGGGGCATGACGAGATGAAAGCATCTCAGAGGCATTTTTTTTTTTTCTTTTTACTGTAACAACTGTTATTTGTGAGAGGGAGAGGAAGGGAAGGGGAGGATGCTGCTAGCTTGAAAAGTACATTGGAAAAGAAAGGACTCCTGAAAGATGAATTAAGCTGGAGTATCTGGGATGTAATCTTTAGTGATTGAGCCTGGCGCAGCTGGTCAAAGGAGTTTTAAACTGAGTTTTAAACTGAAGAACATGTGGATACATGGGCTTTTAACAGTCTAGGGAGGCTGTTGAAAACATGAGGAATTGTGAGTGAATGACATGAGTAGCAATGGGAAACCACTGACAAGTGGAAGAGCATTCAAGGGTGCAAGGACGGTGCTTGATTTGGTTGAGCTGTGGGCAGTGAAGCAACCAAGAATACTCATGAAAGATGCCTGGTTTAACTTCCAGGCATAACGTGATGGAGAGACGGCACGGGTCAAAGAAAACATTCAGAGATAACCACAGATGAGACCTCACTTCTTCAGGTAGTCATTGAACCTATGGTACTTACGGAACCGATGGTACCACTTCAAACTTACCTTTGTTAGATACCAACACCGTTACAAAGAGTTGGCTGCAGAGAGCAAGCTGAGGGGGAGTGTGTGCAGTACTGCAGGGTGGAGGCGACTGGTTGGTGACATCAGCTGAGCTACAAAGTTTAAGGAGGGCTCAATTTTCACTTTTCTCTCTCTCTCTCTCTTTTTTTTTTTTTTTTTTTTTTTTTTTTTTTTAAATCTTTCCCCAACTCAGAAACTGCTCTGGACCAAACCAGGTGCACGGCTAGCTCTAGGAATAACTTAGAAAGGAATGTGCAAGGAATGAGGGTAGGTAGGAAAGAAACGCTGATAAGCCAGGTGAGCTGCGTCCTGTGGGCTGGGAAGTGCAGGGATGATGTGAAAACGGCCAAAACTTGAGCTGAGCTGGATCTTGCAGAAGAAATAAACCGTGCAGCTTGAAAAAACAGGAGAAAAAGGGGGAAAGCTGCGATGGGGGAGCAGGGAGGTAAGGAATGAAACGTTCCCTCTGCCATGATGTTGTAGAGCACCTGGGCAAAGACTCCTGGTGTCTGGGGTTCATCTGGGGCAGAGCTTCCTCCTGGACACCGCTTGCTTTGACTTGATTTTCTTCTGTCTGCAGCTGTGCATGAGTAAATGCAAATTCGGGGGTATAACCGTAGGCTGAGGCTTGAAATTGTCTTCGTGTAGACTTCCTCCTGATGGTGGTGTGATTGACGAACATTTAGACTCCAGAAGATGCTTCCAGCTAGGTGATATAATGGGAGCAGGTGGGAATTTCATGGCTGGGTGGTTTTTGTTGGAGATGGGAGCATGGATCGCATGGTGCGATAGTATGTGCCTAGTCAACCTCACGGAGCATCCTAGTGCCACTGATTTATGGAGTCTATTGCTCTGGGCTCAGGGAAATGTATTTACACAAGGTGAGGTGACTCCGTGAGAAGAGCAAAGGAGTCTGTGGCTAGGAATTTTCACTGAGAGCCTTGGTTTGGATGGCAGAGCTCCCAGCTCCCTGGGCTATTGGTTATTTTGCAGCCGAAGAATGTTTCCTTCCTTGTTCCTTCATTTTATGCCCAGGCAGACAGTTCTTGAAATGCAGAAGGTTTTCCAGCATGGGAAAAGGTCTTTATTCCAAGTAACCTTTACTGATTCATTTTATTTTCAGTTTCTAAGTTACCTTAACCCTTTTCTTAAAATAGACCAGAGTTTGGGCTTAAACTACCTGAATGCTTGAAAACAAACTTGTAACATTTTACAAGTTTGGGAAAAAAACTGTAAAGTTAAGGAGTTTGAAATCATTTGGTTCAAAATTCAAATTATCTGTAGCGAATAAGATAGAAAAGCCAAGAAAGTTGTGGCTAAAATAAAAATGCTTGGGCAGGACAACCGGCTGCTCAAAGCACCTTATACATGTATTTGGGGGAAGGGGGCTGTGTTGAGAATGAAAGTGACCAAATTAGAAGGAAACTGATGGTGCTGGACCTTGTGTGGGTCAGGAGAGCAACCCATGGGAAGCATGCCTGGCACGAAGCAGGCGGTCCATGGGCACACAGTGCAGTGTGCCAGTCAGCGCCGTGGGAGTCCTCCAAAGGGAATGGTCTCTGGGCCATTGCTTCAATCATGTTAAACACCATGGCTCCCTTACTACTCCCCCCTTCCCAAGGTATCATTTTTTTTTTTCTGACAATGCCTAGTTTTTCACCTGACTATGGCTATTTTACTGATTAGCATCCTTCTAGAGCCCAGGGGGAAAGGTGTGGGGACTTCTCTCCTGCATGCAGCTCGGTGCTGCAGCTGATGCTGATGCAGAGACTCTGTCCAGCCAATCTGTGTGTGTTTTCATAAAGGAAATTGTCATTTAGTTAATAAACAATTTGCTCAATGTATTTTGTGGCTCTGAGGTATTCTCGAAAAATGCACCAGCTAGCTTTTAGAGAAACAGGTAACCTGCAAAAGTTGGAGGTCTCTACAACTTGGAGTAAGCGTCCTATACAATGCTGAAGTGCGTGTCTGCACACACAAACCTAAGGATGACTGTCTTGACTAAATAGGCAAGCTGTAAAAGGAAACAATTTGCATGCATAAGCAACCAACCCAAATTAAAACAAATAAAAAATCTTAGCGTTGCGAGCAGTTAGGCACCATATTTTCCCAGTGGTTGCCATTTCCTGGAGGCTTATAACCCAAGTCCTTAAGTAAATCTGTTTTAGCTGAGAGGGTTTCAGCTACCAACAGCCAAAGACCAGAAGATCTGCAAAATTTTGCAGCAACAGATGTGAAAAGCCCAGGACTGGGAAGCAGATAAATGACTTAATTCAGAGGAATTTAAAATGTAAAACTGGCTTAATTGGATAAAAATAATCAACGGAATAGGTATCTGCTATTTATAAATGACATGATATACAGTTCCTTAATTGACCATAGTCTGAGTTTTCTTTAAATTGATTGTTTGCTGCTAGCTTGGGGAAAAAATGCCAGCTGGAATGCGGAGGGATTAAGTTTTATTTATTTTCCTTGCTAAGAGCCATATTGTGCAATTGAAAAGGAAACGTCCTTGAAAGATGGGTTCCTCTGTAAACTGCTTCAGCCCTTGTTTGTTTTCAGATGGAAATTAATTTCTCAAAGGCCCTCCGTGTTAGAAAGTGCGTGTTGAGAGGTAAAGAGAAATAATGAATTGTGGCCTGCTAAGATACAACTTGTCCTCAAGATAAAATCTTTGTGTGCATGTGTCCGCGTGTCGGGCACAGCCGATCGGATCATCTTGCTAAAAAAAAGAGGCTGGAAATGACCTTTATTTGCACAGGTGGCGAGAAGCAACCAGTGGGGGAAACCCAGACCAAACTGTTGAACAGTGCTGGAGTTGTTCGCTAGGCATCGGGCTTTGATTCCTGGAGTACAGCCGAAGATGTGACCATATGTGTGAGCTCCCTGGTGCAGGTGGCTCATGGGGCATTCTGCTCTGGACGTGTTCCTGATTTTCTTCCAAAGATTTGGAGCTGGAGAGAACAATTAAAGGCAGCTGCTGGGTCACTTTTCCCCTTGGTATGGATGAAGAAAATAAGCTGGGCTCTGAGAACTACCTGGCTGTGATGGCAGGTGTTGGGTCTGGGGCGTGCCGCAGTCATTGCCCCAGGATTGTTCTTGACAAGAAATACAGGTGCTACTCTTTTGGGGTTTTATTAATCATGCGTTGATGGGCCCTGAATTGTTCCCCCTGGTTTCAGGCACAAGTGGGCTCTGTATCTATCTGAAGGTGGCCCTGGCTGCTTGGCATCTGCAGCAGTCTTGTGCTCCTCTGCCGGTGCTGCTCTTGGTCAGGATGGCACTGAACTTTTCCCTGGACAGAAACCAGCACCAAACCTGTGCTTTGCTGCTCCTGAAGTTCCAGCCCTTTAACACATGTCCCAAAGATGCATAAGCATCTGGATGAAATTATGCCCCATGCTTAGACTTCGCCCCTCAGGGTCCTGTGCAACAGCGCTGACTCCGAACTTCCCAAAAGCACGGGGATGGCTGCAAAACCTCGTCCCAAAGGGCTGAGCTTCCCCCTTTTCAGCTACAGATACAGCCAGGTTGGGCAGGACAGCGGTGGGAGGATAGAAAAAAGGGCTATAAAACAGTGGGAGAAGCGGGGAGGTGCAGAGGCAGGCAGGGGGCACAGCGGGGCTGCAGCTACAGGCAGGGAACACCATGGAGGGGAAGAGAAATAACAGGAATAAAATCCTCTGTGTTTCAATTCAGCAGCTCAACAGCAAGTAAAACTCTGTTCCAGCACGTTCCCCACGATGCTGATGCTCCGTTAACAGTTCACGTCCATGAAGTTTGCTGCAAAAAACGGGATTTACATTTAGCAGGGATGGGAGATCTGCTCTGACACTGGTATTTTTCTTTCAGCTTGAAAGATTTTTTTCCTTAAAAGCCAGACAGCAAAGGGAAGTCTGTTCTCAGTGACAAAGCAATTAGAGGCCATGAAGCAATTTCTTTCTTTGGACCTTCCCCCAGATAAAGACTTATGTGATAGAAATAATTTGATTGGGGTCAGGATTTCTCCTGAATATAACCCAGGGGTGTTTTGAGAATTGCTGGGATTCTGCTGAAATCCCACTGGGTGCCAATCAACACTGTCCAGCTTCAATTATAGCTTCAGATAGTTCTTCCTCTTCCCTTTGCACAGGGCTTAAAGCTGAGATATGCAAACACAGGCATTGTCAAATACTCCAATGGGAGACTGCTCTGCAGCCCCTTGCATACAATATCTTTTTGCCGCCTTGCATAAATATTTTAATTGCTAATTTGCTGGTGTCATTTAACACAGATTTGGCATTTATCATTTGAATTTAAACTTGCTAAAATTGTCAATTTTCTTGGCTACCTGTGTTAATAATTTAAAGGGAAAGCTCATTATTAAATTATCATGGGTAATTATTTTGTAACTAGTGTGGAAATTGTCATTTCTGCAGTCTTCAAAGATCCTAGAAGAAGCACGTGTAGATTAATACGGATCAAATCCCAGAAAGTGGAAAGGTGCACAGACACTGAGAGTTTTGTGGGGGAAAAAAAAAGTTATGTAACTGGGAAAATATTAAAATTTAAATTATAATTAAAATGTAGTTATACTTGCAACCCAAGGGCCTGGCAGACTGAGGAAGCAATGCTGTGTAGTTGGAGGATCAGGGCAGCATTTTGATTTTCTTTTACTCTGGGCTTTGATTCATTCTGAGGCTGTGGCTGAGAAAGTGGTGGGCTGTGATTTGGGTGAGTGCACTTTGCAGAGCTGGACAAAATATTCCCTGTTGTGCAGCAGAAGTGGTGTATGCAATAAGATATGTTCTGCGTGTGTGCTGCCTGCTCCTGGTGTAGGGATGCTGCGAGGCTGACCCTCAGCACAGCAGGACCAGCACGCTTTGTCCAGCACTTCCCTGGTGTATATGAGACTCCTCAAATAATGAAAGAAGTTGTTTTTCTTTTTAATTTTCCACCTGTAAAGTATTTAGGTCAAAACCAAAACCAACCAAACAAAGATGAGCCCACTACTTACAAACACCAAGGTCCGAACCCCTGGCGCAGAGCAAAGCACCGGCTTCCCCATTTTCAGGCGGTGCCCCCGGATGACTGCACGGTGCCCGAGGTGAGCAGTAGCACTCACGGAGCAGGATCAGGACTGTTGGCAGCAGGCCACGCTATTCCTGGATGACGCCAAAACTTTTGGATCTGCCTTTGCAGGCAGGATGCCAGGTGGTGCTCAGTGCTCCAGCCTCTGGCTGAGTCCCAGTCCCTCAGGATTTCCAGTGGCCGTGCTGCTGACTTCAGTGAGTGAGTGCTGAGCTCTACGGGGCAGAAAAAGCCTTGCTCCTGTCCTGCAGAAGGTGTGGAGATTTTTCACGTTTTTTTTTTCATTCCTTTAACTGCTGCTGATCACCCTGCAGCCATCGGGTGCTGGCACAGGTATGGTTCCCCCTGTGCCCTAGCCCAGCAGCTGCCTCTGTCTCTTATGCAGAAGCACTGTGCAGAAGTGTGTTGTGTTCTGGTGCTGACATGCTTGCCATAGACCTAATTCCCCCCAGAAGGGTGCTTTTTGTTGCAATGCCGAAGTAAGGGATGCCAGCACGCCCCCCCCCAGCCTCCCCCAATTTCTCAGCACCCTGCCGCGGGCTCTGCAGCTTGTGGCAAAAGCGCGGTGAACGACGAGGTAAAATCAAACCCCCTCCCTGCTCCCACCAGATGGCTCTCATGCTTTTAAAATTTTTCTCCACGCTGCTGGAAAGCGCTCTGCGAGCGCTCGGTGACTTTGCAAGGGATGCGAGACTTCCCTGCCTTTTTATTTCAGAAAGTGCAGCGCGGCCCCCTCCGGGCTGTGCCAGCACCTCGCGGGTGCTCCCCCTGCCTCTGGCGGTGGTGCCCCTGTTTGCTGGGTCGAGCCTTGAAAGCAGGGTGCTGGTGGGTGTCAGCAGGGTGCAGAGCTGGTCCTGAAGGTGTTGTGGGGCTGCCCCTCGCACACGTGTGCTACAGACCCTGTCCAGTGCGAGCACCTGGTCCCACGTTGGTTTGGAAGCAGGCTGGGCTCAGCAGGGCAGGCAGCTGGCTCTTGGTCACACACCAGCCCCCTCTCTTTGCCTGTCAGCAGCTGCCCAATTCTGCCAGTGCTCTAGGCTTTCTCAGTGCACGGGATGGTTTGGAAGGCACTGTCTTAGGCAATAACTTATTTTTCTGTTGGATCAGTTTGTCTAAAAAAAAAAAAAAAGACTTCATTTAGTAACTTACCCATTACTTTGACATTTGTGTTTCAACTTTGTTAGTGCTATAATATTGAGAAATCCAGACAGCTTTTCGGCTTGCAAAACTGTGAATTTCTCAGTTTTGGCACTAGTTAAAACCAGTTCTTGATCCTGGATTTCCTAATGTTTGCATCTTCCTCCATACGCCAGGATCATTTTCCCTTGGAGAACAATACCGGATTTGGCTCTCTCGCACCGTACCATTACTGGGGGAGTTCAGTGCATTAAATAGTAGATTTGTTCTTGCGCAGAAAGGTTCGGCCCAGACATCAGTGCTGTAAACTTTTCCATTTGCATGCCCCCACCCTGACCTTGATCTACCGTAGGGCTGCAGAGGGCTCAGTCGTGCACCACTGTCGCAGGCTTTGCTATCGAGATTAGCATTAACTTGTTGAAGGGTTTTTCTACTGATAAATTGATCGAGACCCATATTTTAATCTCACGTCATCAAACATTCATCAGATACTCTTGGTCATTACTGACAGAGCCAGATTTGAACCAGTGACCTAGCAGTAAAAGGTCCCATTAGCAATTTCCTTAAACTGTCAAGTCGTTGCATAACACAAATGAAATGCAATGGGAAATTTTTGTCCACAGGTAAAAGCAGCGGCTTCTGTCTATTTTTTATTTACTAATGTCTGTGTTACCAAAACAGTTTTAAACTGTTTGTGCTCTCACATAATCTGGGAATGCAGGGCAATACAGAAGCAGAGCGTGTCACCCACAGGGCAGCTCGCCCTCCGGCAGCACCACGTGAAATCAACCTGGTTGTTCACCAGGCACTGTCCTCGCTCAGGACATCCCAGTGGCAGACTGCATCCTCCTGCCCCATGCAACATGCACACCAAAAGCATCAGCAGAGGAGACTGAGAGGCATTTAGAAAAGCTTCTCTGGCTCACGTTGCACTGCACTGTCCTTTTACCAGCAATTTTTATATCCAAGTTCTTTCTCTCTTTACAGAATCATTTGAAGAAATAATGCGTGGAAAAAAAAAAAAATACCTCCGGCAGTCATGTTATAATGGTTCTTGTGCTGACAGCCCTTTGGGAACAGTGGCAGCAGCGGGGTAAGTATATATGACATCTTTGTAGTGATAAAGAAACAAATAAATGTTCCCATTAACACTCCATCAGGTCAACAGCTATTCCAGACCAACATGATGTTAGAAGAACCGGTTTGATTCATATCATCTAAGACACACTTCTCTTGCAACATATCTTCTGGAAGGCACATAAAACAGAGGTCCTGCTCGAACCAGGTGGAGTCATTAAAGAATCAGGGAACTTTTTACAAGTTGCTTGAAATGCCCTGGCTAGGATCCAGCTCTGGTTTTGTTGCTGTGTCTGTTTAACAGTTCCTCCATCACACCATGACAATGACTGTGTTTCAGGGCTGGAGGAAGTAATTTCTCCATACATCGTTTGTAACACATTTTAGGAGGCTTCTGAATGCTTCCTAAGCCCTGCAGTGAGATCAGTGGGATGTGAGCCTTACCATAACAATCTGCTCGGGAAGCATAAGCAGCATTTGTATATCATCCATAATGAATGGGTGTGCATATGGAACGAATACACAGATGCCTGCTCACACAGGCTACTCTTTTCCTATGGAAGTCACGGGGAGTTGTGCTTGAATAAGGACTACAATGTCTTGTTCCCTCTGCTTATGGTAGGTGGTGAAGAACGCCTTCCGAAAGATCTCTGGTCAGTGTTTAAGCCCGTTTTAGCTCTGATGAAATGCAGACTTTGAAATAGCTACAGACTGTGTAACTAACACAGGATAATGCAGCATTCCTAAAGGAAGTGGTGCATCCTCCCCACGCCATAGGCACTGTCTGGTTGTCTCTTTACCAGAACAACTTTTTTATTTTTATTTTTTCACTTTTTCTCACAGGCTGAGTATTTTTGAGAAAAGTTCCTGAGAAGGAGCATGGGAGGCCTAGGTGGATGCCTTTGGTCTGTGTTAACTCACAGAGATCCCGAACAGGCAAAACCGAGGAAATTCCCTGTTCTAAATTGGCAAAGCAGGAGCTTGAACTTTGAGTTGTCCAAAGCCCAGGAAAGCACACAGATAAGTAAGTACCTCTTTGTATCTTAAACTTCTTTGCAAGCAAGGTGCTTCTATGCTCTAATCTGGCAAAATCTCGCAGGTGTGCATCCAGCTCCAGGCAAAATGTCTGAGCCCAGATGATGAACTCAGTTCTGCTCCTGCAGAATTCATGAGGCCTCTTGCTGTTAACATGGACTCCAGAGAAAAGATGTTTCAAAATGGTCAGCATGAAATGAGCAGCCAAATCCTGAGTGACCAGGTCCTAGAAATAACGAACTTAATGCCTGCCAAGCCGGCAAGTTCACATTTCTTCTCCCTCCACTATGTGAAGGAGGATTCGAAGATTTGGGAGTAGACGGCTCAAAAGGGCTTGTGTACCTAGAAGGTCAAGATCCCAAAATGTAAAGTTCTCAGACTATGTAAGTGTTTAGAAGCAGATATAGATTCCTGAATCACTGTAAGACTTTTGGTAATATTCAGCCTTGATTCAGTAAAGCAAGCGACAACTTTAGGAGCTGTTTAAATCCATTCCATGTTTAAACTCACCCTCTCGGAGGCAGGGAGTGAATACCTCTGGCTTTCTCCCTTCCCTGCTGAGTGGGAGATGTGCACTTGCATCCCCCTGGGGTCGATAGCGGCTGATTCAATGTTTACACATGTTGCCGAATTGACGATAGAAAAATCACGGCAAAACTTTTGTGCAATAAAATAACCGTAGCCTGTCCTGTCCCTGCTAGAACAAGCAAATAAATAGAAGCTTGCATTAAATCCCTCAAAAATTGGGTTGTGTGCTGCACGGAACCCCCCCCCTCCGCAGCTCCTACCGGTCCGGGGTGGGGGGGGACGACTCTCCCTTTGCAGGGAATTTTAGCGGTTCTGGCCCTAACCCCGCTGCCTGCTTGGATTTTGGGGAGGGGAGAGCCCGAGCCGCCTCCTCCCGGAGCTCCCGGCACCGGGTCCCCGCAGCTGCCGGCGGGAGCCCCCCCTTGGCCGCCAGGTGGCGCCGTGACCCCGCGGCGCGGCGCCCCCGGACCCGTTCCCCCCCCCTCTCCCGTATAGGATTTGGGGGCAGCGAGGGCTGTCCCCGGCACAGCGAGGGGCTGGGGGCTCCCCCCTCCACCCCGTCGGGGCTGCACGGCTCTTCTCGCCGCCCCCCCCCCCCATCCCGGGGTGGGTTGTGGGGGGCAGCGGGAGGGGATGAGCTCTTGGGGGTTCCCCGTGTACCCCTCCCCGTCCTGTCCCATCCTTCTGGTTGTGGTGAGGAACCCCTCCAAAAAAGGGTCTGCTCTGATAGGGTCTTGCTGAGGTCTGGCAGCACCCTGGGGTCCCGCACCCCCACCCTGAAGTACCCTCCCCAGAAAATGCTTTCCTGCGTGCCCAGCTGCTTCCCACCCGTATGGGTTAATGGGCCCAGGGGGGAGAGCCCCGGTGCTGCCATCACAGCCAGGGACACTCCGGGATGTCCCCAGTCCCCAAGGGGCAGGGGGGCTGCAGGAGGAAGCTCCTGGACACAGCATTTCCATCCACGTCTCCTGCTCCTGCTTCACAGCACCCAGGGTCAAGGTGGGCTCTCAGCACCCTTCTGTCCAGTCCCGGAGGCACCCAAGATCCTGCCCCCCCCCATAGGGCGAGCAGAGCATCGCATCCCAGTCCTCAGTCCCCTGAGCCTTTTTCTTTTCTTCTCCTCAGGAGCAAGGCAGTCAGGAGGAATAAAAGGCCCCAGGTAGCCGAACGGTGCCCTCACCTGCTGGGGGCAGGCACTGGGTTCGCCTGTGGCTGCAAAGGTCACAACAGGACCATGGCTGGAGGAAAAACACTCAGGCAGAGCATCTCTGCTGGGAGGGTGCAAGCGAACAGTTCCTGAGCCCCTTTCTCCTCCACAGCGGCAGAAAGTGTGGGTAAGTGCTCAGCCCCCAGTTCTCTGCTTCCCTCAGTACCGCCCTGAAGCCAGAGGCTGCTTCTCCCTTATCCCCCTGTCAGCACGGATCCGTGCCCATCTCCCTTCTCTCGCCAAGGGCAGGAAGGTGCACAGTCCCTTAGGGGTGCCCCGTCAGGCTGTGAGGGCAGGGAGGAGGGAGCTGAAGGCTTTTTCTGTCAGCAGTTCCCATTTGCAACCCTTTCTTCCCCCCTCAGGGCCTACCTGGGGAGTTGGGGCAGTGGGAGCAGGGGGGGACAACACCCTGGGTATGCTCAAGGGGCCTTGGGCCCGCTTGGGAATGGGGTCAGGGAGGGGGAGAGGCCTCTCCCCACATAGGAGACTCCTGTGCTCCAGGACCTCCATCTCCAGCCTCACAGGGCTTGTGTGTGTCCTCCGGTGTGCAATCTCCTTCCACAGCCCCCTCCTTCAAAGGCCTCCCTGTTATCTGCCACAACTGGGGGCACCGCGACCACCTCCCCTCCCGGCCCTGTTTTTAAGCCCCTCATGCTGTGAGGTTGTATCTTGCGGGTTTGTGTTGCGGGGATGAAACCCACAGCTCTGGGTTGGTCGTGTTTTGGGAGCAAAGCCTTTGCCCACCCTGGGGAGCAAATTGCAGCCTGAGAATCTGCATGTGTTTTATTCCATGCTGTGCCATGAGAGCGCTCAGTGGGGGCTGCAGGAAGCCTTGATGTGCCATGACGGGGTTTCCTGCTGGACATTTAGGTTTGAGGTCCCTACCAGCCATGCCAGGACCCCCCCATGGCACGTGGCTGCCTCTTCCCGCTTGGTTTGCCTGCCACCTGAAGGGAAGGACAAGTCCAGCTTCCCACCTGAGCCTGGCATGAGGTGGGCTTAGTCCAGATGCTGCGGGGAAACTGAGGGCTGAATGCAGCCAGGAATCCTTTAAAATAAAAGCCCTGGTACATGGTACACAGTGGTTGGCCTCTGTGGGGTGGATGGAGAACAGAAGTCTCACCGCCTGCCACCAGCCCCCCGCACTTTTTTTTCCTTTCCCAAAGTCCTGACTTTCTCACCCTCTCCTCGTTTCAGCTCTGCTTTTCTTTCACACTCCCCCTGTGGGGGTTGAGCCGGTGTTTTAACCCTTTCATCCTTGCAGCAATTAGTTAGGAGCTTTGGGACTAGCTGTGAGGCATTTCCCCTGCCCAGTGCCCGATTGTTGGGCACGGAGGCACGTGCAAGGAAGAAAGTAACGGGGAGCTTGTCACTCCTGGTGTGGCTGTCTCTGCCCTGCAGAGGTGCCCTCAGCCTGCTGCTGGGCTGCTGCTCCCTGTGCAGCCAGGAGAAGGCACAGAACCAGTCCCCCAAATCACCCAAACAGATTTGGAGGGCAAAATCCACCAACTGCTCAGTCTGTTGATTCAAATGCATCATTTCTCCCTCGGCAGATCCCTGCCCTGGGAAAGGAGCAATCAGTGCAGGTGCAAATAGCTTTTAATTGCAAAATGTATCTCACCACGGAGGCACTTAGGCTGGATATGATACAACAGATAGAGCAGCAGCCTGGAGAAGCCCAATAAGCCAGAGCACTGCAGGGGCCAAACTGCTCCTATGCAATACCTATGGCGTAAATACTCGCGGCTGCCTGCCTGGCTGTGTTCTTCCAACTATCCCTGGGCTGTGCCACAGTCGGCTTATGTGAAAATTCAAATATCAGCTGCAGGGAATGTGAAAATTTGCTTTCTGTGGCAGTTCATGCATGAGAACGTGGCATATTTCAGATGCAAGTGTTTTGTGAGTGGACTCACCTACAGGCAGAGGATCAGGCACATGTTTTAGTGTCAGTGTGGTGCTGGCATGGGCTGGGTGCCAGCTTTTAAGCCAGAGCTCCCTGGGTGAGGTTTAGTGCCCCTTGCCCACCAGGTGACGTATAGACAGCTGGAAGCGGGTCCTATAGAGCTATCGGGGCGCCTATGGGGATGCGTACCAGTGTCTATAGTGCCTTGTAGCCAGGCTGCCTGTTCTGCAGGGCAGCTCAGAGGCCCTTAGCTGTGCTGAGCACAGCCTGGAGGGGGAGGGCAGCAGCAGTGGCAGCCCCTCCATTTCCCCCCACAGCCCCCTTCTGCTCCGCAGCAGCATCACTTGCACCTTAGGGAGTCAAAGGGGGCAGCGGGCAAAGGCACAGCTCAGACCTAACCGGAACAACTCACAGATTACCCACCCCAAAGCGGGGCTGGGGGGGGTCCCAGTCCCATCTCCTCCAGGTGACAGTGCCCTGGGGACACTTGCAGGGATTTTTACCTAAAGCGCCGCACAGGGCCGTGCAGGGGGAGGAACCCTGCTCTCAGACGGCACGGCGAGCTCCCTTCCACGGCGAGAGCCCGCGTGGGTGGCGGCCCCCCCGCGGCAGCAGCCACCCGCCGGGGGAGCAGCTCCGGGGGGATCGTGCGGGGACCCCCGGCGAGGGGTGCGGGCACTGCGGCGCTCCGAGCGGCCAGCCCAGCGCGGGCAGGGCTGCCTTTTTTTATTATTATTGTTATGATGATGATTATGATTATTTTCTTGTTTCCCCTAGGAAAACGGACCAACCCCAAGCGGACTTTTCCCCCGGGCCGTCCCGTTGGGAGGCGGTGCGCTCCTATCGCGCCCTGCCCGGGGATGGGAATAGGGAGAGGGATGAGAAAGGGATGTGCGGGGGTGGGGGGGGGCAGTTTGCAGCTGGGGAAGGTGCCGGGACAGGGGACGGGGATGCCCCGGGGGGGCCGCTCCGTGCCTCGCTCGGGCACCACCGGCTTTGGGCGGGGGTTCCCGGGGTGGGGGGTAATGGGGGGGGGCTGTGTCCCTCCTATATGTCCCCGACCCCCCCCCCGGGTGTCCCAGCACCGGTACCCGGCAGTGGGGTGGGGGGGGCCGGCCGGCAGCGCCACCGCCTCCTCGTTGAACAAAGGCGCGATCGCGTCTCTGTTAATTACCCCCCCCGGGTGGGGGGGGGGGGGGGCGCGGGGCAACTTTCCCCCGGGCCGTGCGGGCTGGGCGGGAGGGGCGGGGCTATGCTAATGAAGGGGGGCGTGTCCTCCCCCCCGCGGCTGCACCGCGCGGGCGGCCATTGGTTGAAAGGGAAAAGAGGGAGGGGGAGAGGTGACGCGATGCAAATGAGGAGGGGGCGTGTCTCCCCAGGCCCCGCCCCCCGGGCGCCGGGGCTGCGGGGCTCGTGTCGGGCGGCGGGGCCAGTCAAAGTGGCTCCCATAGGGAGAGGCGGCGGGTCCGGGCCGGCGCTGCGGGAGAGGGAGGGAGGGGGCGCGGGCAGCGGGAGCCCCAGGGTCTCCCTCCGTCCGTCTGTCCGTCCGTCCGTGCCGCCGCGGGTGCGCCCCTCTCGCTCCCTTCCCGGCGTGCGCCCGGCTCCGCCAAGTCGCTTCCTGCGCTGCTGAAGGAGGGAGGAGAGAGCGCTTCGGCTGGGAGAGAAGAGAAGAAAAGAGGGAGAAAAGAAAGAAAGAAAAGAGAGAGGGGGAAAGGAGAGGGAGAGAGAGGGGGGGGAAACTTGCCTCTCTTGTCACTGGAAAATGACACTTGATGTAGCAGAGCCTGCCGCAGCTCCCGTCCGTCCCATTGTTTCTTAAACTGCCAGCCAAGATTTTTTTTCTTTTTTTTTTTTTTTTTTCCTGCTGCCATCCGAGGGGTGTCTTCATACAAAAGGGACTTCAAGTACTCCTCCGGCTTGTGAGCGCTGCAACCAGCCCCCAGCACCCCGCAAGCCCCTCCAAGCACCCAAACAAACTGCACACGCAGCAAACAGCAGCAACAAAACCGGGCTCTGATTGCCTCTGGATTTTTTTTTTTTTTTTAATGTGCGTGCCTGTGTTTGCTTTCTCTGACTTGCTTTGATTCCCGAGATCAGCTGCAGAGAGAGAAAGAGAGAGAGAAACAAAAACACACATAACAGTCCGCCTGGCGATTTCATCACTATATATATATATATATTATTTTTTTTTTCGAGTAAAGAAGGAAGATTTGCGCTCTTGTTTCTGATTCATGTTTGGGATTCAGGAAAGCATCCAGCGGAGTGGGAGCAGCATGAAGGAAGAGCCCCTCGGCGCGGGGATGAACGCGGTGCGGACGTGGATGCAGGGAGCCGGCGTCCTGGACGCCAGCACGGCCGCTCAGAGGTAGGCAGGCTCCGCGCCCGCGCCCCGCTCCGCACCCCGGGGCTCCTGCAGCGCTGCTTCCCCCGGGCATCGCCTTTACCCCCCCCCCAGCACCACCAAAAAGCCGGCTCCGGAGCTCTGCTGCCAGCAGGGAGTCGCGCGTAGATGCGGCCAGTTAAATATTTCTCCCTCTCGTCCCGTAGGAAGGACTTTTTTTATTATAAAAAAAAAAAAAATCAGCATCGTAACAATAAAGGAAGCGGCGAGTCCTGCTAGGTAGGGATAGATAGGTTTTAATCTCTCGAGCCTCTTGTGTTCGCGCGGAGGAAGGAGTTTTCAAAACTATGTTTGCTGCCGATTTAGTCTTAAGATCTCCAAATGACACTTTCCTCCTCCGATAAGCCCCGAGTTGTGCACGGATGTCTCCAAAATATATTTCTTTACTTCTCTTTCTTATCCTCGTCAGCATCAGCAGCTTCCCTCCTTCTCCCCCGATAAGCGGGGAGTTTTGCGAAGCTTTCTCGAGGAGAAATTAAATTCGAAGCCTCTTTGTAAAACCACTGCCACTTATCTTAGATTTCTAAAAAAGAAATCCTTTCAACCGGGAGGTGGATTTGGCAGAGCTGCACCCAGCCTCGCCTTCTCTCTCGTTTCTCCTTCTCCCCATCCTCTTCCCCGGGAAAAATAAAAACCGATGCCGGAACCGCAGCCTGAGCCCTGGAGCCGGCAGCAGCCCAGAAGTTTGGTGTTGACATCTCCCGGTGTCTCCCACCTCGCCCCGCACCCCTCCCTTTGGAGCCCTCTAAGGAAGGGAAAGTTGTGCAGGGACAACCCTGAAATATTTCAAGTTGTCTCCTCGGCTGCCCTCGCGGTGTTTACCCACCACTCCGGCGAGGGGAGGAAAGGCTCAGCAGGACTGAAACTGAAAGATAAGGCACATGGGCGCTCCGGTGACAGCTTCGAGCCGACTTTGAGAAGTGGCAGGAGCATGCCGCTCCGCGGGGCAACGCGCCGCAGGGGCTGAGCGCTCCCCGCCATGCAGGGCCGGCTGCGAGCCGCCACGGCCCCCGGGGAGGGTTGGTGGGTGCCGGCTGGGGGTGCCGGGGGGGATGCTCGGGGCTCCGGGCTGCCCGCAGGGCGGGATATGGTCGGGGTCGTGCCGCGCTCCCGGCCCCGCGGGGCTCCGACGTGGCCGCTCTGGAGCACGACTTTGCCCCGGCCCGGAGGGAAGAGCCCTGAGGAGGGGTCAGGGAGGGATGCTCGGTCCCCGGGGAACCCATCGGGGTCCCGCAGGGTCCCTGTGGGGGAAGGCACGGGGCCGGGAGCGGGCCGGGGGGGCGTGAGGCCGCGCCGTCGGGGCTGCCGCTAACCCGGCTCTTTGTGGTCCCAGCGGAGTGGGTCTGGCCCGGGCTCACTTCGAGAAGCAGCCTCCTTCCAACCTGAGGAAATCCAACTTTTTCCACTTCGTCCTGGCTCTGTACGACCGGCAGGGGCAGCCCGTGGAGATCGAGCGCACCGCCTTCGTGGGCTTCGTGGAGAAGGAGAAGGTGAGTAACCCGGGGCCCCGCGGGGACCCGGCCACCTTTCCCGGGCCCTCCCCGCTCTGTTCCCCCGGGGCCTCGGCACCGGCTCGTCCCGGGAGCCTCCGCCGCCTCCCGGCCGCCTCGATCTCCCCTCGGCCCAGAGGGCAGCTGGGGGGGTCTCCCTTATCCCCCCGTATGCCTGGGGCAGGGGAAGTTGTCCAGAGCTGCCTCTTCCAGCCCCGGGGCCGCCCGGCACCCAAGCGCTGGAGAAGCTTCCTGCGATGTATTTATCATTTCTCTCCCCCCCTTTCCCCATCTCCCTTGTCTTCTTCGAATTCAGGAAGCCAACAGCGAAAAGACCAACAACGGGATCCACTACCGCCTGCAGCTGCTCTACAGCAACGGTAAGGGCTGGGAGCCCCCGGGGGCAGCCCCGACACCGCCACCTCGGGGAACCCGGGCTGCAAAACCCGACGGGGACCCGGGGAGCCGCCGTCCCGGCCCCCTCCTCTCCGCGCATCCCCGCTCTCGGTGCCCGGCTGGGGCGGGGGGCACCGGCCGGGACCCCCGACGGCTCCGAGCCCTCGGGCGAGCCCAAGCGTGGTCCCACCACCGCCGGCCGGCCCCGCTCCTCACTCCTCTGCCTTGTTTCAGGGATCAGGACGGAGCAGGATTTCTACGTTCGCCTCATCGACTCCATGACCAAGCAGGTGGGTGCTGCGGGGGCGGCCGGCGGGGCTCGGCGGGGCGGCCCGAGGAGGCGAAAAACCCTCCCCCGGTGCTGAGCGGTGCGGAAAGGTTCCCTCTTGGGTTGTAAAGGGGCTGCCCGAGCTCCCCGCTCCGCACTCGAGCAGCGCCGGGGGTTTTAGGGCCGGGCTGGGGGGCGGCCCGACCCCGACGGCTGGGCTGCGGGACAGGCGAGGAGGGTCCCCGCGGGGAGCAGCCCGGAGCCGGGCTGCGGGGGAAGCTCCGCAAAAAAAAAAAAACACAAAAAAACAACCCTGGCGGCTCTCCAGCCGGCCCGAGCCGGGGGCTGTTTAGCCGCTTAATTGTCAGAATTAACCTCCCGGCCCCCCCTCCCCTTTCCCCAGCCCACCAAGCGCAGGGAGCACAAGCCGCTGCTCGGGCGCCGGGGCTCGGATTTGTCTTTGCTTCAGTTGCGCTGGGTGTAAAGGAGGAGCGATGAGATCGGGGCGGATTTGCATGTCGGAAGGGCCCCCCGAAAAGCTGCGCGGGGAGCGGCGAGCGCCTTGGGCGGCTTCGAGGAGGGCTGTAGGGCAGCAGAGCTTGTAAATGGATTAACCCGAATTTGGAGCTTGCTCTTTAGCTTTCCAAACAGAGTAATAACGTGCGCGTCTACCTGTAAAAAAAAAAAAACAACACACTTCGGTATGAAAGCAGGGTTTTTACAAAGAGACTGTCTGAACAAATCGATTCTCCCTTCTTTTTTAAAAAAACGTTGCTCTAGCTTTCTCTTCTGCTCCTGTCAGAATCTTTTTGCCTTGTAATGCATTTCTTTTAAATAGTGGGGACGTTTTTAAACCCTTTTATCTTCAAGATGTGTTGTTTTCCTAAATCTGTTTTGCTAGTCAAAAAAAAAAAAAAATCTTAAATTTTATTTAATCTAAGAAAAGGAAAACAATACGCTTTTTTCTTCTTCTTCTTTTTTTTTTTCCTTTCTTTTCTTTTTTTCCTGTCTCTCTCTCTTTTTTTTTTTTTTTTTTTCTTTCTTTTTTCACTGATAGAAAGTAAATCACTGTATTTTCAAACCCAGTTGTCTGCAGGGGAAAAAAACTCCTGGCTTCTACTTGGGTTTCTTTTTCTACAGCAAAACATAAAGCTCCAAGGGCTAAGTTTGTTTTAGAAAACTCTCTTTGATGGTCCCAAAACATCTTTTCCTGCTATTGAAGACCGTCTTTCAACAGAGAGGGGAAAAAAAGGAGGGGGGGGGGGACTTGGATGAATTTTACTGGACAATCCACTATGCATCTGAACTCTGTTAAACCATACACTTCCAAACAGAGCCCATTCTCTGTAGGAATTAAAACAGCAGCAATAAACCCTTTTCCACAGCAAGCCTTGGAAAGTGTTTGCTGCCGTTCCTTGTTTTTCAGGCACGAATAGGTTAGTTTGTCTTAAAAGAAACAAAATCTTTCTAATATGTGAACTCTCTTTAGTTCTTTTGGAGCTTGGGTCTTTCACTGCAGACCGTATGAGAGAGACCATCAATAAATATTATCTTTAAATAGCTTTCCTATCATTACGGAAATGCAAAAGCCTCTGTTCATAATCCTGTTGAAAACAGATCCCTGAACTCATGTAGAGCAATGGATTCAAAATAATTTTCTTAACAAAGGCATCTTGCATATGAAGAGTTCATCCTAAGGCACTGTTTGACCTCTTGGTCTCTCATTATTATCAAGTCATCAGAGGGTCTTTGGAGAGAAAGGGGAAAAGAAACCCCGAGATACAGTTTATTTGTAAAACATACCATGTAGCTTTAAAGCGCATTCACAATGAAAAAAAATCTGTCTGATTTCAGGAAGTCTTACAAAAACAAAGTTAGTACAAATTACAGATTTTGGGTAAAGTGTAAGGGAGTTGAGAAGCGAGGATCTGAAAACAAAAGCTCTCTGAACTTGTATTAGAAAGCAGGGAGCGAAGGGATGTTTTAAACAAACATGTTTGCTTACATATTAGTTTTGTGAATATAATTTCTTTAGGCATGTCTATAATTGCTTGTGAAAAATAGGGCATTGTCATGTCAAAACTGTGACATGTGCCAGTCCATATTTCTGAGGAGCCAGAGGCTAAAATCCCCTCCTGTCTTCTTTCTTTATTTTTTCTAAATTCTTTATTTTTTAAAAGTGAAATTATTTCAGAGTGCTGATCGCTTCGGTTAGTGAATGCTTATTAGGAAGCGAAGTACAACACATGACAGAAGCTCACCCAAATGTTGAATGTATCATTTATATTTTACGACAGTGAATTATATAGAAGAATCTCAAGTAACTTTCAAATCATCAAACTGTAATTAAATATTGCAAAGACTGTCTGAAAATTCTTTAATTTTTAATGAAAGTTAAATATATATTGTCAGCCTACTTGAAGGTGTAGTATTTTAGTGCATGACGCTCAGAACAAATTGGATAATGAAATGATTACTTTTAAATGAAACTGTTGCAGAAGCATACATGTTTCAGCTGGCAAGTAGCTTCTCAATACTCACACACGCATGTTCACACACTCAATAATTGTGAATTCCCAGACTGAAATTACAGCTACTCTGAGGTTTCTGGTGGCAAATTAAAAATCCCACAGAAGCAAAGCTTGAATGAGTTAGGTTCCCTAGATCATACAGGAAAGTATCTGTGGCTCTTTCCTTATAGTATGCATATATATATATATATGTCCATACATATATATATGTGTGGACAAATAAGATTTAACTATATTCTCTTTGTCTCACAATTATAAATTACAAAGTTTTGCACAGCTGTGGATTATTAAGTTAGGTAAGATAAAATAAAATTTATTCTGCAAATCAGACCTGGCTTTCTGTATGTTGGACCACTTGTAGATTTAACTTAAATGTCCCATTAAGCAGCATGCATTATATCAGCAGGTAGACGGACAGGGCTTCATGTGCTGAATGCTGTGAATGCTGTGTGTGTAATAAATAGCAGATATTCCTTGTTCTGTGGTTCTTGATCTGAATAAGTCAGGGTTTATCATTGTTTGTGTGACTATGCCTGACTATGAAACTAGTCCACGAGCCTTGCCATAGGTGTAGCACGGGGAGGGCCGTGTGCTGTTGTGTGTGTACGTTTTCTCCCGGCTGCGATGCACTATGGGAAGCAGGGCTGGGTAGTGGCGTTACTGAACTAACCACAGATTTTGTCACTGACTACATCCCAGGGCAGGTCTAGGGTGTATGTATTAACTATGCATGCACTCGCTCAAAACACGAGCTTTTGTTGCACGCGCGCTCCTTGGTGGTCTGGGCTGTGGGACTTCTGAATGGGAAACTCAGTCAGGTTTGGGCTCAAAATGCATCGTTTCCAGTTATACCCAGGGTAATGTGCTTGGCCTTTGGTGGTGGCCCCGGAGAAGTGCTGGGTACGATGGTAATTGCCTGCCTTTGAGGAGTCTTGCTCCGACTCTAAAATGCGTGCCCGTCATTTTAAAATTGTAAATACTGCGCATAAATCGTTTATGTTGGGGGAAGTTCTTTTCAGTTAGGGTAACAACACTCAGCGTCAATGCTGTCTTAATTAAATTTTCTTTTATGTTATCTTGGCACCTCATTTTATGTCGGGTTCACATTCCTAATGTGTTCAAAACCCTGTAGGATCCCAAACTTTATAGCTGTTGCTATCTGTAAACCGGCAGCTTCTACTGCAGTAGGTCTGGCGTTAACGGTGATGCATTTTGAAATTGTCTGCAAAATGTGAAATATGTCTGCTCAAATAAAAGCAGAATTTTTAGGCAAGTCTGAGGATTTTAATGTATTTACAGAGAAGAGATGCCTTCCACTTCTTCAGCTGTATTTTCATAAAGTTGAGATATTTCACTATTAGGAAAGATGGAGGAAATAAATCTGAAATACTTGTTCCCCACCCATTTTTCCTTCAGCCTTTCTCATTCATAAGATATAACGGATGGTAATATAGCTCAGGCATCTTAAAAATCATAAGTTTTGCAAGATAGCTATTGTCTATTGTTGAGAACCCTCATGAGTGAAAAATCCTTCCTTCAGACTTGAGCTCTGTTTACGTTTTGCTTTTTTTCAGTACTGTAACTCTGGATGCAAATGGTTTTTCTGTTGCTTTCTCTATGATATTCTCTGATGTATGCAGATATTTGATCAGTTCTCTATTCTGTGCATAGCCTGGCCCTTCTCTGGCAGCTACACGCATGGGAAAAAAATGTTATCAATAAGTTCAGAGGAGCCTCAGCAGACTCAGAGAAATTTCACACAAACATAAAACAAAACCTAACCCCTGTGACGGGGAAAGTTTACATTGCGCCAGATTTTAGCAGCTTTCTTGTTCCTTTGGTGAGATGTCAGAAGCGCAGGTGATTTTAATTTTCTTGTACAGAGAGGAACGGAGAAGTTTGGAATTTGCATGCATGATCAGGACCTGTGTTTGGGAAAATGTAAACTCATCACAGTGGAAAATGTGTTGTTTGGAGTCTGAGGGTGAAAACAAAGCTGAGGATTTTGGAGAGACTGCCTGAGCCAGATGGCCTGGTGCATTCCCAGTCTGGCAGCCCAACTGCTCCCTCCTGTATAATATACAGCCATTTGTTCTGGGATATTTACGCTAGAGCTGTTTCCATGTGAATGTTTGAAAACCATTAAAAATGAACATATTAGGAGAGATAAATTTATTTAATTTGTGTGAATACGTCGATAAGCAAGCTGTGTATCAAAGGCAGGGGGAGACTGGATAAAATAATTAGATGCTACTGAATTGTGCGCTGAGACGCAGCACGAACTAAACGTCCTCTCCTGGGGACCCATTGCTGTGCTGCTTGTCCGGCATAAACCGGACTGGGAAGGGTAGAAATTCTGCCTGGGCGAGGAGTGAAAAACTTGGGTAATTAGGGGTTAAGCACTCGAAGCCAAATAAATGCAATGCACTGAATTTGCAGCGTTCTCTGTGTAGATATATAGCGGATACAAGCCTAATCCTCGCTGGGTGAAATCCTGGCCCATCTGAAGTCAATTGCAAAACTCCTATTGAATTCGGTGGGGCCAGGATTTTATTTTCTCTCTGTGTGTATGTCTGTATACGTCACTGCAAATCATTTTAGTTCAGTTTTGAAAAGACCCTCATTCTAATGAGTTTTTTTTTCCTCCTTTATTTCAGTAAAGGAGATAGTTTGTTTTGCGAAACAGATGAGGAATTTGAAAGCGAGTGGATTTAGATGCACGCTGGTGATTTCTCTCATTCTGTCCCTCTTTTAAAATCAAGGCTGTGACATAACTGAATACTATAATGGCCATGAGCTCAGTCCTTCAAGCTTGTTTCTCATCCAGCTCAGAGAGCAGGATTGCCTGACTGGCAACTTGATGCTACGAGGCGATTCTGCCCGCAGTTGTACCAGCATAAATCTGGATTTATTCAGGAATAGCTAAGGATGGAATCTGCCTTTAAATCTTTCCAACTTACTTGTCAACTATTTTACTGCTTTATTCTGCCGTCTTTACTCGTGAAAAACTGGTTTAAATGAGAACTGTAGTCTTGGCTTTTATATTACCTCCCTCCCCTTTATTTTATTTTTTATGAACTCTCACTGAAAACTTTTTCAAATTGTTGGATGCACTTGTCTAGAAATGACTGGGATGTGCTCAATTTAGTAATTTTTATGTGTTGGCAAGTAGTGAATTGCATTTGATTTAACTTTTTTATGCAGCTTTATTTAAATGGAAGCGAGGAGTCTTATATTTCGACATTAGTTTTTTGGGGCCTGATTTTGAAATTCATTTGTGCATGAGTGATTGTTACTCACTGAGGCTTCTTGTAGAAAGGTTACTTATGTGAGTAATGGTTTACAAATGTAAGCTGAGTTTTGCGGGGAAATATTTAAGTTCAGGAGAATAAAATCTATTTCGAAATGCTTATGGGATGCACCGAGTCAAAACTACAAGAAGTAAACAAAAAGGAAAAACAAAGTCTATAATTTTCATTTCCTTTGCTGGTGTTTTGTTGTGCAACTCTGATGTGTATTTGAAGGCTTATTTTTAGCTCTGCTGTGGTCTAAGTTTATACACTGTAACTTTCACTTTATCTCTTATTAATGTGATCTCTATTTGACAAAATTGTGATGATGTTCGTGCGGCGGGGACTCCTGCCACAGTCAGCCTGTGTCAAAGCCTGAACGTTAATTAAAAAAAATAAAAAAAATAAATCAGATGGCTTTGTTAAAAGAGTCTCTTTTCAAATCTTAAAGTTAAATATTTTCACAACGGTAACATCGTAGACCCTTCCTGTAAAAATACTTCTGGCAGCTATAAAGATGTGAAACTTTAGCAGTTCCTGTTTCCCTTTTGCAACTAATTGTAGAATTGGTGTTTTAGAGCAGCACCGTTTGAAAGGCGGTAGAGGGTCTGTAACGCTCTCAGGGAGTCACTCATGGGAGTAAACAGCTGGTGCTTTGCACACCCGTTTGCACAAGTATATTAGGAAATAGGAATGGGAGTTGGGGATGAGAAGTGAACTGGGCAATTCCTCCTGCTTCCTAAAATTCCCTAGAAATTCCTGGTGGAATAGGCTGTATGGAAGGACCTGCACTTAACAGTGAGAAACCGCGGTGTGCATCAGTGCAATATTAGTAGTCAAATGCAAACAAAGTGAAAAGCAAATCCTTAACGTAGACGAAGGCTGAAGAATGTCATGCACGCAAAGAAGGGATCACTGACGTTAAACACAACAGACAAGGTGATTATGTACCACAGTGTTGACTCTGTCCGTTCATTATTGCTATTTAGTTGAGTTATTTAAGCGGGTACCTGGAGGTTAAGTAAGCATAGCAGCAGGAAGAGAAGGGGAAGAGAGAGAGGAGGGGAGAAAAGAAAGGTTTTGTGTTCTGCTTGGTCATTTCTACTGCTGCCTTGAATTCACTGGCAACAAGGTAACCCAGGCTGGGCAAATTTATTTTAAGGTTTGAAAGTCTAAGAAGGGGGAGCCAAGCCCAGCAGTCCTCTCTCGGGCACCATGTCATGCTGTGCCAGGTGAGGGGGGACCGGAGGTGTTTGTCTCCACTGACGGCCTCAGGAGCAGATCTGCGCTGCGCTCTCAGAAGCAGATTATTTTTTGATTATTTGCTGATTAGGTCCAACAAGAGCCCTGAGCTTTGCCTGTACCTGGCCGGTCCCACTGCCAGGTACAACCTGTTCTGGGGTTTTCTGGAGTCTTTGCAGCGTCCCTGCTGATCCCGCTGTTGTCAGCTGGTTCCTTTGGTTCCCTGGTTTTGGCTAGAATCTTCATCCCGTCTTCTCCTTTAAGGCACGGGAATGAGGATCTTCTGAATTTGTCCCGGCTCCTGACGTACACCCCCATGCATGTCTGTACAGGCATCTTCCAAACCAGCTGTGGCCCCTGGGCCACCGCTGGGAAAGCATCCCTATGTGCTGCATCCAGCAGCTGCCAGGGAAGAGAGGTCCCAGCCTGGGTCAGGGCTTTGCTGGTGGCTGTGCTGTGAGGGCTTTGCATGTATCCCACAGCCACGTTTGTGTCTCCTGCATGTGCTGGGCTCACAGCCTGTGTCTCTCTCTGGTGGGACTGAGGGGCAGAAGCTGGCGAGGCTCTGTACCTGGTGCAATGGCACTGGAGGTCTCTGTTCTTTCTCCTCAGCAGCAAAATTATACTGGCTTCCAGGTTGTGGGGAAATACACGCAGCAAAACTGAAAGGGAATGATTTAAATTAGCAGAGACAACACAGAGCCATTCCTGATATTGTTTATAGAATTGCTAAATCATTTTATAATGCATAATATTAAGATTGAGTACTACTAATATAATGATGTTAAAAAATCGGCTCATGACTCTTCAGATTTGTGTGTCCTGGGAGTCCTGCCTCCGTTGTAGGTATGACACCTCTTACCTTTAACGGGTTATATTTGCAAGGACTGGGAAAGCAGTTCACATGATCTCACTCCATCAAGTATCAAGATACTAATGAGAAAAAAACAAGGTATTTTCCACACTTCCTTATCAGAACGATCTCATTCCATAAAATATATTTTCTCCATATAACCTATTATTATTTTTTTTTAACTTTCAAAAACTAATTTAATGTTAGCTTTAGGGATACCTATATCAGATGTCATTTTACCTGCGGGTTTGTTTTCCTGATTTATTCCTAAGTCTGTATTTTAGAGGCTGGCAGGGTCCCACCACGTGTTGAGGGCAGAGCTGATGCTGGGAAGCAGGCTTGTTGATCTGATCCCGGCTGTGCACTGGCACCCTGAACGATTCAGGAACCTCAGTGCCGTCAAAAGTTGCCGTTGCAAAGGCAATTTCTTTTCTGTCTTGATTTGCTGCTGGGGGCAATGGGACAACCCGGAGCAGATACTGCCCAGCTGCCGGTATTTAGGGGGTGAATCAGCAGTTACAAGCCAGGGCTGTGTGTGTGTGCGGGCAGAAAGCAAAACTCTGTCCGGATCCGATGGAAACTCTCTAGAGCGAGCGGTAACTCTGCTGGTATGTGACGCCGATCCCTCGCCGTCGCTCCCGGTCCTGCTGGTGGGAGGGCTGCAAAAATCGACTCTTCTTGAAAGGCGAATGCCCCGTCTTTCCACAGTTTTAACTCAAAGAGTTCTCCCCGTGCTATCTCAGAGTCAAATTTCCCAGGCTGGTTTATCCTCTGTTTGTTTTGGTATCCTCTGGCAGGGCCTGCCTCTCCCTTATTTATATTCCTGCAGCTCCAGAGCTGCTCTCTGGATCGCGAGCTTCGGGGGCAGAATCAGGCCCAAACACTTCCAGGAGCTACCAGGAAAGCGCCTGGGCTGCGCAGTGTGCAGCTTTTGGAATTAAAAATGCATGAGCTCTCTCTTTCTGGCCTTTTTTTTTTTTTTTTTTTTTTTTTTTAAAATGAATAGGACCCAAAGTATGCCAAGCCTTGCTGTTGTTTCTTTTTTTTTTTTTTTTTCCTTTTTTTTTTTTTTTTCTCTTTCTTTTAATGCTATTAGGTTTATATTTTATTCTGAATTGAAAAGAAAATTGTGGTTGTCTTGACTACTAAAAAAACCCATCCTACACACAGCTTGAGAGATGTGCAGCGGCGAGGAGGGAATTTAGCTGTACTCAGCTTGTGTTGTTTTCCAACCACAAATCTTAAGCAGGTTCAGCGGTGACGCCGTCTCCCTACCCCGCGACTTAGCTTGCAACACCGGCTGCGCGCTCAGTTACTGCGATGCCTTTTTTGTTTTCTCCAAACTCCACTTGATGCATAGCTAAAAATGTGTTTTGTTTCTAGGCGATAGTGTATGAAGGCCAAGACAAGAACCCAGAAATGTGCCGAGTTCTGCTCACGCATGAAATAATGTGCAGGTAAGAGCTACCCTGCTTCCAGCTAATTAGTGATGAGAAGATGAATCTGTCTCTCAAAATCTAGGTTGAACCTGCAGCTATTTTAGGACTTAAATTTATCTTTCTTGCATTAAACAATCCCAAAATAACAGAGTTCGGTGTGTGTAATTAGCAGCAAGGTCTCAGTCGTCACAGCAGTTTTCAATTTATAAAGAGTTTTCCTTAACAGCACGCTACTGGTTTGCATTTAGACGCCGTAGCCCACGAAAAGTCTCCTCACCAAAATTAAGTCAGTTGTAGCCTTTGCCTGTCCCCCCACAATATTCCCAAAAATATGTCCTCAGTAAAATGACAAAGCAGTCATTTTTGTTTGCCTGTGGATGTGCAGGAGGACGGGAAGCCAGGAGGCTTTTGGGCTGTTGGCTGAGGCTGGGCTGCCCCTCCAGCTGCTCACCCACTGCCCATGCAGCCTGAGCCAAGCAGGCGATGCTCCCCCAGCCCAGCACTGGCTGTTTTTTGCTTTTCATCAAACTTCCCCAGGCATATCTGGCCCTGCCCTGTGCTCTGTTCCCCTGAACGTTCCCGCCTGGGGCTGGTTGCTTAAATTCAGGACAGTCAAATATCTTCTCCCCCGGGTGCGGTGCTTCTGCCGCAGGCAGCTACTTCCTTCTTCTTTCTGGCTGGTAGCGATAGGTGAAGCCTCTTCTGCTTCCTTCCCGCTGCAGGGAAGGCAGCATCTTCTCAAAGACCCCTCTGACACCTAGGAGAGCTTGACCTTGCAGTCTCATTAAAGTTAGTGGGTGTTTTTGCATGTCTGAAAAACTCATTTGTTACATGTTATTCGATGGCAGAAAATAATTCCCTGGTGGAAGACGAGGGGTTCTTGCATAAGCTCATTGTTACAATCAGTTGTTTTAAGACTGTAAAAATGCCATTGCATGCGTTGTAACTTTTACAAAACACATTTACTAAAAAGGAGTAACTTGAGGGTAAAAACTGGTACCCACTTCTAAGAGAATAAACTTGGATGAGAGTTTCCTGGTGGGGGAGAGTCTTAGACAAAATATTCAGATGGAAACTTCTCTGCTGGTTGATTTTTTTATTATTATTATTTTTTTAGTTATGTTTCTTCATTCTTGGGTATCTGCATGTTTGGTCCTTCCCAACAGCTCCTCTCTGATAAAACCCAGCTTGAGGGCAGCTCCCTGCAATGCTGGCAGAGAGGAGGGAGCTGCTCTCCTTGCTTTGCCAGCCTGAGTGAAACCCTACGCAACACCACAACTTGCAGGACTTGAGGAATTTTAGTTTCCATATCCTATTTTTCCAAGCTGCTTCGTTCAGCAGGTTTGGCTTTTTCTGGGAAACCAGAGAGCCCGTTGAGAGCCACCCGAGAGCAGACGGGGACCTCCAAGAGGTGCTGGAGCTGCTGCCACTGCTGGGAGTGGGGGCGTTGCTTTGCTGAGGACTCCCAGCCAGTTCTCCCTTTCCAAATGGAAACCCAGTCACGCTGACAACCCATAATTGCCCTAAAATTCATTGGCCCAATTAGCACCACTTTCGCACTAGATACCTAGCTAGGAACAATTCATGGAAATATTAAAGGAGGCCCCTGACCTGATAAGGCTGAAGTGCATGCTTTGCTTTTCTCCTGTAAGAAGCCCAGTGAAACAGTGGGTGAAATTAAGCACAAGTGCCTGCGGCGTCGGGGCCTGAATGTGCTCTTAGCCTTGGGTGATGTGCTCTGTTGGCTCTTAGACCGCAAGGTTTTAAGGTAGGAATTAATCTGCCTGCAACTCTGGCTGAGCACCCGAACTTAGAATCAGAGCCTTTGCAGCTTTACATTGTGGTCGTGCCTGGCGGAGAGGAGAGGAGCATCCATCCCTCCCTGCAGCAGCCCCACGGGCCTCCCTGCCAGCACCAGGATGCTCTCACAGAGCCCTAGTGCAGCAGGGAGACTTACCTATGTAATGCATTAATTTTATTACAAATACTTTAGAAACATCAAGAGTAATAAATAAATGGAAACTTTACATAGGAGGCTGAGTTTTAACCAGAAGAGCTACATCAAAGATTTACAGCCATGTCAATATAGTTTGACTTAGATAAAATTATTTCCGTTCTGGGAACGTGGAAAGATGTGCTACGTCATTTGGAGCCGTCTTTCCCTTTATTAAAGCACTTTATGCTTTTTTCGTTCTCGAAATTCGCTTAATCAGGAGCTTTATTCCTCTCCTTGGATTTGTTTACTGCCAGTCCTGGCTTTGTGTTTCATGAGCATAAGGTGGAAGGGTAGCAAAAAAAAATAAAAAAAAATCTGACCACGGTAGGCAAATGTGTGTCTGACGGGGTGGGGGAGATGTATTCAAATTTCTTACAGCTCATATTAGATATTCCCCATTTCCTCTTCTGCCTATACATTTGTAAGAGGGTGCTGTTTGTTTACCAGGCCGCTTGACCCTATTGCACAAATCTGTCATCTATTGTGCTGCTAACACTCTTTTAAATTGCAAATCTGATGCTCTTTAGGGGTCTAGAAGGGGAAAAAAAATCTCTCTCCACACCATTCTGTTTCTCTTGATTTCTTGCCTGTTGTAAGTGGAAGTTGGGATGTGCTGAATTTGCACCAGGGGTGCAAATGCAGCCTCAATTATAAGCATAAAATTAGAGTCTGTTCCCCATTAATCAGCCCAGCTAATTGCTATGCACTACCATTAGCCATATGGTGTGAAAGACAGCTTGCTCTCCCTAAGATGAAATTTCTTCATTTCAGACATGAAATAGTGAGGGCTCTGTATTTTAAAATAGCTTGTTTTAGATATTTAATTTCTAAACAACTTTCAGCAGTGCTTTCTATCAAGGCTAACTGCACAATAAAACTTTGCATTTATGTGACAAAGCTGGGTATTTATAGTATACTCCAACTATGGCACGGATAAGACAAAGAATTCAAATGTACAGGAGCGTCCTGGCTGCGGTAGGGAAGCGGGGCTGAGGTTTGCTTCAGGTGGCTGTTTATTTCAAAGGCTTTCATTGTATTTTGTCAAATATAAAATCTATGCTGTTGGCAAAAATGCTAATAGCTGGGGAGAATTCACAGCCTTGGTGGAATTTATTAGTATTGTAGGAGCATGGGGAGGGACATCTATAGTTAATATTGCCTCAACAATTTCCATTATGAAACCTTCAGTGGCTTACAGCTTTGCCAAACTTAAACTGTTCTGGCTGAAATGTCCTTTGCAGGGTGTCAGCCCGAGGCTGACTTTCTTTGGAAAGTTTCAGCTAAAATGGTTCAGTGATTTCTGAGAATGAGGTCGGAGTAAAATATGGTTTTTGTCTTTGCAAAATAAAATCTTAACAGCTGTTTTGTCGAGAACCTCCCGCACCTCCGCGCTCGGGAGCGAGGAGCCCATTTGGGGCAGGGGCCGCATGGCTGTGGGCTGCAGCCTGCCTCGCCGGGAGCTGCTGCAAGATGTCCCACGCGGACTCGCTAACGACTTGTTAGAGCCTGGCAGCTAAATGATCGGAAAGTCGCATTTGCGCTGGCCACGTGCCATCGCCCCGTAATTTCTCATTGTTCATTGTCCCCGCAGAAAGCCCGAGCGCGCAGATACACAAAGCAGGGCTCCTCTGGGCAGCGATGCTCCTGGCTGCTCTGCTGGCTTGGGGATGGGGAGGTTTTGGGGTGCAGGGTGCCAGGGTGAGGTGGAAAACTCCTGTGTGCCCATAGTGGGGACCAGGTGGCATGGAAAAGGGATGCTCCAGCGTGGGGAAGGGAAAGGGAGGAAGATGATGCGGAGCAAGGCAGCAGGAGGGCAGCAGGTCCCCAGAGCACTGGGTTACTATTGAGGACTATTTGTTTTAAAAACAAACCAAGCAGTTTTTGCAGTTTTTTATTGTGATCCAGAGTGACATGTTGCCTGAGCCATGGCTCCCTGTCCCACCCGGGGAGGGACATCCCTGAGGGACAGTCCAGGAGCTGGCAGTTGGAGCCTCTCACTGCACCTTCAGAGCCTGTGGGGAGCTGGAGGACTTCTTGGAGACATGGAGAAACTCCTGGGAGTTTTAAGATTCCTTTGGGGAAAGGATTGAAAAGGTGCTGAACATTTAGGAACTTTTTCAAAGTGTTCAGTAAACACTAAAATGCAAAGCTTTCAAAGCAAGTTGAATGCTTATACCATGAGAAGTGATCTAAAACTCAGGGTTTGTGCGATGCCTTGATTTTCTGCATGGAAAAACAAAGGTAGATGAAGCCTGTAATTCTGCTGGTGATGGGGAGGCTACTACTACTAATAAATCAATAAACCTTAGCTTGACTTTTTATTTTTAAAAGGTCTTTTGCTCAGGCCTATTGCAGAATCCTCTTGGGACACCCAAGCCAAGCGGAGAGGCCACCCCATGAGCAGCGCCGTGTCCTCCCTGCTCTCCAGGCCAGACTGTCCCCAGCGGCCACCTTGTGGCTCTGTCCCACTCAAGGCTAGAGGATCCCTGGCCCCGTCTCCTTTTGGGCCAGCACCCGAGAAGGTGCAGGGGGACGCGGGGGTCCGCCTGGCATGGCGGGGAGCCTGGGAACCTTCGCTCGCCTGCGTTAGTGTGGCAATTTCTGTCCCTGCAGTCTGCTGGGAGAATGTCAGGACTAGCCCTGATTCGCTTCAGTCACAAGAACTGCATTGTCTTAACTTGTGCCAACTCTGTTTCTAATTACATTTTAATCATTTAAAAATGATTAGCAGTTTTTATTGCCTTGTTTGTGGGTAAATTTTCTCACCCCACACATTCTAGCTGCACTCCAATGACAAGTCCTTTTATAGGCAAAAAAGCCCCCCGAACGTCCACATGACTATTTACCTACAGCATATTTTATTCCTTCCTAAATTTTAATGCTTTCTGGGTGCCGAGGCTCTTGCATTTTTTTGGTGGATCAATTGTGGTATTGTGCTGTAAAATTAAGCAGTTTTTTTTGGCAATCCTAAACAATGTAACTTCCACCGAAATGAAGATACCGCACATGTGTTAACTGTGAAAAGTTTCAGCCCTGAATAGTTGCCTTGAAGCTTTTTGCGGTGAAAAGAATTATGTATTTTCCTCTCTTTGAAAACAATTTTTTTTCTTCTTTTGGAAACCATGTTTAAACAGTCTGTTTTTGTAAAAGCTCTCCCCCCCCCCCCCCCCCCCCCCTTTTTTTTTGTTATCTTTAGTGTGGTTAGTTGCTTTATTGCTAATCTTGGTGGGTAACTGTATATTATTCACTCTATTGTTCAGCAACACAAGAGAACCTTTGTCATACTCCCAACAGGGCTATTTATACAGCATGGCACTTCTGCAGGCTTCTTCCTGTGCTGATGTTCCTCCACTTTTTTGGGAAAAAGAAAATAGTCCACCCGAGCAGGAGGGAAAGTAGCGGGTGGCTGCTGCGGGATGCACAAAGCCGGCTGCTGACACACGGCGATGTGCAGGCCCTGGGACACTGCTTGAAATGAGCACGGTGCTTCCCAAAGGCATGTGGCACACAGCTGGGGCTCACCAGGAGTTCTGCTGAGCAGCAAAGTGTACCCACGTCTGGCCAGGGAGAGCTGAGGGGGTGGCCCCATGCTCCACCACTTGGTGCCACCACGGGGTGCCGTCCCCATGCCCGGCATCTCTGTTCCTGTCCCCAAGCCCTCACCCTGCAAAAGCCAGGAGCTGGTGTCCAGTTCTCACAACAAAGGCTTGTCCCCAGCCATTTAACATCTCTGTGCAAATGCCGAGCCACCTTCGTTCAAAGTCCTAGCCTTAAGGCCAGTGATGGTGCCAGGCTTTGGCAGACAGAGCTGGTGCTTCACGTGCCGGCTTTGCACCCGACCTGCTGCAGGGACCAGCCACAGAACGGTGCTCTCCTGGCACAAACAGACACCAGCGTGCTCCAAAAACCAGGGAAATGGGCAAACTCCCACATAACAGCCTAGTAGTGCTTGCATTTTAGTTCCCCCCTTAGCAGCAATATTTCTTAAAGGGAGAATAATTGTGCTTTTGGATTTCGGGGGGAGGTTTCCCGGCAGCTGAGACTTCAGCTCTGTGTAAAAGTAGGAAAACTGTGCGGCCACATAATGTAAGTGGTAAGCAAAGGTAAAAGCTGTATTCAGGGAAGAAAAAGCCACCTTATTTTGAGTGCATATCTATATGGGACAACTGTTAAACCCCATGGATAAAAGACCACAAATAGACAGGTCTCCCTGTTTCGGATGATCCTTGAATTATTATTTGTGAAAGGGGCAAAACCCCTCTCTTTTTATATTTTCCATTGTTAACCAGCTGTGCAAGAAGTTAAACACAGTAATTAACCCATATGTGACCTGCTGCATTTGACTGATTTCCAGGCAGGGACGGAGCGGTAACTCTAGCCGGCAATTTGAACCCACCATGTTCGTAATGATGATTTTACAGTGTAATGGTCGCACTAAATCCTTTCACTTTTGCTCTGTAGCCGCTGTTGTGACAAGAAAAGCTGTGGCAACAGAAATGAGACTCCATCAGATCCAGTGATAATTGACAGGTAAGGACTGCTATTGTTTCCTTCGATTTGCTTTTTTTTTTTTTTTTTTTTCTTTTCCTCCTCATTATAATGAAACACCTGCCCTGTGTTGCTAATGGGTAAGAATTAGGAGTATATATGGAGGAAATTTTGTTTTTGATACCAAATTAGTTGTGCTTTGCAATTGCGATTGCCATGGAAGGGCCATATGGAGGCTAACGGAGCGACCTGCTCATTGGAGGGCTCCAGTGCTTGCAACTGATTCATGTGCATAAAGAAGAGATTTTTCTTTCTGACTTTCTGTGGCTCAATTCACATGCTGTGCCAGGGAAGCTTCAGGAATAAAATAATAATAGTTTGTGATTTATGAAATGTGGTTGGGTGCTTATAAATATTTAACTTTTATTTGAAAAATGTTTGAATCATTATCACTTTTAGCTACAGTAGTTCTGTTGGGTGCAATCCATCTACATTTTAAGGTTTTTATTTATGCATAAAAACAGTTAAAAAAAATAGATCTGCAAACTAAGGGGTTTTTCTCCTGTGATTTTCTTTGGTTGGAATACTATTTTGACTGTATTGTCAGTTGATTAATTCGTTTTTGCCTATCTTAATTATTGTGTTTTTAAACAGATCCATATTGCTAATCTGACATCACTGAGTAAATCACTGTAGCACAATACATCTATTTTAGTTGTTCTGAGCCATGTGCAGTTTCTGAGCTTGCAAATTATGCAAAATGGTACCAAATAGTCATTTTTACATTTTAATTGTCAAAAATCATTGTACGAAGCTGTGCGCAATAACCAGGTTATTATGCAGCATTACTCTATAAGAGTTAAATGGCCATGAAGTACTGAATCTGTCTGTCATCAGCTGGGGAAAGCAATACCACTACGCTAATCTGCGCGTACAGGGACCCTGAAGGGAAACTATCTATGCATACAGGAGCGGGAGTATGGAGTGGTGTGCTTCTCCTGGTGTTATTGTCTGAGTTAATGTTTGCTATATGAGGTTCAAAGCGCCTTCCATGCCAGCGTGCGTGGTTTTATGACAAAAGGTGAAGGGGTTCGGTGTGCGGAGTGCCAGGCAGGGAGGAGGGGGGTGGCAGAGCCTGGCCGGGCACTGCACTGCTGCAGGCTGCCAGATTGATAGCTCTGGGTTGAATTTGTTAAGAAAGTGCATACATTGGAAGCTTATCGCAGATGTTTTGATTAGCTATAATCAGTAATCCCGAGAATGTTTAAATCTCAGATGTATCTACCTATTTTAACTAGGCGTATTTTCATCTTCTGTGAGCATTAGGTAGCACCAGGGAAAGCAGGGGAAAAAAAACCCACTGTGAAATCTGTATAGAGATGTGTTTTATAAGCATGCTGCAGACTTGAACACTATAAACATGGTGTTAGAGTGGCATTTTGAGCGACATGAAAGCTACAAAATTCACATGAATTTTTCATTGTACTGGAAAGTGAGATGTTAAGATGCTAATGGCAGGTTTACGGAAATATTTTGTTTAACTATCTAGTATGCAAAACTGCTAGTTGCAAATCATTTAAAATTATGAAAGCCAGAGATGCTGTCTGTTACATGCTTCTTATAAACAGAGGGAAACTCTAACATGAAAAATCAGACTTAGCTTCCTAGCAGTGATCAATTCATCAGTATTTATATTAATCGATGCAAAAGATTCAAATTCTGAAGATTATATTTAAAACACAACTAAACATGATTTAAAGCTCATCTTACAAGCTTTACCTCACCACCTGCACTAAATCACATTTGGCTGGTGAATGGGTTAAGCTTTTAAGTTCTTCACTTGGTTTTAAATTGTGACTTTGATACAGAAGGTTGATATGACTGTGGTTTGAATAACATTTGATTTTGACCTGTTCCTGTGGGTTGCAGTGGTATAAGAAATTTGACTCAGCAGTACTGTAATTAGCCCTCCCCGTGTTTTTGAAACAGGATTGTGTTACCTGGATTGCATTAGTGTGGCTTCTATTGTTGCCGCTTCGCATCTGTCCCAGTAGGGTACTTAAAACCTTTTCTTGGCCAGGGCTAGTTCAAACAATTTAGGCCAAATAAGTATGTGCTTTATACAGTTAGTGGCTTTAGTGATGCTTCTTGTGACATTTATCCTATTCATTTTTTTCCTCCCTTTTGGTTTGGAAAGGATGAAGCGATCTATGTGGAGCCTTTTTACCTTAAAATGAGTCCGTTAAAATTGTTCTAACACTGAAACGCCTGCACAAGTCAGCACATGTGTTTAGTTGTACTCTATTGTCACTTCTGCATGTGCACAATTTTAAACTATTATGTCAATTGATATGCAAAACCATATTTAGCTATTTTTATTTGCATGTGAGCTTACAGAATTCATTTACCATTTGGGCTAAAGCACTCCCACATGCCTTACAGTCTGATAAAGCCTCGCCTATGGATTTAATCTAGCTCTTGCATCAAATCCTACGAATCCACAGAGTCTGACCTAACATAGAATTTACAATAAAATCTATCTATGGGATTTTTGACATATGTACTTACATGGAAATGCTATCCTCTTCTTACATGCTGGAATACTATTCTGGATTGATTAATTCTCTTTGATGAGGCTAGAGAAACTTGGGATAGAGGGAACTCAGTCTTTGTGGTGGTTTAGTTAACTTGGCGAAGAGGCTCTCTGGCAACTTCAAAGTTACATGTGTTGTGTTCTTTTTCAAACCCTAGATGTATATGAAAAGTAAATCGCATATTTTTATTTAATCAAAATGTGGGATTTAAAAAAAAAAATCTGTAGTTGCGTTTGAAACAGGATATGACTTTATCCTTTGTAAAATTGCTTTATAGTTTGCCCCATTATAGTATCAGCGGATATAGCAGTGAAAGGGACCTAAAGAAATTTATACTCATAGAGCGATCTAAATTTTCTCTGGAGAACAAAATAAATCTCTTATGCTTATAGAGAGCAGTCATTTCAAGGAAGTTTCTTGGAAACCTGTGTGTGTCTGAATCATCTCCTTAGCATAGCCTGTATATTTTATCACTAATCCAGTTACATGTGTTCAGATGAAGCTCTGATGAACAGGAACTCATTTTAAAAGGGGTATTATTGTCACAATACAAATGCACAATTCCTACAAGTACAGTAGCAGGGCTGTATTGTAATCATACTTAAAGAAAACACAGAGCACTTCCTGTTATTAAATTAAATTCTAGATTGATTTAACATTCAAATTGTAACTCATATTTGAATTTAAAAGGTTTGCAATAAAATTCCTGTGAAGAAATTGAATAAATTGTAGTTTTATTACCACTCTGGATATCCTGGTGTCCTAACCTTTTTCCTTATAGTTATCTTAGTTCAATAAATAAAACCTCATTAGACTATTCCCATTTCAACGAGTTTATTAAATTTTACAGGAGTAATTAGCATAAGCTGTGCTAATTTTTCTGGAAGACTAATGAGAGAGCTTCCTAATTAGGTTTGCTTTGTAAGAATCAGAAAAGATGATAATGACAAAAGTCACATAGGGGAGAAAGTGGGGCTTTAGATTATTCCTTGGTTCAGGAAAGAGGCTCCTCTCTCGCCGTTCTGCTCCAAACTCTTAAACCCAATTTACCACTGTGGGGACCAGTATTTAGTGGTGTTACCCATGCCTGTGGGGGATTCCTTACCTTTTATGGCTGGATCCAGTAAAACAGGAGCCCTATTGACAGATAAAATAGAAATGAGCACCGCAATCCCAAATATAGTGGCGGAAAAGGCTCTGCACTGAGGATCATGCTTTGCTCCCCAACCCTGCACGCCAGGGTGCGATGCTGCAGGGACAAGGGGCTGTGAACAGCCTGTGTGGCAACTGCTGCTCCATCCCAAATCTTGCTTCTTCCCACTGTACGTCAGTAGGCTGATGCTGTGACCTGAAATCGACTTTGCTGAGGTTTACTGATACGGATGAGACCTACTTCAGGAATTTCTCTCTTGGACAGACTCCCTCGGGCTGGGGTGCAGGATGCTGAGCTTTGTGCGGGAGCTGCCCGGGGACTCTGTGCCCATTACGGGAAGGGCAAGGGGCTCTCCTGGCCCTGGTCTAGCCAAGGCATTGAAGCTCTTCATATGCCAATTCAAGTGCTGCTTCTGAGGAATAAGGCTCCCTCTGGCTTTGCAGAAGTGGCTGATGCATTTCCAATGTGATCAGAGCTCTTGTCAGTGGAGCAGGGGTGGGAACTTACAGACTGCAGGCTGTGATATTCTTTCTGCTTTATTATCAGATGACACGGAGGGGTTTTAATGCACGGCCTGCTGCTGCACGTGTCGGAAAGGCCTGTGCACTTTCGACACCTGCTGTACAGGATGCTTGGCTGGGCCGCCTGTGATCCCTCCCCAGCACATCCACCCGCTGCGGCTACAGAGGGAGCTGGCTTTCCTACAGATGTTTCTGAGATCTTTCAGGCCTTAACCTGACAAATTTTATGTTTGTGGGTAGGATTTCATTGTGCAATGGCATGAAAAGAGGCGTGAATGACTTTCAATGTCTCCGTTTTACTGCTTTACAAGTCATCGCGCAGTGGATTGTATTTTACGGGCCCGATCATCTTTTCATCCTAAATAGCAGGCAGGTGGAAAAGTGACATGCAGGGCTGCATCGCCCTCTCTGCATCCTCCCCCTGAAGGCACTTGTTGGGCGGATGTGGCAATCACTGCCTCCTGCAGCAGCTTTCTGTGCTGAACCCAGCTGTGGTGGGGTGGGGGCAGGTGCTGGTGTCCCGCTCCCCTCCTGGGGACGGGGCTATAGGAGGCTGGGGGCTGCATCCCACCTCAGTCCCTGGGCACTGCATGAGGCTTTGTCTCAGAGCTGTGCTGGTGAAACCCTCTGGGCCCCTACAGAGGATGGGCAGAATTTGGCCTGCAGCATTTCGCGTGAGCTCCCGGAGCCTGTGAACCCGTACATTGCTGAGAGGGGAGGGACGCCAGCAAACATCCTCAAGGACTTGGTTATGATTGACGCATCTGAAAAGCATTACCCTAAACATTTCCCACATGACTCAGGCAGCCAAAGGCACTTTGAGACTTCGTGAGATACATGGGAGACTCTGATCAGTAGATGCTTCTCTCACGGTGAATCAGGCCAAAATACTCACACCTCTTCCAAAGCTCCTAATAGTGTCTGTCCTCTTCATGGTGAAGAAATCACCAGAGCTGGGGATAACTTTGCAAGGGCCCTTGCAAAAATCCCTCTCGGTTTCAGTCTCTGTGGGTTGGCATGTATCTCTGTTGCTTCAAAATTCATTTATTTTGCTCTTGGGGTTGAGTGAACTTGGTCAGGGTCAAAGCAGCTCCCACTTATTGTTTGCTTCATTTCTCCTCCCCCACCCCCGAGTATAGGAATTTTTATATAATTTCAAAACTATTATGCAAAACCTTAATTTGGTCTCAGCTTCACTTCAGGAGGTTTGTGAATTTCTCAGAAAACCTGTTCTGAGTTTTCAGTTTGTTATAAAACCCCAAACCAGGCAAGTTTTATGTGGTTTTGGGTTTCACTGCAAACATTTCACACTACTCTAATAGTTGCTTGCTTCTCTCAGTGATGCCTTTTGAATCTGCAGCTAGCATTTTGGGCTTTATTTCACCATGATCTTATGCCTGATTATTACTATTTAATATGGTGGTGCTGTGACAGGGGCTCCTGTCACACAGGAGGCTCATTGTGCTGGGCACTGTGTGCTCCCCAGGCAGGTCGATGAGCCCATACCTGAAGTGGCTCTCCTGACACAGTTTACAAATTTTTCTGTGGAGAACAAAAAACTTAGTCTTGCATTGAATTTCTGTGGATTAGGGAAGCTGAAGACCGGTTTACTCAGTTGCTTTTGGCAGTGGGCTGTCATCTTTAGTGCCTATCAACAGCTCCTGGGGACAGGGCCAGCTGTGCTTCCCATGCTCTGTCAGTCCAGAGGGGTTATTTGTGTGTGTGTGGGATGTGCTGGACCTGCTGCCTTTGAAGGTGATTGTGAAGACCTCATGAATTTGGGCATGGGCTGGGACATGTTTCCCTTTACTCACAAAGGGTGCTATTTGTGTACTGTGCCTTAATATCAATTCCACCTGTGTCCCAAATCAGGGAGGATGTGCTTGGCGCACAGGCCACCCTGCACAGCTCAGGGTCAGGTTTTCTATTTTCAAGAATGGGGACTTCTTTGGGGAAAAAATACTGGCTTTTTCCTCCTATGGACGTACACACCGTTTCTAGTGTGGGTAAATTTCCTGTCTCATCTTAACACCTGATTTATTTCTGCATTTGCTGCTGCAACGGTAATGCACACATAACTAGCCAAATAAGAGCAATAGGAAAAGGTATTTGCAAAGATCATCCTCAGTTTTAATGCAGATTAGCTAAAATTGTTCTGAATGTGAAACAAGTGTCTTATATCTACTGCAGCATTTACTGGGTGAGAACCTAACCCGCTCTGCTCTGCTGGAGCTCAGGCGTATGAGTGGTTTTCTTCCTGTGAGCAGTCATAAATGTTTGCATGTTCTAGCCACTGAAATGTATTCTTATAAGTAATTGGACACATCTACCAAAATATCTATGCTAAATTCAAGTTTGCTTTTGCCTGCTGAACGTAAATATTTTTAATATAACAACTAATAAAGTTAAAAGAGAGGAAGAAACAATTGTAGGTTTCTGTGTAAATCACGACTGAGATAATTTTCTAGAAATGGATTTTACATCGTCCCTGTAGCAGTAATGGTAAACACTGGTATGAATTTTCTCTGTAGCATCAAGGTGTTTTTTTTTTTTTTTTTTGTAACAGTTCTGGAAAAGTACAGAAATCCATACAAAGTTCCCAGTGTTTCCCATTAGCAACTTTACATAGGTAGCTTGTGATCAGAATATATTACTGTATCAAATGAGTGTTTACTTTTTTTTTTTTTCCTAAAGACAGTATTTTAGAGGTTTTTAAAGCACAACGAATAATTTTCTACCCACTTTTTAAAAATAGTGTTTGGAAATAGGAAATGTGAAAACATATTTTTTGGTGCAGTTAATATGCGAATTATATGAAATTAGTTATTAAAAGGCTTTATTTCAAGTCACTGAAATTACATACTGGACAGTCGTAAGGTGACCCAGATATAGAGCCTTTCACTGCAGCCACTGAAGCGCTATGAACAGTGCTGTTTTGTCTTTGGTTTCTTGCTGCCTCTAAAGGTGTAGGCAGATGAAGATAACTTTAAAAAGAGCGATTTCTCCAATTACAAGCTTTTGTCCAAGAGAAAAGAGAGATTTTTTATTATTTTTTTTTTTTTTTAGTCTAGCAGCATTCACTATAACAAAATTAAATTCCTTTAATCTGACAAGAAGCCGAGTTTGGCACTGAGCTGGGATTTTTGGACAGAGAGCCAGCAGGAGCTGCTCCGTGCCCCCTGCTGTGATGGGATGGGGTGGTCTGGGACCTGGTGTCCCTGCGTGGTGAGGAGCGGTGTCCCCAGCCCCTGCCTGGTGGTCGGGGCAGGGGGGCAGCTGAGCCACAGCCCCCAGCAGGCACCTGGCTGGGTCCAGCTGGCTTTGTACCGATGCGGTGATGTCCAAAGTGGCATTCCTCAACTACGGCATCTTGCTAACCGTCTGAGGCACAATAGTTCTGTAATGTAATATAAAAAGTAATGGTGTTAGCTAACACATCCTTAATAAGATATTGTCCGCTGCTCTGCCATATGCTCCCGAGCAGGCTTTCCCTCTGTGGGGCTTTTGAGTTCTCTCAATAAGATTATTTCAAATACTCTAATCCTGAATCATTGACATGAATACAAAAGCCTAGTGACATCTAATAGATGCCTCTTAGCTTTGCTTTTCCTCTTGTTCCTTTCCTTTTTCTTCTCTTTTTACCTGACAAAAAGCTTACAGACACTTGGGCTCTGTCTCTCAGTACCAGCATGTGGGTCCCCTCGTGAAATATAAAGGAGGAAAAAGGGCTGACATAGGGCTGATAAGCCACAGAGCAAAGGACCATAGATTAAAAGTAAATGCCAGTAAATCCTACCCTGTACACTCAGTTGTTCTTTTATTGTTTTCTTTAACTCTTCCAGTGCCTATACCAGGCCAGAAAGAGATGAAAAATGGGGTTAAAAAAGGTGATGCTGCAATGCCTTAGTGCCGTCGGGTCCAAAAGCCAGCTGCACACTTGTTTTTTTTTGGCTCTCCTCTTCCCTTGACTCTCTCATCAGAGTTGCAAACTGGTTCAGCTAATCACATCATTCAATGGTTAGGTCATTTTTCGAAGATTAATTTTTTTTTCATCTTTTCAAAAAAAAAAGGGAAAAAAGAGAGAGACCCCAAGTGACGTGATTGTGACCCTGGAAAGCCTAAATATTATCTAAAGTAAATGTTAGGAAGAATTAATATCCCACTGTGAGTGTCCAGCAGTAAAAAAGGATTTGCTTCTTGTTAGTGCTGTCTCAATGACTGCTGGAGAGAGAAAAGCTGTTCATTTACTGATTCCAGAACTTGGCTTTGGAAAAACTACTTGGTACAGGACACAGCCAGGGGCTATAGTGGGTTAAAAGGAAACTGCATTCAAAATGTAATCATTTTCCTTAATTTTCTCCATGATTTTGCCGGGAGCCTCTCAGGCTTTCCTGACCAGGATAACTATCCACTTCCACCCAGTTGAGTCAGGTCTTCTCTGTAATCTCCCTGAATATAATCTTTCAGTTGGATTTTTTGGCATCTGCATCACTACATAACCATTGGCTGCCTTCCCAGATGTTAAGTCACTTTGATAAGTGGATGTTAAAAACCACTTTACCTAGCTCAGATTTTGTAGAAAGATGACACAAGAAGAGGAGAAATGTATTCTGTATTCATTATAAAGTTCTTTGCTCTAAAAGAAGAAGAAAATTAGCCACACTCAGAGCTATTAAGACCTGATGTTAGCGTCTCCCCCAGCCTGCTCTGTGCGCCTCTGCATCGCTCGCACGTTCCTGCCTGAGCCAGGATTTGGCCACAGACGTGTGCCTGCCCTGTGGCATGTTTTGGCTGGGGGAGAGAGGAAGGATCTGGACATGTTTTGTGCCCCACTGCCAGTGTCAGGATTTGGTGCTTTTTTGAGAAAAACAAGGGAGTCCCATGCATTACAACGGAGTTCCCTGTGTAACCTGGGACTTTTCTGGCCTCTGGGGCAGAATTTATTTCTAAAGATGGGGTTTCTGACAGAAACTTTTTTTTTTTTTTTTTTTTTTTTTTACTTTTTTTCTCTTGTCTCTTGGTCTTGGGTTTCCGTTGGCACCATGGGCTGGTGCCACTGGTGGGTCTGGAGGCCCTGCTGGGCTGGCCTGGCTTCCACTGATGCTGCAGGAGGGGCTGCACAGCAGTATTGAGAGGCGGCCTTGCCCTAAGGACCTCGGCAGGAAAGGCAAGACCTCGGCTGCACGTGCCTTTTATCTATCTTCTAATCTATCTATCTATACACTTATTTATTTTAAAGCATAGTGAGCTCAACACTAGTTCTGGCATTCTGAAAAATGGAATAAACTGTACCACGGCGTAGGAGGAAAACTCCTCACAAAACTCCATTATGCGTACGCAAATTGTCGTCTTGTATCCTGTGTGGCAGGAGAGAGGAACTTCTCTTTTTCTTTCCAAAGGATTGCCCTGCTGTGACAATGGTAACTTAATTTGTCAGAAATTACAAGAACATTAATACATCATGCCCTAATGCGTCATTAGTGCATTAATACTTTCCGAGTCATCGGAGTTTTTCTAATAAATGCCTTCAAAGTCGGCTGGGCATTCATAAATTTGAGTTTTCAGTATGATAATTGTAATTGAGACACCTATTTTCCGTGATTAATTCTTGGAGTCGGTATATAACAGTCAGTGTTGTTGACATTCGCAGCCACCCGCACTTGAAAGAATAACACGGCGTTAGTTAATATTTGCGTTATTGTAAAGTGGCATGATTTAAAAAAAAATAAAAATACAGGAGACTGTTCTCAGGGAAACAAAAGAGAATTTTGGGAATGCTTTTTGCCATGGAAACACAGTTATCGCTCATTAATCTGTCACGTATGGAACAAGTTCCAGACTACAACACACTTCAGTGCGGCGGCGGTCCCGGGGGCTTCGCCTCCTCGCCTGCGCTCCCTTTAACCTGCCGGCAATACTGCAGGGGTTAAGGGCTGCAGCCCGCTCCCACAGACCCCATTGTGTGCATGGTTGGCTCCCAAAAAGTGGGGTTCCCCCCAGCTCGGGGCCACCTGAGGGCTGGACCCCACCACCTACCTGCAGGTCCCCAGGCACCCATGGGGTTGGGGGAGCTGACCCCGTGGTGCTGCTCTCCGGCTTTCGGGCACGCGGGTGTCTCCAGGAGGAAGGAAGTTTTTTTTTCCCCTTGGTTTCCAAGATAAGGTGTCATTCATGAGAGCGGCGTGCTGAACTAATCAGGTTAATTGAGAGGCCCTGAATAGCTCTCATTGAGCGGATCCCTCCTTCCTGTTCAAGGCAGATAGTGCAGACGGAGAGATTACAAGTGCTTTAAACTCTTTCTTGCCATCTCTGAATTTCACACCCATTTTGGGATGACGAGGGTCAGAGCATATGCGTGACACAGGGGCTGTACAATTTAGCTTTGCTGGGAGCGAGGTGTTTTATTTTTTTATTTTATTTTTTGTCATCATAATTATGATTATTTCTTAGCACTGCCAGATCCTCAGATCTGAGCATTTCTCCTGATGCCAGCAATGCCCTACTGATTTACACCAGCTAGGGTGGTGTAAATTGCTCCACCGTTTTTGGAACGATGGAGAGGACTAACCCAGTCGCATGGCTGGCTCTAGATTGACCTGCTCCCAAGTGTTGCTAATATTAAAATTATTTCAGACCTAACTCATGGCAGGGCTGCAGGAAACATTAATTTTAAAAAGATGTTTTCAGTGTTTGAAGCAGATAGCAGTTGGTTTTATTGCTTTTATGGTATCATTTCCCTTTAAACCCTTCTAATCGAAGTGGCTGTACATAATTTTATTCAAGTTTACCAGAATGCGAAAGCATTTCCCTCTGGATGCTCTTGCCAAATTAGGAACATCCAGGCTCCAAACCTCGCTCTAATCTTCCTACTCACCGCAGTCTATTACATTTTCTTTGCAAATATTGTAACCATTAGAGTGCAGGAGAGAGAATTTTCAGGAAAACAAATTCCCCCAAAGTGGAGCCCCCCAGCCCCATTCCCCAAACCAAACTGGTTGCTTGGCTCAATTTAAGCATCAGTGCCTCTGTTGCCCCCTCCCCCCGGCTGCTTTTCCTTGGAAGTTTCAGGAATGACTTTAATTATCTCCACAATCAAATTCTCACTGCTGTCCCTGTGAAAGCGTGTAGTCATGGATTGCTGGGATTATTTTCTTTAGCACTTGGGGATAGAGAAACTGGTTGTTTCAAAATGAAAACCAGCTGGGTTCTCATCACTGGTGTTTGGAGGGAACCATGCTGCACACCAGCCCGGCGCTGAGCGCAGCCCTGAACCCAGCCCCCAGATAAGTGCCGTTGAGTTTGCCACATGTTATTATGCAATATTGGGGCTGATTTTGTTTAGTGCATCAATACGCATCTTCGGGGTGGCTGCAGGCAGAGCTCGCGCTAGTGCCTCACAAAACTCGGTGCAAAAACTTGCCCTGCCAGGGACATTGCTGGGCTCCACCTGCCTAAAATGTAGAAAATAAAATTAGCCTCCCGGTAAGAGATATTAGGCATGTGTTCTGCAGATGACAGGTAAGCAGGTAAACTCCTAAAGAGATTGATACAACAAAAGAGGCAGCAGAGAGAACTTCTCTTATCTAACATCTTTTGTTGCCATAGAAGACAAGCTGCAGGGGTGATGCTCTTCCTTTCTTTCCAGCTTGGAGAAATTACTTATTTGTCATACCTTATTAATCTGTTTTAGTGCCAAATTCAATTTGAAATTAGGACCATACATCTAGTCAGAAATTATATGACCTGTGATTTTGGCTGAGTATTTTGTCACAGGGAAAGGTGCAGAAATCTTCATTTGGTTATGAGGATGTAAAATTGGAGATACTTCACTGGATTTAAGGTAGCTGCTCTGGATTTCCATGTTTTTAAGAGACAGAAGCATTCATTCTTTGGAATACAAGAATTTGTATTTATAGTTTACTTACATATTAAAAAGCTGTATAATACAGATATATCTATAAAGTTTCAACATTTAAGGGTTCTCTCACACTGGCACACGTGCAAACAGCCTGTGCTTTGCAGCAAACTGTTGTTGGGATGGTTTACATTTCAAATAGTCTCATAGTGTGACTTTTGAATTTTTGAAATGAAATAGTGACTCAATCGGTAGCTCATGTTGAAAGTCCAGAAAAGAAGTCTTCCAGTTCCTTTATTATAAAGAAAAAAAAGTTTATAGGAAAGGAAATGATTGATTGCTCAGCTTTGAACTGATACTTTTATATGATTTGATTTCTGTAATGCCTGAAATATAATGACTTTGACTCTATTAATATCCCCTTTAGCACAACCAAATTATTTTTTTGAAAGATGAAACCATTTAGCTCTGAACATGCTTAGATCATACCATGACCTAAATATGCTCATGTATCACACATACATTGTTTTAGGGTTTTAGGCTGAAACAAACATTCTGCAGCCACCGTGAATCTAACATTTTATAGGTTTTCAGTTCTGCACTTTCTCCTGCTGATACATTTATTCAGTGTTTCAATTTATTGTCTTATATATATGTGTACACATACTCAGTGTGGTTTTGTATTTTTTTTTTTTTAATCTGGATTTTCTATATATTTTTTTCCTTTCAACAAATAACTGCTGCATTTCCAGTCACTCAAATTTGGACAGAATTTTACTTCCTGTTTCAAAGGTCAAGGAAAGCTGACCTCAACAGCAGTGTTGAGGCTGCTGAATTATTCATATCATTGACTTTGTGTCAGCTTCCACATTTGTGCAGAGGGATGTTTTATTCATTTATCTCATTTAGGGACCTGCTCTGCACCTGTTTCTACCATTAAGTACCCTGTAATTTGCATTTGATGCTAATTTAGTTTCATATCAGCCTGGTCCCCCCTTGTTAATTTAATTTTCTAAGACCCTTTTCATTACAGTAGAAATGTTTCCCTCTTTAAAGCAAACATCTATACAAGTAATTGTGTAAACTGCCTTTTAAATAATATCTTTTAGAAGATTCCATCGTTTAATTCCTTAATTCCTATAATTAGCCATGGTTTGATTAATGTTTCAAAGGGTTAAATTAAAATGCAGAATTACTCAAATGCATACTTGAATAATTTTCTCTCTGCTGATAACAGTTTCTGCACTGCTGCCTTTATTCTACTCATGATTCTGAATATTACGTGTACTAACAAGCGCTAATTTTCCTTATGTAGTGATTTTATTCTGCTAACCAGTAGCTGTTTTTTAAAATATAATTGTTGGAAACTCCGTATTGCCAGTGAGGCACTTAATTTTTCTTCTGAGGGGCTGTAAACAGCTCAGGAGAGATGCTGCAACAGAGGAGCTGAGCTGGGTTGCTTTCCAGATTGCAGGAAACTTAAAGGGATCCTTTATTTTGCCAACAAGCATCGCCGCTGTGCTCTCACAGACAGTGCAACCAGCTCTGGCTGCTACAGACAATAATTTGGGAATGTTTACAACCGTTGCGGATTTGTTTGTGTAGGTGAAAACATACATATGCTGTGATCCTGCAGGGCGAAGCCTCACACAACTGCCACCTCCAAGCCCATTTAAGCATTTCCAGTGCAGGAAGATGGCACTGGGGTAAATAAATGTCCGCAGGGCCTACAGTGGGGGACTCAAGTTCCTTCGCTGCCCACGGGTTCATTTAAAACAACCCTGGGGAAAAGCAGCTGTGCTCCAGCATAGAGGCATTTTGGCATTAGCTGTTCTGCCCACCAGAAGGTGACAATCCTGCTCCTCCAAGTCCCTCTGACATCATTGTGAGGCTGGGGAGAGGTGCCTGCAGGTTTGGGCTGAAAAGAGGCTATTCTGTGCCTAGGCTTTTGGGTTGAGCCTGGGGGCTCCCACTGCAAGCAGTGGGTGACTTGGGGCCGGGTCAGAGGCTGGGGTTGGTTGTGATATCCCTAAAGACTGGCTGGTGTTGCTTAATGATGAGCCTGAGACTCTGGCTCTGGTGCTGCTATAGTATGAGGATTGGAAATCCAAAATAGGATTTGAAACTAAACCTCTGTTTTTGCCTTGCCCTTGGGATGTTTTGCCTTTACCCTGGTCACAAAGACGCCTTGTGGGCTCTGTGCTGGTGGAGACCCCCAGTGCTGGTGCCAGAGGGTCCAGAGTGGGCTGGTTTGGGAGATGCACCCCAAAGTGCTGCTGGCGTGGGGACACCAGGGGTGGCTGACCCAACGGGCATGAAGCTGAGTACCCCCAAACCCTCACCTCTCCGAGCAGCCCCCAAATTCAGGCATTTATAATCGCTCCCCCTTTATTTTATCATATACTCACAATAACAACCTTAGCGTGGGGTATTTCCTGAGTATTAATGACCAGCTGGGGTTAATGGCCCTTGCTTGTGCCTTCAGCCATCAGCTCCTCCCGACTGGTCATTAATTCCCAGGAAAAGCCCTCTGTGGAGGTCATTATTGCTTAATTATCTCCATACACTTTAATGCCAGTTTTGACAATGTACAGTCTCATACTTTGAGTTATAGGTACTTTATAATTCATTAAATAGCTTATCATTAAAACTGCAGATGATCTTGATTATTATTTATTAATGTTTTCCCTTTGATTTTTTTTTTTTTTTTTAAATCTGATGCTCCCATGCTGTAGTAAGGAGGGGACAAATGTAGATGGGGTATGGTGCTGATGCCAAAAACTGTTGTGCTGTGGCTGGCCTTGTCTGGAGGGATCTCCCTAGCTCTGAGACACCCCCTGCCAGCAGCACCAAGGGCTGGGCACCCACACCTGGGCTCTGAGCAGCTGTGCACGTGGTGAAAGGCTCAGGGCTCAGCTCATTTAGCTCGTAAGGGCCAGCAGAAAGAGTTGAGAGAGCAGCGATGTGAGGGCTGGAGCTCCCTGTGCCCGCCCTGCGTTATAGAAACACTGGCAGGATCCACCACGCACTTTTTGGCAGTTCTGGCCTCACCTTTCTCCTCACCCTGGACTTGACATAGACCTAGGGGCAGCCTTGGGAGCCCTTCACAGCTGGGTGAGTTGTTCATGCACTGAGGTCTTTTGGGGTTCATGGTTTGGCCCTTTTTTTACCAACAGCATCAGTTCTTTAGTGTGTTTTTATGCACTTAGGCGGCATAGAAACTAAACGCGACAGGCTTATTCCAGGCAGAGGGACTTTAAAGTCTACTTTTTAATAAGAAAGTGCCCTCCTTCCTCCTGGGAGAACCTTATCTTTGTCACTCAGGCGTCTCTCTGAGGGGCATGGCAGCTCCTCGCTGCAGCTGCTCCAGGCCTCGCACCTGCACGAGCAGCACCCCGGGGTGCTGCAGCTGCGCTGGGCGAGCACCCGTGTGCAGCATGGCCCTGCCTTGGGTCCCTGCTCCTGTAATGACCTGTGGGCTATGGCCAGCCAGCTTTCAGTGCCGGAAGGAAAAGCCTGAGGAGCTCTGACACGTTCAGGTGCCCTCATTTGGCTAACGCTGACTCTGGGTGAACTTTTCTGGCTTATTTCCCCAGTCATGCAGCCTCCCACCCCTCATGGAGTTCTCCCCTATTTTCTTTTTTCTTTCTTTCTTTTTTTTTTTTTTCCCCAGGCTTCACAAGTGAACTGCCTGGGATTACAGGACACTTAACCCTTGTGTTCAGCCCCTCTGAGATTTTGGTGTGCAGGAGCCCTGCAGGATGCGTGGTTTGCACCAGGGGCGATGCCTGAGGTCGGGGGCTCAGGGGCCACAGTGTTGCCCCGTGCCTGGGGCAGATGGCAGCAGCAGCAGCTCTCCATTAGCCTGAAAGCTCTTCTGGGTGTTTGCTCCCCATACGCACTCAACGCTTACGTTTCTGCCACTCTCCGCAGCCCCTGACAGCACCAAGCTGTTTAGACAACAATAATACCGATTTGGAGCTGTTTTCTGTTACCTGCGTCTCTGTCAGCTTTGTGTTTGCTGGAGGAAAAGTTCTGTGTGGATGTGAAACTAGTGGCCTCGCTGAGCTGTGCCATTGCCTTCGGTGGAGGCCAAGATTTCACCCACTGTATTTGCTTTTCTACCTCTGAGCTGCGTGTGTTTACAAAACCTCCTTCTGAACTGCTATAAACCGCCCGAGCAATCTGCCTCCCAGCCCGTGCTGGCCTTCTCCAAAAACCAGTCTGTTTTGATTAAAATCATAATGTCATTTGAAAGCGAGGAAACAAACAAACCCAAAGCCCTGTGAAAAGTTTGAAAGCAGCATGTTGCTGCTGAGAAAAATCAAAAAAATATATAAAAAAATTATCAGCGGGTCTCCTGTTACCACTGTCAGGAAAGTCCAACGGCTCGAAGCTGGTGAAGAGAGCAGCAAGTTAGAGAGGAAAAAAAAAAACAACAACAGAGGGCAAAAGGGAGCGATGGTATTTATTTATTTATTTATTTAAGCGCCTAAAAGATTTATGGCAGAGCTAATTTGGGAGCGCGCTCTGTTCTAAGTTCCCGCTGTGTGCGCAAAGCCATCGGTGCGCGACGTGGAGGGAGCGGGTGAAGATTTTAGGAGAATGGCAGCAGCCCTGGGAACACGCTGCTGGTTTTTTTTCCCCCTCTCTCTCTTCTCAGTAGTGGCATTGTAGGTAGCCATGAATTAAGGCTCAGATCGCTGTCTCCTCGCTATAAATCCCGGCCGTGGGGCTGTGCTTACCGCGGGCAGCGGGGCACGGGGCGAGGGGCAGGCGCTGGGGGTGGTGTTGTTAGCGACACGTAGCAGAGCTCCTCCTGAACGGAAAAGCGCTGGCTCCAGATTGTCGCCAGCGAAAGCAGAAACAGAAGCCGTGCGTGTGTGGAGAGCTGGCCCTGCCTGCAGCTGGGGATGCGCTCGCTGCTGGCGCGTGGCTTGGGGAGGCAGCGACCGCGTGGGCAGCGTTGCAACGAGCTGCGCCGCGGGCACTTGTGCATCACGACCTCTTCCAATATCTTCTTTCTCTCTTTTCTTTCTTCCTCTCGTTTCTTTCATTCTTTCTCACCCTCTCATCTTTCCTTTTCTCTTTTCTTTCTCTCTCCTTTCTCATTTCTTCTTTCCTCATCTTCTCTCTCCTCTCACTCTCTCCCTTTCTCTAATTGTTCCCTTGCTAAAAGCCAAAGACAGAATTAAAAATGCTGCTTTGGCACTGCGGTTTATGGCATTCTTTGGGGGTGTTTTCTTCTGCACAGTATGTTCTGTATCTTCCTCTTGGATCGTCATCTCTGTGAAAGAGAAAATACTCCTGCTCTCTTAGAAGCTGAGAAGCATGGAAAAATGCTAAGTGTAAGGAACGTATAACACTTTTTCCCTTTCTCAACATCCATATAATTACTGTTAAGCCAAACCAAAAAGCCTCAGGGTTAGAGATCACTAAAGTTTTACATTTCATCGGACAAAAACTGAAGTCAGTACTTAAAAAAAAAATTGGTGACCAATTATGTGTCACAGACTGTAAAACCAGGCATGATATTTTGCTAGGGAAAAGCAGAGGCATTCAGGTTTGTTACCGTATGGAATATAAAATTAGCTTTATTTACATTTATTTCTTTTCTCCTGCTTTGCGGAGAGCAAACTGAGCTATTAAAACTCTTGATATGTTTGTTTTTCGAAAAGAATAAATAGCGTGCATAAAGAAAGCGTCAGGGGGGAATGTACAGTGATGATGTTGCCTTTTTTTTTTTTTAAGTTTTAATTTCAGGGTGGGAGCACTGGAACTGTGTTGGATGGGAAATGTATTCAGGCAATGAAAGGCTGCATTTGAATGCAGCTTTTTGTTTACATTTTCAGCAAAACCAAGATGACACAGCTGGCCATGTTCAAAGTGAAATAAAAATAGGATTGAATAAATAAATGGTAGTGAAGAATAGTAGTAAATAAAAATGAAATACAGCGAGCGGCATGCTGAGCCTCGTGGAAGGCACCCCTCACCTGGCAGAGTGGGCTCAGGGGACAGGGGCAGCTTGCTGGGGTGGCACTGGGACACGGGGAGAGGCCAGGCAACAGCAGAGCCCTGTCTCCTCCGCACAGCCTCGTCCCCCTGTGCTGCAGCCCCAGGAGCCCTGTTTTGACCAGGTCGGGTGTCATCATGCTGCTGAGAGCAGAATGTTTCCTTGTGTCTCTTGGGGCATAGCGTTGAGTTGAGAAGGGGGAATTTTGGCTGAGGCTCTACCTTTTGTGTTAGCTTCAGGAAAGCTTCTGCCTCCAGAGGAGGAGGCGGCTTGGGTGGATGCCTTTGGGGGAGTTTTGTGTCGTGACCCATGCCCAGTGTCCCGGCACACCTGTAACCCACTGGGGCTCAGCACAGCACTGCCCGGCCGAGTGCCACGTGCAGGCGGAGGAAGAGGAGGGGAGGCAGAGCCCGGGAGGCTGCTGGGGGTGGGAGCCCTGGCAGTGGCAGGCAGACAGACAGAGATAGATAGCAATTAGGATCGAGAAGCAGACTGGGAGATAAGGAGTCACTGAAGATTTACTGGATGTATATGGACAGCAAGAAAGAGCGAGTACATTGGGAGCAGAGAGGGAGGTGTGTACGCACAGTAAATCTCCAGCGATGCCATATCTCTGGCTGCTCCTGCATCCTAATTGCTATCTCCTTGGCTGCCGCTTTCTGGCCCCCAGCCACTTTCTCTCCATTTCTCTTCGTACCTCGGCTGCCACCTTGCTGATCCAGGATTAGGCCCCGCAGGCTTATGGCTGGGCAAGGTGCTGGAGCAGAGAGGTTTTCCCAAATCTGCTGTGATTTGAGCTCTGCTTTCTGGGGCCTCTGGTGAACCCTGTGGAACAGATTGGAGCTGGAAATGCCGTGGGCTTGCTGCTCATGCTTGGAATTTGGGGCACAGTTGGGCCATCTGCACTGCTGGGCTGCCCTTGGTGTTTTCCTCACCAACAATAAGACCACAGTGCATCAATGAACCAGGAATCAGTTGGTTACTTTTGTATTTGGGAGAGGAATTTGAGAGGTGTCCCTGACAGCCACCCTGGGGGTGAAAGGCAGCTCCAGGCTGCAGCTCACAGCCCCACGTTAGCAATGATCTCACTGCTCTTAAATTGGCTTTTGGGATCTCTTTCTTCACTCTGGAGCAACCTGGAAATATCTGAGGCTTTGGAAAGAGCTTTCCTCTCCTTGTCAGCATGCATATCCACGTAGTTTCACGTGGGATTTTTCTTGGGTCAAATTCTATTTGCTTTAGCAACGTGAGTAGCCCCAAGGAGCCTCTCACGAGCAGGATTTGCCTCCTTACATCAAAAGATGGTTGTATCTGCAGCGCTGCACTGAACCTTGTGTGGCTCCAACTTGTAAGGATTTCTTTTTCCTGCCAGACAGGAATTAATGCTTCTTTGGAGCATCTTATTCTTTCGTGCGTCTTGGAGATCATCTCTTGATTTGCTCAAACTCACATTAGTGTACCAGTAATGCTTAATTAGAATAGTTCTATATCAAGTAAATATTTTCTTAAATGCATAATTGATTGTGTAGGGAAGGAAGAACTGCAGGAATGGAAATCATACATCATTTCATTATTAATGGCAATGTCTAAATAAAATGCAGACCTTGTCATATTTAATGGATGGCTGAGTCCATTCTGCTTTAAAACACAAACTGTTTTTTTTTTTTTTTTAAAGGTGCCTGCATAATTTCAGCCAGTTTAGGTGGAATTTAATATACCCATAACTGTGTGTGTGTGGGGTTAATTTTGTAGAACCTAAAGTAGGTTGTCTCAGTGCAAACTGGTAAGGAAATAGTCTTGGCATAGGGTTGAAAATTAATATTCTCTTAAAAAGATTTTTCCCAGAATAAATTAGTTTGGGGATTTTCTTGAAAACAGCATAACACCTAATGAAAGTGGTTTATTTTTTTTTGTATTATATATAAAATTGAAACTGGTGGAGCTGTGCAGATTTACACTCGCTGTAGCTGTGGTCCAAAGTGCTACCAAAGAACAAATTCTGCTTCTTGCCATTTTATTAGCTGTGACCTCTGACAAGTGATGCTGAGTCCAGATGCTGGAGAAATGGCCTCAAATGGATGGAGCTGCGGTAGGTGTGAGGGGATGAAAGCCCTGGGCTCCAGCATGGCTGTCTCCTGGGTGCAGTCCCCCTGAGGCTATCAGGGCTCTCATGGAGAAAGGTTTCTTGAGCTGGTTGAATGTTAGAGGCATGGTGTATTTTTTTTTGTCTTATCCCTTGTCTTATGGATTGGCTCCATCAGGGTGGCATTTGAGGCTCCTCAAGCAGAGCTTCCAGACTTTGTCTTGACACCTTGAAAACCAGGAGCAATTTGTTGTATTATCCATTGTGTAAATGCCAGTAATGCCCACATGTTCCCATGATGTGTACAGGTGCCAGACCTGGCACGGGCCAGTTTTCTTCTGGCAGGATGGTTCAGTCTGAAGGACAGCAGTGCCAGGACAGGAAGCAATCAGGGTGTGAGCAATGCAAGGGATGTGAAGCATCCTTGCTGGGGACCACTGCCGGTGGCTCAGGTGACTCCCAGTACCCGCACGTGGTTCCCATCAGTGATGGTGGGCTGGAAGAGGGGAGTGGGGTGATTGCAGCAGAGTGGTGAAATGCCATGGTTTGAAGGAGAACGGCTGCACTTGAAGCATCTTGGCAGCTCCGGGCACATGGTACAGCTGGTGCTTGTGAAAGGATCTCAGGGATTTTGTTCCCCGGCATTTGGCAGGGCTGTCGTGTCTTCCCATCCAGCACAGACCGCAGAGACCTTTAGATCTGAGCAGTGGAGAACTCCAGCTCTTCTCATCTCTAAATCTTTAAAATATTGCAAATAGTTCATTTGTTTTAAAGCTTTAAACTCAAGCCTTTGATGTTGCTTTTAGGAAGTTAAATAATAAAGCACAGTGTTCTCCAAACGAGGGCTTTTGTCAGAAAACCTTGCTTTACAATGAAAAGAAGGAAAACATAAATAAATGATACTCAAATATTTATAAAGGCGTTCAGCAGATCAAAATGTTTCATTCTGCCTTTATATTGTTGCTTCGTGTCTCCCTGTCTGAGGCTATTTTTTGTTTAAACCATGCGATGTAGAATGTATTTTGTTTCTTATGTCGTTAATTTGCAGTGTTTTACTGAGTCCTTTCTCACAGGGACATCAATAGGGCATTCAAGGGATACATATGGAAATTGGTGAATGTTATTGCTTTGGCTGTCAGCTTTGTGCCTGGCTGCTGTGGATGGCAGGGCTGAGCTCAAAGCAGGAGCTATGAGGCTGATCCAGTGATAATATCAATTACCTGGAGGCTGATTGAGCGTTGTGTTTGTGGATTTCTGTTTGGGCATAGCATGTGCGAGGGACACTCGTGCCCCTGACATGCTTCAAGTGCTCCTCCTGCCCAGGGACTAGGGGATTCCCTGCTCCTGTCAGTGGTTAGTCCCCAGTTCCAGTCCTCTCCACCCAAAGCAGGAATGTGCCCTGAGCTTGCTGCTGTGAGAAGAGGAATCGGGGGCCCCCCTCTCTGCCTTTTCCCCCTACAAACCTTCTGGACCCATGGGGCACTGTGGTAGAGACCCAAAGAAAAGGGAGTTTTCAGAGAAGGGAATTCCAGAGACTTGTTACTTGCATTTTTTTTTTTTTTTTCCCTCCAAATAAGTAGTTGGGATCACTTCTGTCAGCATCTCAGCTCCTTCAGGTCCTTGTCCCTCCACCTTGCCCATGTATTTCCATCAAGGAGGTATGCTTATTGTGTCATTACATGGAGGAGAATCCTCTTTTTACATCAAGAGGATCTTGGTAAGGCCTTGGAGCTCTGTTGCACTATGAGCATGTGCCACTGAGCAGGAGAGGGAAATACTTTTTTGTACCTTTGCCCACACGGATGTCGATGTGCAAGGTGTGCTATGGAGAAGCACAGCAAAAGGAGGACTCCCGAGGTGTCCGCACACCAGGCAGCAGAGCAGAGGGTGCACAGACCAGGAGGACAGGCCGATAGAAGCAGCACGGTTTAGCAGAAAACCCAAAGTCACTGTTTGCATTTATAATTTGACTGGCCAGCGGAAGGGACTCAGAAAAGCGTCCTGTGAATCTCTCTGGGGACCTTGAAGAGGTTTTCAGATGTGGTTCTGAATCCAAAGCATTCATTACTTCCTGTGACATGTGACCTCTCTCTAAATTTTTTTTTTTTTTGTTTAATATAAATAAGGCTTATTTATTTATTTAACTATTAGCCAAGTTCTGCATTGTAGGTTAGTAAAAATACCCACAGTCAGTGCTTACTGTTGAGCAACTTTAATTCCGCTAAGACCTAAGTCTGAGTGAGCTGCAGCTTTTGTTCCTGGAAACTCAGAGATTCCTGGGATTCTCACCAGGCAATGAGATTATCTATGTTTTTATGGCTTTGAATTTAACATATTAATTTTCTGCTGCTTGTTGTTAATCGCCACAGTTCAAATGCAAAAATAGATGAAATCCCGTTGTTAAAAGGGAATTTGAAATGGATTTGAAAAGGGGATTTGAAATGGAGAACTCTTGACAAACTATGAAACCCTTTAAAACATAAAGTTATGTTACATTTGTTCTCAGGTATTTTGATTTTTCTTTGTGGATGAGGTGAAAAGAGAAAATGTGAACTGAGACAACATATCGATGGGTAGGGAGAAGAACTGTCCTGAGCCTTCTCATTGCTCATCTGCAGACAATGTTGTCCAGCATTTGCAGAGAAGCTTGTGATTGGGGTGCTTGATTTATTTGGGTGCCCAGACCTGAGTTTTGTGTGGAGTCCTGAGCTCTGGAGAGGAGATTTCATTCCCACAATCCGTATTTTGCAAATTGCCTCCCAAAGCCAGCAAGCCCCCTGAAGGAGCCGGTTGGAGAGCAGAAGCGGTGACCAGCACCCCTCTCACCTAGGGGTGCAGCATAAAGGCCTTCCTGCTGGAGAGACCCCACCTGGACTTCTCCAGGGAGGTGTTTGCTCCCCTGCAGCGCTGCAGTCACTTAATTGAGCATTTGTGTCACTTGCTGGGGAGCAGTGCCACGGCCACGCTGCCTCCTGTGGCGCTGTGATCTGGTGGCTGTGTGGAGCAGCGTGTGCTGGGGATGAGGTCGCAGGGACCTTGACAGGAAGGTGTTTCCAGCAGCAATCACACCATAATGGTGCAAGTAAACCTGCTTCCTGACTTCTGCTTTCTGATAGGGGCGTAAGGCTGCGGGGCTGCTCCGCGGCGCTTGCCACGTGCTTCCCGGCAGGAGCTCATGATGAGATTTCACTCTGTGCCGCTTTCCGCCCCGTTTGTAGAGGGGGCTGCCCAAGATCTTGCTGCTCCTGAAAACAGACGTGGCCGTGATGCCGTCAAGTGGCTGTTGTGGTGCCGGCAGGGGACCTGCGGTGACCCTGCAGAGCCTGGCTGGGCAGCAGAGATGGGGAGGACAGAGGTGGCACCACGGGGAGGTGGCAAAGCATCTCATACGTGTGTGTCCATGTGTCCATCCAGGCTCTGGGGCCACATTACTAGCCAGTAATGTACCCACTGTACCCCAGTGGGCCGGCAAGCAGGAGCCCTGGGCTTGCAGTAAGCTGCAAGAGCACAGCGGGACTTACCCGGCTCCTTCGTGTGAAGGCAGTGGGTGGGTGAGCGTCAGTCTGTCTGCTCTTGGGAGCATCCATCTGTCCTTGGGGGTGTCCATCTGTCCTTGGGGGCGTTCCTCCGCCTCCCCAGTGCCCTGGGGCAGCGTTGCCGTGTGTGTCCTCTCACATTACAGGGCCCTTGCGGTGGCTTCCTTGGCCTGTTATAGCAGAAATAAATAATCATAACAATAGCCCATGTGCCTTCTTGGGAAAATAACAGTTTTCGCATGCAGATACTCAGGAAGTTAAAATTGGCAGCTCTGACTAGTCCTACTGATTTGTCCACACATTTATTCTGAGAAGATGCTTAAATGGAATCAGCTTTCGGCTCTGGCACTCGCAAAATGCAGCCTTCCTACCCCCAGTCATAGCATAAGAGGGGAGGAGATGGGAAATAAGGTCTGGTTCTAAATGAGTGGGAGAAAAATCAGGTATGTGACTCCTCCAATTCAGACGAGGCTGTCTCTTATTGTTTGGCAGTTTGACTGTAGCTTCAGTACATGGGAAAAATTTCTCTTCCAATTACACAGCAGTTTTGTGGTGGCTGAGTGCTATAAATGGGAATGCTTTGCAGCCAAAGATATCTCATTCATAAATCCCACTGTTCCACTCTATAATTTTTCTCTTTTGGATAGATCAGTATTCTGTGGTCATATCAACCACAATCATGCAAGCAAAAATGAGTAGTTAAATATTGTGACAGTCCTATAAGTCTTCCTAAGGCGTTGTGCATAGCACAGTTATTCAAAAGTGTCACATGGGGCACAGAAGGGAATTGACCCTTTACTAATATTTCCAGTAAAGGGTCTTTATAAAAAAAATAAAATACCGAGTATATCTGGTCTGGTAGGTCAATTTATAAATTTGACATTAAGTGCCAATATTCTATTACTGTTCAAGTTTATTGCACACATGTTTCACGGACAGACGTGTGCAGGTACACACACCCGTTTGTGCTATAAAACACGGGCATGGTGTGTATGCACTCGTATGTTATCCTTCTACGCTCGCTTACTTTCTACAGCATGTGTTTATGAATTTAACATGACTCTCCCTCTCTATTTGCCGTCCCTGGGAGCACCTCTAGCCAGCAAGCTGAAAAATAAATACGCATCTAAGGAAGCGTTCCCATAAAAGACATAACTGCTGATAGCAGTGCTCCCTGCCCCATCAGCAGTGGCTACCTTATGCCCATCCCATAGGCGAGACCCAGGGCTCCCAGCCCTCCCACAGCCCCGTGTCACCCCTCCACTGGTGGCAATGGGCTGGTCTGGCCAAAATCACGGGGCTCGGCTGGTTTGAGAGGGTTGGGACTGGCAGCGAGCACGAGCCTTGCCAGGTCAGAGAGAAGCCTTTCTCCCTTCCTCATGGGTCCACGTGTGCTTGTGAACGTCTCCAAATGCATCCCCGCGTGCTGGGAGGACGAGGTACGTGTATGCAACCGCATACCTATGTGTGTTTCTGTAGATGTCTGTTTTCTCAAAGCTGCCTGCTGATCAAAAATGCACAGAGTGGTACTTTTGTTTTCAAAACACCTGTAATGGATTTTTCCCCCCACTGGTATCTTCTTCTTCTTCTTTTTTTTTTTTTTTTTTTTTTTTTTTTTTTTTTTTTTAAACTTGAGCAGAGCTGTCTGTCTAGAGGTATATATTCACACTGAGAGGTCTAGTTATCCCGTAATAAGCACGTGTAACTCCCATTAGTGTCAATGAGAACTTCACATGCATATCAAAGGGGAGAATAGATTCATATGCTGTGAGAAGGATCTGAAATTCAGATTTATAGTTCATGTTGCGTTTAATGGATAAATTCTTTGGCAGAGAGCTAAAAACTCAGAGGTGTTTATAACATTCCAGGTTCCCTTCCTTTTTAGTTAAAAGCAATAGCAGAATGAAAAATGTAACCACCATTGTGTTGTATTAAAAATGTACATATTTACAGCGAGTACTTTTTTTTTTTTTTTTTTTTTTTTTTTTTTTTTTCCCCTTGCTCTTCTGATTTTTCTGTAATGGCTTTCCTGTTTTTAAACACTCGCAGATAGTGACCTCCAGGGTCTCTGAGGGCTGGACACACTTGTGTGGCCAGAGACCAAACTAAAATGAAAGATTAAAGCAATTCTGAAAGATTTCCTGATAGGCCTCTGCCAGCGCTATTTCAGAAAAAAAGTCCCCTGTAATCTGGACCTCAGCCATTTTCCTGGCCACCTCTGTGGGTGTAGAGCAGATAGTAATTTCAGAGCTGCACTCAGAGTTTTTGTGGAACTGTTTATTAAATATTTAAGCTTTTCCTTTTTATTTTTTTTCTCCCCTGCCTCTAATTCAGCCCTGCCAGAATGAAAGCAGGATTTTCTAGAGGATCAAGTGTCCTGAAGAAAATCGAGCATCTTGCTCCTGAAGCAATCCCGGCCCCGAGGGCGTGGGATTTTCACCCGGTTCTGGTTTTACAGGCGGCAGCACTCACATGGGGGAAGGCGTCCCCAGCTCTGGCTGTGCCCCCATGGAAAATCAGTGGTGGGGCTGCAGTGCCATTGTGCTTTGCTTAGGTAGCACTCCATGGAGCCAGAGGACTATAGGTTTTTAATTTTTATTTTTTATTTTTTTTGGGGGGGGACAAAGATCTGGACAGTCATTTTCATGATGTTTGGTGGAGTTGGTTGTAAAGAAGTCACCAGCCAGAAGGGACTGGGAGCTTACTATCACATGTCAGCTACAGCAAGCAAAGACCCTCCGAATAAATTACATTCCAGACCCTTTTCCAGTCAGACATACACCTGGCTGTGGGAATGCTGGAGGTGGACACAGGTGAGGAGGTCCCAGCGCAGCTTCTCTTTGTGGTGGTCAGGCTGGTGGGGGACAGAGGTGCTCAGGTTTGGGAACTGTGGTGGAGCATCAAGGCCAACTGCCCTGGGGTGAGGATGTAGGGCAGGGACCCCAGGCCGCAGTCCCTGGTGTGCCGATAGAGCCTGTCCACTGCCTGCATAGGAGCCATACATCTGCTTCAGCATTTTAATTGGGTTTTAAGTGGAAGCAGTGGCATAAAGTTGTGTAAAAAATTGCATAACAGAAACCACAGCTGATCTTTAAAAACTCCTTTTCGGAGGGAAATAGTGATTATAAATAAGAAGGTAGTTTTATAGCTCAATTACTTTAGTAACTTGATTTAACAGCTTGTTTTTTAAATCTACACCGAACCTAAGATAAAGGATTGATAATGTAATATGTAGAATACATTCAGCATAAAAACTGAAAATCCTACATCACACCATTGAAAGAGAAACATAAATGCAAGCCGAAGTCTACAGTGGTTTTATTTTAACTAGTATAATATAACAACATGACATGCTGTGAAAAATAAATAACTTTTGAAAATGCATTTTCCAGGAATGAAAGTAATATTGAAAAATGACTGAAGTAATCACTTTTGTATGGATTCTGAGAGCAAAAGAGACGAAAAGAATAATTCAGAACTCAATGCAGTGTTATACGAAAGCATATATGGGTTTCATAAAACACACTGCTCGAGATGATGCTGGATATCTGCTCACAGTCAGATGTGGTGAACTTTGAGTGGTACCTTCTTCCGTGAATGGTCTTATTAAAAGTGATGTATCTTGCTATGCACAAAGTCTTTATTCAGCCTTGAAGTGACAGAATCTGACCTGTAGACAGAACACACGAGCTTCTGGACTCTTACTAAATGCCATTTTTGCTTTGATTATCATCGTTTGGAGTGGCACAGGCTGGTTGCATTTGAAATCTTATCTGGTTCCTCTTAGCCTCAATGAGATCAGCATCATGTCTTCACTCTTTATTTTGGAGTTTGATTTCTGCCCCTGAGATCTCTCATTCTGTTATTTGCATATAGTTTACTGTTATATGTTTCAGCTTAGAGTTCATAATACAGATGGGATGTAATACTGGCAAGTTCTGGAGCATTTACCTGTGGGTTAGATCTTTTGGTTATCGGAGCACTAATGAAACCTGATTTAAGGGCTTGGGGATCTTAGCTTTCTCTCAGCTATTCCAGTGTACATTGTGAATAAATTCCCTAGAAATGGGGGATTTTTTTCTGTTGTGATATGGAGAGCATTTGAATAGCTACAACTCCAGCTTATTCCTATCGATACACTTGAGAAGGTAAACAGACTTGGACTTCGGAGGGATGTCTTATCCAGAGCCCTTTTGAGGGCTTGCAGCACTTATGTTTCCAGCTAAGGACACAAAAAGTCAGGTTCTTATTCGCGTGCTTGAGGCTGGGTAGGACGGCACTAGTTTCAGCATGTTTTCTGTGTGTTTCTGCTACTTTTTTTTTGGAAATAGAGATGGTACATCATTTTCAGTTGGTCATATATAAGAAGGAGACATGAGGCAGATGCTTGCTGGGCAAGGAAGATGTTTTTCTTTGCAGGGCTGCTCTCTGTGCTCCCATTTCCACCTGGAAGTCTGGACAGAAAGCTAAAGGGAGGTGACACCTTGGTGGCGATGGCTAGGCAAGGACTTCTGGTACATGGCACTGGCAAACACCCTGCACAGTGCTTTCCAAATGAAAACCCTCAGATCTTGGACCTAAAATTGCCTTCTTTTGCATTGCCTTGCTTATCTGCAAATTACCACTGGGACCAGACAGGATTTGGGTGGGCAAAGGATGCAGGCGCAGTGCCTAGAGAGTTAAATATACGAAAAAAGTGCTTTATGTGGCTTTATGTTAGTTTTAATTTCCTGGTGGAAAATGCCGTTAATCTCTAGTGTTCTCCCTTACACTGTGTAAAACAGGATATTGTACCTATAGCAATATTAACTCACTTTTATTGAGGAGCTTTTATTTTGGGGGCAAAACAGTGACTCCAGCATTTTATGAAGTTGGTAGCTGTGCACAAGGGCTGGCATGAATGGGAATGATTGAATGTCTGTGCTACACTTCTTTGCATCCTGTTAATTATGTTAGTTTTGGGATGGACTTGAAAACCCTATGCTGTGGCAAAATCTGCATTTTTGAAGCTGGAACAAAGGCGTCTGTTTGGTTTGCCTTGCTCCAACCTACAGAGAAGCATTTAAATGAGAGATGCCTGTCATTTTCCTCTTGTGGTGTAACCGTATGTGTAAAACACTGTGCAGGCAAGAGGGGGTTAATTCAATAAAATAAATATAAAATACTCTCCAGGCTGTTGGACAGAGCTGGAAGGGGTCAGAGGTTGCTGAGCTGCTTCACTAGCACACTAATCGATTTGCTGTCAAGGTAGTGGTGCTGGGGTTTCAAGTAAGAGAAGAATTGAGTGCCGCTCGGGCCCAATTTCCATAATTGCTCACTGCCTTTAGTGTACAACCTTTTATGAAACACAAAAAATATATCACTGAATTGTATTGATTAGCCATTGGTCTGAATAATTCACTTAGTATTTATTACCTGACCCTCAGAGGTTAAATAAATCCACTATCTAACTTTGGCTTGTGAGAAATATTACTTATTCATTGAAATGTGAACTGATTATTACACAATAGGAGAGTATCTTTGTTGTTCTTTTTATCTCCTCCTGGAAAACTTCATCCCCGCTGCATCTTAATGGCAACAAGTTAAAAGAAATATTTATTGATAGTGAGGAGCATTTTCCAAAACAAACACTAACACATCCGTACTAGCATAACTTGGCTTTCTTTTATGAAGCCTCTTAGCCTCTTTTTCCTTTCTCCTTTTTTTTTTTTTTTTTTTTTTTTTTTTTTTTTTTTAATTCTCACCCCATAGTTTAGGTCAGCTCTTAGGGTCAAAATTCAAAATCCTCCAAATGGAACTTTTATGCGCAATGGTGAAATGTATTCTTGCACAAAGTTTTCCTTGCAAACATCAAGTCTGTGTAACAGCTTCATTGCTTGTGATGGGATCTCAGTCCGTTTTTATAGCACTATTTTTGGATAGCTCCTGAAGGCCATAAATCTTCCCATCATATTAAACACCCTCTGATAATTAAATTCTCAAAGAAAACAGAAACCTTTCCTAACATGAAAAGATAAAATTTAAACCAGTCAACCATGGACAGCTCACTGTCATTACAATAAAAATGATTTCGCATCACCTTAAAATGTTTTGGACATAATCTGCAGGGCATTTTATGGCTTTGTCAAACATTAAGGCAATAATCAATTATTTATCAGAGGATGGTATTTACATATTGCTTTTAGCATAGCTAAACAGCCATTCTTTTGTTGATGAGCTGATATACCTCAAAGACAATAGCGCAGCTCTTAAATTTAATTATATACTCATTTACCATGAGATCTAGTCATCCAGATAAAATTGTTCAGTAGCTTGAAGTATTCCCTCCAAAAAAGATTTCCTAACTTTGTGTAAAGTCTTTCCTCAGTTTCCGGCCTGCATCCTCCAGCATCTCAAAGTATTGTTTTTGAAGTTTGATGGAATTTGTGTTAGGTCAAGAGGAGGAAGCTATGTGAAGCTTGTGAAGCTTTTTTTTTTTGGTGTTTTTCTTTTTTTTTTTTTTTTTTCTTTTTAATGAAATGTAAAGGAAAAACCTAATGTGATCTCAGTGCTACCTTGTTTTGTTGATAGCTATGTGTGTCTGTATCCAGGATCTGGGCTTGTAGTTAGCGGGAGCTTGTAACCCGTGTTCTCGGTGTTATAATACTAAACCTCTTTTCCTGTATCGCATAATGGAAGGAAAAGTCTGTCAGAAAATAATGGGGATATAATATGTACAAGATCCTCTAACGTTTACCCAGGTGGCCAGCTTCCTGAGCCCTGAGCGAACGGTGGCAGCAGCACCGAGCACGTTGCAGACCCCAACTCATCTCAGGGAGCTCGAAGTGTGTCCTGGCCCATCCCTGGGGTAACGCATGCTTCAGGGGGCAGTGGGGGAGCCCGGGCACATGGGGAGGGCCGAGCTGGCTTCCATCCCAACCTCCAGAGGATAATGCGCCTGCTGGAGCGCCTGTGTGCTGCTGGGAAGCGGCTCCGTCTGGCTGTGAGCTCTGCCTTGGGCTCAGAGAGTGGAGCCCACCTCAGTGGGTGTCCACAAGGGCTCAGCAGCAGCCCAGCCATCCTCCTCCTGGGCTGCTCGGTTCAGAGGGGTCATTCCCCATGTTAAGCCCAGCTGGAAGCTCCTGGTGGGAGCTGAGCCTGTGGGTGAAGTTTGCAGAGGCATTTGGCTGCTTCCCAAGTGGCTGCAAGAGGTGGCAGGCATTCATTCCTGTCGTTAGGTGCAGAAATAACCTGCACAAAGTTGGCCTTTGGCTAAACTTCATGCACACAGATGTGTTTATGCACCCAGTTTGCATTAAAGGGGTTTATTCCTTCAAGGGATATCCCAGTGTGTTTTCCTGCTGTTAACTGGTGTCATTGGGATGCTGCCCTACCACATGACAGAGGATTAAGAAATGCATCTTTCTGTGACTGATAGGAAAAGGCAAATTCACCTCTTCCTGTGCTACCATCCGTTTGTTCAGGTAAAAACTTCCTGGCTCGGATGCACAAATCACTAGGAAAATGATCTAAAAAAGTTTATGATGTCATTTCAGGATAATTTTGCTGTGGGTGTTGAAAGAAATATGTTAGCCGAACAGTCTCATTTGGAAAGCTAATTATACAAATAACATTTTAAAGCAAGCTAATGTCATAATAAAGTCCATAAGAACAGGCAAACAATCCATTAATGAGAGGATCCCAAACCGGCAGCTCTGTTCCCTGCAGAAATGGGGTTTGCATTGCAGTTGAAGCCCCAGCCCTGTGCCATCTGGGAACTCTCCTTGTCCCTTGCATCAAAGCCACAATGTCCTGGTCCTGGCTCAGGGCTCTGTGGTCTGCAGTCACCTAGGCTGGTCCATGGTGGGTGTAAAACTCCACTAAAACTCCACCAAAAGTATAATATTTTACAAGTTCAATTAAAACTGGGACTCTCTCTCTTTCTCTCTCTCTCTCTCTCTCTCTCTTTTTTTTTTTTTTATATATTTTTCTTCTCTGCCCTCTGTGGAAAAAAAATAAAAAGGAAAAATAAAAATAGAAAAGAAAAGCCTCCCGGCAGTTCAGGGTGAGAGAGGCTGATCCCTGCTCCCAGTTACATTTTAGGAAGGGGCACAGGGAATCTGACTTTCTTCCAGTGCTGCTCCACCCCTAGCAAAACCAAACAAACAAACCAGAGAAAAAACCCCAAAGCGGCTCCCTGCTCAGTGCCACCCGCTGCTGGGGAGGGAGCGGTTCCTTCCAGCTGAGCAGGAGAGGAGCAGGGGTGGAAGGCTGAGAGCAGCCCTCCTACCTTCCTGCCGAGAGCTCCTGCCCGTGCCGCCGCCAGACACGAGATCCTTTCCATCTCCCTTTTCCCAGGAGGCCCTGGATGGGATGGGGCGAGGTGGGGAATGGACCACGCATGCAGGGGATGTGGCCAGCTCCTTGCGACTGCCACTTTTCCCCCTCACAGGTCACAATGCATCTGTGTGTTGTTTCATGGGTGATTTCTTTGCCCTGTGTCAGTCGCGATGCTGCACACTGGTGCGAGATGCCCAAGTCAGGCGTTGCAATTTGGTGCTTTTGTCCACGGAGAAGGGAGGGGAACGCTGTCTGCTTCCCTGCCTCTCCTCCTCCTCGTACACCTTAATGCATCCTGAAGCATACATTTTCTTTTCCTTTTAGGTTGCATTGTACATAACATTTGAAAAGCTCTGTCAAAACAGCTCATATGAGGGGAAAAAGTAATTGTCTTGATATGCGATGATTATCCAAAGCTTAAGCAGCAGCAGAGAGAGGGTTATTTTGTTTGCAATTTAACTAGAAGTGCCCAAGATTTCCCAACTGTTCTATTTTTACAAATGTAAAACTTTCATAAAAGGGTCAGATTTAGGCCCTTGTGTGGGAAACAACTGATACTGCCAGCAACAGGGCAAGATCACTGCTGTGTTGTGGTTTAAATGTCTTATTGCATTCCATGCATTACTGAACTGTATATAGAATGGATGACTCTAAATCTTTAGGACTTTGTGTGAATTAGTAACCTTTTGATTTTTTTTGTTTTAACGTTTATATAATATTTTTAACTCTAGATGTTTGTGGCTTCTGTCCTCCCCCCAGTAAATAGCTTGTATCACAGGAAATGTTTGGGGCAGTTACAAACAGCGCTTCGAAATGAAGAGCGCTTTGCTTTTTCGTTTTGGACTCTTATCTTTTTAATATTCTCATCTGGATGGTTTTGGCCCCAAACGAGAAACAAATGGAAAACAGGGAAATTGCCATCAGTACAGAAAATATATAGATTTCATGTGCAGTAATGATGTATCTCAGTAGATTTAGTAAAACTAGAGATGTCACATTCACAGCTGGTTAACATTTTGCACTTGAAGTCCTCATAACATTTGTATATGTTTCAACACTTCTTTTTTTCTATCTTGGGACCATCTGTATTTCTCATATGTGACACTGACTGGGAAGCACAAACTTTCACAGAACCAGCAAATGACTAGTTAGCTCTACCAGATGTCTGTCTCTTCCCACTTTATCACTCTATATGCTATTAAATTGAAATTGGGTGGGGAAACGGTGGACTTCTGAACTAAGAGCCATTCCCCAAAGAAGTTTCAAGAATTTAGTTCCCAGGGTCTTTGCTGCACTTAGAATAGCAATAATAAGGGTGATGAATTTGCATGGAAGGAATACTTTTTTTTCTTTTTTCAATTTAAAATAGATAATCGGAGACTAGTGTAAGCAGGTATTACATCCGCAAGAAAGGCTGTTAAAACTTATTCTCCTAAATTTCAATTTGTCCTCCATGTATTTCTTTGCTCAGCAATGTAGATCTCATCGTGCTTTTCTTTTCTTTTCCTTTTAGTAAAAATTAATTTGTTGTACTGGCTAAGGATAAATGCTTAAAAAACAAAACAACAAACAAACAAACAAACAAACAAATCAAAAAAACAAAGCCAAAACACATTTCTCGCTATTTAGGTCCCATTAGAAGGAAAACTAGAGAAATAACCGGTGTTCTCATTGCATCTTTTCAGAGCAACAGTGCCCCAGAAGTTTGTTTTAACTTTCTTGGCTGCTGTTGCTCCATGCAGTGCTTGAGCACTGGTGTGTTGATGACACGGATCCTCCTGCATCTGAAGAATCTTGTCATGAATTTTAGTGCAGAGCCAACTATGCAGGCTGGGGGAAAACTCCAACAGACCTAGTAATGAGGATAAACAACAGCTTGGTATTGCACAGTGCAGTGTGATGAGTGTCCCCTGAAGATCCAGACCTAAATTCATTACATTTAATCAACCTGCTGAACAACTGAGCTAGACGCCTCAACCTTATGTGCTGCTGCTTTAATTTCCTACTTAGAGCTGAGGTTCAGGGGATGGGTATGACCACTTTGCTGGGAAAATCAAAGCCCCCTTTAAGTGGGAGATCTGTGGGTGTGCCTTTAAAAAGTGGCACGTAATACTTGAAAAGAATATCACAAAGTTGTTCAAATCACATTACTGGCAGCTTTTGGCAAAGGGAAAACTTACTCTTATTTTAAGCTATCCATTGTCAGTAACGAAAGTTAGCAGGAATCTGATTCCATTTTTTACATTCAGACAGACCTGTAAAGACATACTAAGTAGAAAATCCACGGAAAAGAAGAGCCTCCTATAGGAAATCTTGCAGGGTTCAGACGAGGGCAGTTTCATGTGACCTCATAGATTGGATATAAAAAGGCTGCTATTAGTTCCATGTCAGTTCTTATAGCAAATGTTGTGGAGTAATGGAGGGTGTTAAGCTGTCAAATACTGGCAAGGGTTAATAAGGTTAAAGAAGAAGTAACAACCAGGCCAACAATAAAAAATAATAATAATAAAAAAAACACATGGGTAAATATGCTGTAATAAATAAAGGACAGCATATCAGGGAGGAAACTAGTGTTGTAACTTGGGAGCAAAGCAGCTGCAGAAATGTGAAGCAGGATAATACGAAGTTACGTCTCTTGTACTGGTGATATGGCTAACTTCATGCAGCATGTGATGCTGGCTGCATAGCAAAACTGAATTCCACTATTTCCCACAGATATTTGGAAAAAAAAAAAAGCTTTGTAGATGAATCCCCCAACTGTTTTAAGTATAAATGAAGGGATGCAAATGAGGGAATAAATGCATACATGAACTAATTAATTAAAAAAGAGAACTTCAGGAACAGGAGCAAAGCACCTGGAGTTAGATATGAACCATGTTTTGACATTGTCCTCTGAGATGGTTTGAGCTTTAGTGCTTTTTTTGCACCTGAATTCTGAAGTACTTTGTACCTATATTATTAAAAAAAAAAAAGAAAAAAAAAAAAGAAAAGAAAAAGGTAGAACTTGAAGCTCACATTACAAATTCTTTCTAGTAGTTTCTAACACTTATCTTAATTTTGACCTGCTAGATCACTGTTAAGGAACTTCAAAGCTTTTTTTTTTTTTTTTTTTTTTTTTTTTAGCAAAAAAACCTGAGTTTTGCTATTCTTTATGTACAGGCTCTCCTTCAACCTTAGGCTTCATTTCTGTGCACTCAGTTGTTCTGAGAGATCAGTATTCCATTGTCTAAAGTTAAGGCTGAAGGAAATGTTTGCAGGTGAGAGCTGCAAAAAGGCTTAGCTTTCTTCTGTGTGCTCGGTGGGTACTGAGACTTTTGGTGTGATTGCTGGTGGGTCTCACAGCATGTTATTTTGCCTTTTTAAGTAGTGGTGCTCAACCTTTTCACCTGTCTTGTCTGGAAATAAATATTAGTCCAAGGGACCATCCTATGAATTGTTGCCAAAATGTTTTTAATTACAGCCAAGTACCAGCTGCACTAAACTTTAAACTTTTGCTTTTCCTTTTGCTTTTCCCCATTCTACTTCCTCGCCAGAATACCCATGAAAGCATTTAAATTATTTTTGTTTTCCTTAGAACCCTTGGTCAGTCCTCTCATGGTTGCTTGCAGAATACCGACAGTCAGGTGTCAGGTTGAGAATCGATGAGAAAAAATGGAAACAAGAAGGAAATCTTTGGCTGCAAACATAGCTCTGGCTTTTTGGCTGCTGGGTTGGCCAGCAGGCAGGTGATGGTTGATCTCAAATGCTGTTTATTGGAAGAATGAGGCTGCAGACAGCTCTCAGGGGCACCCAGTGTGAGCGGCTCCTTACTGTAGGCAGGGCCCTGCAGAGTGATGGGTATTTTTGGGTATTTTTGCAGCTGTAGGAAGATTCTGCCCCCTTCCCCCCAATTTTTTTGTGAGCCCTCTCTTTGCTTTCGCCAGGGTTCCTGTCCATGGAGACTGATTCGGTGGAAGGGAGTTTCAGTGAGGAAAGGATGAGGAAAAGACCGTGTTTATTTCCTCCATGAAGGAGCCTGAGGATCTATCTCATTCAAAGACATCTGATTAATAGCCCGACCGAAACAGCGTTGGAAAATGTTCACATCATTTATCAGTTGGGAGGAGGGAACTGAAAGCAAAAAATATGTTTGTTTTCATTTGCTTCCCTTCTCTCCCTCTTCCATCCGTCCTCCTGTCCTCTCGTCCTCCCCGTAGGGAAGGAGGGCTGGCGGGGCAGGGACTGGCAGTGGGGAGCAGCCCTTCAGTGCATGGGCTTCCCAAACCCAATTACAGGATGCATTGTTAGTTTTCAGCTGAAAATTGGAACATTTCAGCAAATGGAAAATTTTCTGTCAAGATGTTCTTTTCTGTCCAAAACATTCTTTTCCAGAAAACTGTTTTGAAGAATAAAATTTTAGTTATTTCTGTCCTGGAAAACCTAGCTTGAGGTTCAGATCTGAGCTCCAAGCTGGCCGGTTGCTCCTGGACCTCTTACAATAGTTACACATCTCCCTGTGAGCTGTGCCTATAGGATGCTTGGAGGAGAGCAATATGTTTGTTTTTAATGATGCTGCTGGTTTTCGCTATAAATTTAAACAAAGTGGGCGGTATTGGAACCAGCTGCTAGAATTTTTTGTTTGTTTGTTTTCATGAGAAAAATGGTAACGTACTGCAATAAATTAAACAATGTACATATTTTTACATAGTGCTGTCTCTGTGCGTCTAGCTGCTCGGAAATTACAGAAGCCGAGGGCAGCATTGGGCCCTGTATTCATTTCACACGCACTGAAGTAAAGCGACAAATGTTTCAGAGTAACTGGATTTCCTTTTAAAGTGACACTTTATTTGTGCTTGAAAAATGTAATGAGCCTTCACTAAGAGATTTTTCTGGCTGTGTTCCTTCTTTAATGACCTGCCCTTACAAAATAAGCTAAGGAAAAAAATATAATAAAAATAAAAAAAAAAAAAAAGGAGAAAAAAAAACAAATCCATTTGGTCAACTTCTCTTTTCATTACATGGAGAGCAGCAACACTTTTAGATGGGGAAATAAAACGCAGAGCCTGATAGGTTCCCGTTAATTCTTCAGCACATCCTTAATTAGTGTTTTATGGCTAATCCTCATCATATATCTTAAAGAGTTTCACTTGAGCTGGTTCCCTGCAAGTTTTATTGCATGCAGGATGCTTGGCGTGGTGGTGGGTATGGCTGTGGCCTCAGTGCAGAGGCAGAGCTGCTGATCCTCAGAGATGGCTTGCTGGAGCTCAGTACCCCCAGGCTGCCTTTCCTCTGTGTGCCTGGTGTTAAATTTGGGGAAGCAGCTGGTCACTCTGAGCTCATCCTGCGGGAAGCGGTGGGTGCAGGGGAGCGGTGGCACTGAAGTGTGCTTCGCTGCTGGTTCTGCAGCCTCTAATTGAGCTGCACGACAACACCATTCAGGAACTATCAAAATAAAGCCTTTGAGGAGATTTGTGTTAACAAGTTGGGAAGAAATGGGGCTTTCTTGCAAGTGCGATATGCAGATCAGGTGCCTTTCAGCATCGCAATATTCTGCCCCGTGCTGCAATTGAAATAGCACTGTAAAAAAAAAAAAGCCTCTTTAAAATGCACTGGTACTCTGGTACTCAATTGAAATAGCACTGTAAAAAAAAAGGCCTCTTTAAAATGCACTGGTACTCTGGTACCCTGGATGTGCAGTTTTGGATGTTAACTAAAAACACTAATTTTAGTGCCCTCAGTGTATAAAATACAAGTATTTTACAATTAGCATCAGTAATGGGAGCTGACTAGACTTCTCCCAGTATCTATAATTGAAAAACACTATAGGGTCCATTAAGGCCATTTAAAGTTGCGATGCAGTCTGATGGTATTAAATTATTACAGGGATCACACACGTGGCACTACAAGTTAATGCCCATGAATGCGAGCAGCCACTGTGCATGCTTTTTTGTCAACACTGCAGTACTTCATGACTATCTCAATTGTTTGTGATAATTTAGACTTAATGCTATGTACTTTTTCATGAAATATTACTAATACCCAGCAGAGGGGCTGGGAATTAGCATTTGATTAAAGCCGGCTTGGAAATAAATGCTGTTTGGTGGCCTCTCTCCGTGCCATTCAGCACAAGTTTATTTTCCATTCAGATAACCCACGTGGAAGTGATGGGCTTTTCCTCGGTTTCAAATGATTTTCAGTAATTAAACCCCAGAAGAATGGCTTGCTGCCGTCCCCCCTCTCCCGGCGTTATGAGGACATTTGTCACCTCTCCACCTTTCGGCAGCAGCCGGTGGGGCCCAGCTGAGCGAGGCTGCCGGGGGACGGCCGGTAGGCCTTGCCACCTTCAGGCCACGCTCCCCCGGGGAAATCGATCTGCCCGGGAGCCACGTACAATGTAGATGGAAATGAGATTCTCGATTTTAATTTGCGAAGTAAAAGTTGCAAGGCAGGGTTTGGGAAGGGGAAATCCGAATTGCTTAGCATTTAAGCTGGATGGTGCTGTGCGCTGAGTTAGGAGTAGCCCTGGCAGCAGCCCAGAGTGGGATGCGGTGAGAAACTTCGCTGTCTGTCTGTCTGTAACGTGTGGCAGGTCCAAATTAAAAAGGTCTATTTGAAGAATGGAGAAAGAGGATGAGTTCTCAGTTTTCTCAGTTTTCTGGGCTGTTTCTCAGTTTTCTGGGCTGTTTCCCCTGTGCTGGTGGATCCCATTCTCGTTTTATTATGCTTTTTGTACCGCACACCAAATATTTTGTTAAGAATGTGGCAGAAATGTCAGCATAAATAAGTAGGATCAGAGCTCTGCCAAACATATTAAATGGTGCTCCCTGATCAGAACATAGCAGCGAAGCAGAATCTGTGTCTGAGGGAATACCCACAGAACGAGTGAGGAGTACAAACATTAATGAGCCTGATATAAAACATTTTTAAAGCATTTTTATAGTTGCTATAGAAACACCTTGGCCTTCACTCTTGCTAATTAGTTGGATTTTGCACATTTTATATTTGAAAATGCAAATCGGTTTTCATAAATTATTACTTATTTTTCATTTATATTTACAGTACCATTATCCAGATACATGCAGGAGGTCTGAGATATTAATTAGTTATACAACACAAATAAGCATGACATTTATGGTCACAAGACATCTCTTGTTTCAAATATTCGTCTGGTAAATGCTGGGAGGAACTGTGCAAAGATTAATGTGTTTGTGGGAGAATTAGGTAAATATAAATGAATTGGGCCTAATAAGTTTTTAATAAAGTGCATTTTTGGAGCAGGAGAAGAAATAGGATTATTTCTAAGAAATATAAGTCTAAGAAATATAAGTCCATCTTTACATGGCTGTGGAGGGCTAAGGATATCAGTTAGATTTTTCTCTGCTTCTCACTGGTGAACATCAGATGTACATTGGTGCAAGTCCAGGGCAGACCCATGGCCGGGACCAATACACATGGATGAAGACCAGTATGCACGGTCCAGTATGTCACTGGGATGGTGTGTTCAGCCCCATCTCCTCTGCTTCCTAAGGCCTTGTTTGAAGTGTTACACTAGTCAGTGTACCTTTCTGATTTTGTATGCGGTACTCCAGGAAATACTCCAAATTCTTCAAATAAAATACACAGAAGCCTTTCTCTAAATTTTTTCATTTGCTAAATACCCTGTTTGAGTCAGTGAGGGCAGAGCTGAGGAGAAGGCTGCAACGACCTGGCTGTGCTGGTGTGTCAGGATGTGCAGATTCCCCCATGTGCTATGGACGTATTTCTGGAGGTTATCTGGAAATTCAGTCCTTCTTGTCCTTTTTTGATCTGTGGATTTAGCATACGAGCAAAAACCTTTTTGGCACGGTGGTCTGGTGGATTTTTTTTATAGCACTTCACTAATTTTACTGTATTGCTTTAGTGATAATCAAGAATAACCGATTTTTCTGAGTCTGCCGTTCCATGTAAATCTGTATTTTTCCACATGATGGATGTTCAATAGTTGTAGGAAGACATTTAAATAACTGAGAAATGTGGTTTATTCATGTTATCTTGTTAATCAGTGGCTTCCTTAAATGTGTGTGCTCCGGACGGCACGCACTAGGGTTTAAATGAGTTTATTAGCTGAGAATATGAACAGTGTGTTCGAATATAGTTGAATATATTTAAACCATATAAATAAAATAGTAACCAGATTTACTTTATGTGTTGCAATGAAAAAGGGCAAAAGTTTGGAAAAAAGCTTCTTTTCTCTTTTGGAAATTGAAACCGCTGCTAGCCGCGTACTCATGCACATATGCTTTGTGTCGTCAGTAACAAGAACGCTGCGGTGAGCGGATACCAAAGTGCTGCAGACAATGCTAATGGAACAGCTCCTCGATCTAAAAACATTTTTGTTGGCTATTTGATACTTGAAATGCCATCAGACAGCCAATCTGAAAAGGGAAAAAATTACATTTCTGATATGTTACATTGTGTTAAATTGGATTCTGTTGTCATGCCATGTACTGCTGTGTCATTTCATGTATTGACTTTTAACCAGCTGGAACTGCGTCGTCTTCAGAGATTGCAAAGTGACAAAACCTGACCTGTGTTATCGTTAGAGCAGTTGCTGTTCTCTTTTGGGGGGGTCTGGAAAGTGGAGGAGGAATTCACTCCTAAGTATTTATGGAGCAAGACCTATGAATATGGAGTGCATTTTTATGCTGATTGCTGTCTTTCCTGCCAAGTGAAAGACCAGTGCCTGTGTAAGCAAGGTGGGAAGAGAGCTGCACAAACACATGTCCTGGTCTTGCAAAGTGAGTCTGAGCAGAGGAGGACAGGGGGAAACATGGGGAGGGATTTTCTGCCGTGGGGTTGTATGAGTCTAGAAGTGAGCTGCCAAACTTTTTGCTCCGAGTTCTTCCTGCAGCATCTTCTCCTCCTATTCTTCTACATGCAGCATTCATCCAGTCAATGAGGTGGTAGATGGCTAGATTGCATTCACCCTAAAGTTTGGTACGTCTCTGCTGTGCTGGTGGGTGTTCCAGTGCGATGGGTGGCTGAGCATCTGCAGAGACAGCTGGCTCTGCTTTACGCGGCTTGAGGCGTGGGCTAAAACGGGGAGAAGAATTTCATCCCTTTTAATGAGCTCCAAAAAAGTGTCACTGCATAGAAATAACAGTGATAAGGCCATCAGAAATGCTTAAGTAGACAATGATACATTTTAACTCCTCAAAAAAAAAAAAAAGGCATAAAAATAAAAGTTCAGTGGCTTCTGTATGACTGAGGCAACTTCTGTGAGCAACATGCATGACATATGGTAATTTTTGAATATAAACACAGAAAGAGTTAAAACATGAAATTTAAGGCACAGTTCAGAGAGAACTCAAGAAAGACAGTGTGCACCAGTCTGCAGCTCAACACAAGGACTGGTTTGCCAAGACGTTGCTGCATTGGTAATTCTCTCTGGAGCAGACAGGCTGTTCCTTGTAACAGTGGCCGGCATTTCAGCTCCAAACTGGGAGAAGGGGCGAGAGGATAGTTTTTGTATTTGGTGTTTTCTTTTTATGGACATTGCCTCTTCTGCTCTTCAGCTCCTAAAAATGTTTTCGTTTTTGGGGATGAATAAAGCAAATGTCTTTGTATTTTTTTTTTTTTTGTGTGTGTGTGTTTCTCCCCCAGTATTTTTTCAGTAAGAAAGGCAGGGGACAAAATGAAGTAAAATGCAGAAGTTTTCCTTTCCAATTTCTTTGCCAAAATTGAGGTAATGAAATCAGTAGTGCTCTTGGGATTTCTCTCGCTCCCTCTCTCGAATTTTGGTATTTGTGACATTTGCTCCTCTTATGATGAAATGCTCCTAAAAAGTCCCACACTGAAAATGTCAATAAACAAAGCAATAAAAGAAGGAGGGAATGGTAACAAAAAGGCATTGTTTTCGGTATGTGGTGAACAACAGGCTGCAACGACAAGTTCTCGAAATAGACCCCATCCTTCAGGACACGGCCCTGATACCTCTGTTGCACAGGATAAATTAAATCGCCAGGCATTCACCGGTCCCCAAACCCACCAAAGCAAACACGCTCTTGATTTCAGGGCTGTCATCGGTGCCGGGAAGGCCCTTGCAGGATCACAAAACAAATCGAGCAGTGGAGGGCTTCCGGGCAGCCAGCTAACAAAAATATACTCTGGGAGGATGCAGTCCGCTGAGCTCGGCGTCCGACGCAGCAGTGGGCTGCAAACCTGGGCTTCCGCTGCAGCGCTTCGCCCCACATCTGGAGGGGCCGTGACAATCAGTGTCAGACCGTTTTAGAAATCAGATACTCTGGGTATCAGGAAGTTGATTCGACTTCCACTTCCTTAGCAAAACACGCATTAATATTTCAGGTTCTCTTTTATAAAGCCGTGTTCTGTCCCGAGCACAGGCTGAAATTATGCACTGGGAACAGGCACTGGGATGGAGCGGGGGTGCGCGCTGATTTCGGGCCATTTTTAAAAAGTGCAAGCTAATTGAATCCTGCTGGTTTGTTAGTGTTCTTTGACAGCTTTATATAAGTACTAAATAATATTTATAAAATAGATATATATGTCTGGATAGGCATACACACACCTACAGAAAGGAGGAAAAAAATCTATAAAACATTTCCACACTCAGTTAGAAGAAAAATCATGTTTATTATGCTTGGTTCTGTGCTGTGTTTAGCATCTTTCTTCAATTAGATGACCAGATGACACGGATCTTCCTGTTACTTTCAGTAAGCACAAGCTTTACTACCAAGGTTGGACATTTTGCTTTCCCTTTTTGAAAGACAGTTTCCCTTTAAAAAAAACAACTTATTTTATTGTAACAGATTAATAGGGTGCCACAAAACTGATAATGTGATCCTGAATGCCGTGTGGAATTCCAGTTCTAATCCAAAAGCCTCATTTTTCTTACATTAAAAAATATTTTTTGTTTCTGAAAGTTTCTTTTATTTTCCTTTTAAATGCTGCTGGGATAAAAACAAACAAACAAACAAAAAAACCCAAAAAACACACAAACAAAAAACAAAAACCAACAACAACAGAAAATAGTTGTTTAGGAGCTTTGCTGATTCAGTGTGAATAATCTTTAAATAATCTTTTTTTTTTCTTTCTTTCTTTCTTTATTTTTTTTTTCAAACAAACAGTCTGTATATGTTAATGTTGGTTATCTGAAGTTTCATGGTCAACAGATGTTCAGTGGAATAATATGCAAAGGTTTAAATTCAGGCACTGAACATTTTTCAAGGGGAGTTTACCTTGTGGATGCAGACGTGTCTTTTTAGAAATGCTAAATCCTTTCCCCCCCTAACCCCCCTCCCCCAGCACTTTAACCAGAAAGTGATGTAAATGTGACAAATACACTCCTGTGTACCAATATTTAAAACAACAAGCATAACTTTTGACAGCTGTCTACCGAAGTGCTCCCACCTGTGGATAAAACACAACACTAAACCCTTTTGTCTCTACCCAAAATTGGACCTAGGCAAGTAGCTGAGTCCTAAACTCAATGCCCTCACTGATGGGCTGATGGTCAAAGAGCATTCCAGCGCTGGGAGCCATGGACCCAAAATGACCAGTTTCCTAGCCCCAGCTGCTCATATCTGGGCACAGTTAACCAGAGAGCAACAGCAGATCCCAAATTATAGGGCTGAAAGATTGAGGGCGACAATGAGTCCCTGGGTGCTCAGCCCAGGGATCCCTGGCAGAGGTTTGCAGGGGACGGTCTGTGGATGCTGCTGGAGCACTTCCAAAAATGATGTGCTAATGCAACCCCTGGAGGAGCATCTTGAGGTGAACAGGAGGGGAGAAGGAAAGGCTGCCCTGTGCTTCCAGGTGGTCTCAAATTAATATTAGAAAAAGGGATGTAGTGGGTATTTAGGGCATTTATTTAATAAGCAGCCAGAGAGGGAAAACAGATTTGAAAGTTGGCATGGCTTTTATTTTCAGTACAAGCTGGCTTACTGTTCCCTTTAGCTCATGTTTAGCAGCTGTAATTGTTGCCTGCTACTCTTGGTGTGAGCAGTCTAGATCACAAAAGCTTTGTTTTCAAAATCGATCAGTTGTTTGGTCCATATCCATCCGTCAGTCCACCCATCCATTCTCAGAGATGCACACCTTCTTAGCACCAGACCTTCTGTGAATTTGGGATGTGCTGCAGCAGGGAGGAGCCGGGGCAGGCCCAGGACAGCTGTGTGGATGGCACATCACCCGCTGAGCCCCAGCCCACACGCTGCTTCCCCAGCCCTGAGCATCACCCTGCAGGGACCGGGGGCGGTTGCCAGCTCAGCTCCCAGTCTATCAGCTGCGACCCATCAGCCACAAACAAGGGGCAGTTGGCAGTGCTTAAAATTTATAATTTTTTCCCTTGGGAAGAAGCTGACATGCAAACCTACCTACAGAGCCTGGGTTTGCTGCCGATGCTTTACCTGGATGCTGAACCGGGCTTCTAATTGGTTTCCCCCAGCCTATTTTCCAAGTGTAATAAATGGTTTGGGGTGTTGAGCAAGTGTGTGTTGTTATTGCTAGGGACATCACTGTGATTTTCCAAGGAGGCTGAAGGGGTTAGGTTCCCAGGTCCTTTAAAAGTGTCAGACTAAGCCCGTTGTGCTACCAAGCTGTAAATCAGCAACTGAAAAAGCAGTGTGTATGTGTGTGTGTGCGAGACCCCTTCTGTGTGTCTTTGTGAGCAGGCTGAATCTTTAATGCAAGGAAAGGAAGGGGTTTTCTGTAGGTGAATATAAAAGAAACATTGAGGTTCTTTGGAGGTGGCATCCTGGAGATAGTTATATGGGAAAAGTCAGACACAGCCTAGGGGTGCATCTTTATTTTATTTATTTGTTCATTTGGCCTGGAGCTGGACTCATCATATGATTGCAGCTGCTGTAAAACTTATGTAGGGGCCAGTACTGCAAAGGACAACTGAGTGCCTCTTTGTGAATTCTCTGAGCATTCAGGGAATAATTTAATAAATAGGCTGAGAAAGCCATCACTTCGTAGGTTTCTAAAATGACACTTTTCCCTATCGTTTTTATCTTAACCATTTTCTATTAAAATTTTCTAAGAGCAAAGTTAGGGCCACTGAATAATTTTGCTTTTAGAAGACAGAAGTCCTTTTAATAGAAGAAATTGTAGCTCTGGAATGGTTTGTGCATTGTAGGGCTTGCTTTTCCTTTACGTCTTATGCCTGCATTCTCAGTGCAGAGGGTTTTGATGAGTGAATCTTTGCTGGAAGGGGACAGTGGATGTGCTATGAGGCCCAGGACTCTGGAGATGTCCTCTTATGCCTGCTCTAGTTTTTCTGCTAGGCTGCAGATGGTTGCCCTCAGGTTTTCCTGAGAAAATCATAGGATTTTAGATGCCAGCTTCTTCTGAAAAGATGAAGAACTCAAAGCACTGAGAACTGCCAAAGGCTTGAGGTGGCTGCTGTGCCCAAGCACTTGGAAATCTGTCCCTGGATTCATCCCTATCTCCAGGCTGATGTCCTGGAGTGGGCCAGCCCCAACCACACACCTCACTGCTGGATCCATAAGTTCATAGGTGCAAGACCGGTAGTGACCCATGTCCAGACCAGTTTTTTCCTTACAAACCAGGAATGCTGTGCTTAAAATTTTAAACCAGCCCCAAATACTTGATTTCCCAGCTGTGTTCAGCTTGCATAGGAATGTTACCATGTAAGTAGCCTGTCCCCAGCAACCTTCCTTAATGAAGGAAATTTCTTTTTTGTTGTTAAAAGAGACATTTTATTTTCATTGACACATATTTTCCTCTTCAAGGTATGAATGTTCCATTTTATGCTCTTTCTGTTTTATTTGGTTTATGTACTCCCTCAGGTATCAAAGCAATGTCCATTTGGTCATTCGGGGGGAAAAATGCATTTAACAAATGCTTTTCTGACCCATATCTTGCTTTGCTCTCAGACAGCACTCTGCTGTCTTCCTCACACAAAGCAACCCAAATTTCATAAACAAAATGTAAGATTTTCATGACATAAAGTTGCAAATTGTGTTGTCATCCAGATTATTGATGTTATTTTTGAGGTGGTGTAGCTACAGGCATTGAACAGGGCAATCTGCCTTTAAGACAATGTGAAATACCCCTTTAAATTAAAAATACTCAGCACAGAAAGTTCTGTCACATTTCTTAAAAGCCTGCTGACGAATAGCTTTACACTGGGAAATGGCTTCCTAAGCATGTCTGGTTGTGTCTGTCTCTATATCTGAAAATGGGGATATTTTATTTTAGCAAAGATTCCCAAGAGATCTGCTTGTCTCTTGCTCTTTACCCCTGCTCGCTCTTGATTTGCGTGGTGATGAGTGCCATGATGCTTTATGGCATTGATGGTATCTTATTTAGCAGTCTCGTTGCTTGGTTCTTATAATTGTGCAGAAATTGTACTGGCACTGGTCATTTTAGAGCCTATTATATTCCCAACGCCCAAATAGAGTTGATAGAAAATGATATCGTCCTATGGCATTTGAAGGGGCTTCTCCCTGGCAGTGGTGTTCAGAAGACCTGCAACTTTGGACAGATACACAATGGTTGTAAGAGACCTGCGTTCACTGCTCCTTTTTCCTGGTTATGAGAAAGTAAGAAAGAAGCCAACTTTGATGGTTTTTCTGTCATTAATTTTCAATGAGAATATGATTACGCTTTAATTGATGAGCTCTCCTGTGAAATTTCATGGCACAGATAATAAGGCTAACAGGTATCTTCCTGACCTGGGGAAAGAACAGACTTTCCCTGTGTATAACCACAGTGCTAATGTCACTTAATAGAGAACATCATTTCACCTTTTCCTTTTTTTTTTTTTTTCCAAATTCTTCTCCATCACTCACCAGGGACCACGCTGTCAGGGAATGTGTACAGCTTCATATATTTTTCAAGATATGCTTGCTACCTGTGTGATAAGCCTCATTTTATGCCCCACATTAGGCCCTCTTGCAGCGCGGGTGTTATTTGTTGTCTGGCCCCGGATTATCTTGGAGCAGGCACTTCCACGATGCTGTGGTTTGGTGATTATTGTTCTTGACATTTTTCTCCGTGGAAAAAGAAGAAACTTCCTTGTGACTGCATTTTGCTGTTCCAGGCGTATGCACTGCACAGCATCTTTACTATCTACTGATACCCTTTCTGAGGTTAATCTATTGTAAAATTAGATTGTAAAAATGGACACAGTTACCACATTTACATGCCAGCACCGAAGAACTCGTGGAATAATTCAAACACTGTACAATTCCTTTTGCAGAAATCACTGCAAAATTCATTTGTAAGTGACATGTAAACCATGCAAATTAGCACGGATTCTTCCTCAGTTCAATTCATCTTTCAGAGGTTGTTACCCTTCCCAATCTGATTGCTTTAAGAACACAGATTGTCTTCTCTTGATGGTGAAACTGCTTTAATCCCCTTTTCCAAAGGTCAACTAATCTCCAGTCTTAAGTGCAATAGATGCAAATACAGTTCTCTTGCAATGTTCCTTCTAATTTAATTCTCTCCTAAGCTTTCATGTATAAACCTAGTAATGGATCAAGTTTGGAAGGGGTCAAAAGGTTTCTGTTCCAGTAAAATTTAAATTGACATTGCATACTGATAATGGTTTGCTCTCCTTTACTATAAACACTAGCTACTACTCTATTGGCATATCATTTTGTGCAACAACATGACTCTAAACTGCAGCAGATCATACTCTTGGTTTTCTTGCAAAAAATGAGTGCCCGCAACCTGCGATACGAGAGAGGCAAAAATGCATCATTTTTAATTCACAGTTCTTATGCAGCATCTTTGGCCTACTTGTTTTATTCCATCATCCCTAATTGCATTTAGAAACTGAAAAATGGTGCAGATCGCACACAAATATAAAATTAATAATTAATTACCTGCCCATTGCTGAGACCTAAATAAAGGCCAAAATATGATTTTTCCTTTGCAGCCTACTGGAAAAAAAGGCTCAGTATTAACCAGCTGTAGGTAGAATATTTTTTTTTTCCCCCCTTTGGCACAGAAACACCACATCTTTAAAAGAGGGCCCCATCTAGTATTGGATTGACTATAGACAGGAGAGTGACAAACACATTGTGAAATATTGACAAGGGCTTCTTGGTAGGCGGAACATGCCTGTGACGTCCCACTGAGCTAGGCCACGCTTTCCTGTTAAATTCGAAAGAGGGCTGGTGTTATCAGCGAGGAACACTTACGGGATTTGATTGATAAATTTACTGCTCTTGTGGATTACCCCGTCCTTTTGTGTAGGACTGGCAGAGTGTCAGGACTGGGTCTTGACAGACACCAGAACATATGTCCGGCCTAATTTGCTGTGAGGGCCAGGGAGCTGGGGTATTGTCAGGCACCAGCCCGCCGTGACATGGAGCAGGAGGCTGTGCTTTGCTGGGTGGCACTGCTCCTTGAAGCCAGCCTTTCCTACTGCTGCTCTGTGTGACTTCGTGATGTACTGAAAGTGCTGCATGGTTATTAATGGAGTGCGTGGAGGGGCACAGCAATAAAGGATGGGGTTATTGATTAGCTTGTCTTTTAAGTGGAGTTGTACAGAGCTTACAGCTTCATGCAAGGAACTTAAAATATTTTGTCTTCTAACCTTGTCAGACTTTCTGGGCTGCTTTTTCTGCAGTGGAATCAAGGAAGATGTGCTGGTGTGGTGGCCGTATTGGGCCCCAGTGCAATTCTTGCTGGTGGGCTGCCCACATGCTGGGAAACCCTGATGTTTCTGAAATAAAATAGGGTACAGAGCATCAGATTCTAGCATGTGGATTGCACTCTGTGTGTGTGTGTTTTCAACCAAAGCAGATGAGGGTGGGAACTAAACAAGGCACGGCACTCTTGGAGGATGTTTTACTTTTCAGAATGCCCCAGAACTGGGGCTGTGGTGGGGGAAAGGTGGCCACGGACCCCTCTGCCTGTCCTCCGTGGCTCTCCTGGGTGTGCTGTGGGGTGGGAGCTGGGGCTGGCCGGAGCTCGAGCTGCACGGTGCTGCCCTTTGTTCCCCACCGCCTGAGGGGAACGGCTGGCAAACTTCAGTGAGCGTCTGGCGTTAGGTTTGCAAAAAGGAAAAAAAAAAGGAAAAAAAAAAAAGAAAAAAAAAAAAGAAAAAAAAAAAGAAGGGGAAAGAGAAAGGCACGGAACAATCCAAATGTGCCCTGCCAGCCTGAAATAGCTCGCCACAGGTTTGAAATCCATTTCCCACAATGGTAAGAATTAAAAAGCCACAAAAGCCGACCTGTACATTTGTGCTGTATGAGGATTGCTGATACACAGCAGAGCTGTCATTTTAGGAGGAAATCATCCATCATCTGCCTGCTAGTCCCCAATAATCACCTTCTATTACAGTCAGATTGAATCTTCAATCTGTGGCATAATGCCAGTTTTTCCACAGTTCTCAGTTTCCTGTTCTTTACAGAGGTATTCAAAATAATTTGCCATTCAACTCTACAAATGTAGCACTTGCCGAGAATATTAGTATTGTTAGCGTGTTGCTTCTAAAGAAAATCTGTGCCAAAGCCTAATTTGCTGAATTCATCATTGGTCACCCATTTACATTCCTCTCCCCTTTTTCCCCCCCACGCCCAGTTACGATTTTGTAATCGCTGTTGTTGTTGTTGTGTTTCATACACACTGATGCAATGTACAATTTGAAAAAGATGTTGAGCAATGATTCTATCGCTAACGATGTAAGCAATGACCTGATTAGAAAGACTCCATCAAGCAGAAAGCTAAGGGTGCCAGCGCAAGGAAAAGTCATGGAGAGGAAATGTGTAGTGAAAATGGCAAATGGTAAGGCAGAGTTTAGGACAGGCTTTATGGTGTCTCCCTCCCCTCTCATAGTTTGCCTATGGGAATATAGAGAAGACAACAGGGACGTCCAACTTCACAAATATCTCAGAGATTCACGAGCAGCCAAAATGCCATGAGCTGTATTTGGGGGGCACTGGGGACCCAAGAAAACTTACCCAGCTTTTAAATACTTCAAATGTATTGGAATTTTCATGATTTTTCCCTTCTTTCCAGCAGGAATTAAGATGCAGCCTTGTGCTAAATTGAATCTCTGCCTATCTTTTGCAGCGCTTCTGATTGCCTCTGCTTTTCACATGTCATTTTAGTCTTCACCAAATAGATTTTTTTTAGCTTTTGCACAAAATTGAAGTACTGTATTAAAGCAGAAGCCTTTAGGGCATACCATTGTTTTTTTGCTTTTGGAAAATAAATAATAGTAAAATTTAATTACTATACCTACTACTTAAGTAAAGTTTTGGTTCCCCTATCCAAAGTCCAATTTCCTACTTTGTGGTTAAAGCTCCAGTATATTTTGAGGGCAGTGTACTGTTACATGCTTGAATTCAGCAAAGGAAAATAGGAAATAATTCACTCTGGCTTGAAAAGGGTGGGGATTTCTTTGTTTCTTTTTATATTTATTCAGGAAAAGCTGACAATCGTCCCACATTAATGAACAACACCATCAATCAAAGTGCTGACAATGAGCGGAAAAGCGAGGTAGATGTCAGACTGACGGCATATTGCTTTTTTCAGCTAGGCCAGGGCTGTTTATAGCACTTTTCACTGGCAAAACTCTGGCTGCAACTAGACAGGAATAGAAAGCAGAATCAGAAATTGCGTGCGGAAAGTTGCTCCTGTGCTTTGTAATTCGAAGTTAGCATTGAAATCCAGCCACCGCAGCATTGTTTTCGAGGTTTTGCTGTGCAAGTTGGCTGTCTTCTTGATACCTCCTGGTGAAGAGATGGTGCACCTTGCTTCAGAGCAGCTCACCTGAGGGCTGCAGCACCTTGTGAACAGAGCAGAAATGAAAATATCACTTGGGTCACGATCCAGTCTCTCCCTGGTGTCCCCTTATGAAGGCAGAAAATCTCTTGCCCCTTTTCCATGGGGCAGTTTATCTTCCCCATGGACATCTTTTTCTTTCCTTTCTCATCTTTCTGGGCAACTTGCTTCCAGCAGAGATAAGCTGCCAGGTTCCCCCTCCCAGGGGGAGGTGGTGGTAACGAGAGCAGGGTGATGAGCCACCTGACGTACGGAGGATGGAGGGATGTGGATACCCAGAGCCAGCTGGCAGGATGTCATGGGACCCAGACCACAGTGGGAATAAAAGCAGTCACCTAACATAGAAGGAGAACATTTTGACCACTGCCCCGTGTCAACTCATCTTCACCCACACTTGCTCTGTCTGGAGGACATGGGTCACCTCTGCCATCTCTTCAATAGCCACCTAGATGCCTGTACTAGGGCTCTCTCTTTCTTCAGGACCTATCGTTCAAAACCCAGGTCCCCATCTTTCTCCTTTCCTGGATGAACCAAGGCCCACTTCTGCTTGAAGGCTTGGTCCAACAGTGCCTGCAGCTCCTGTCTAGCCACTGGGGCTGTGTTATTCAGCAGTGCAGGGCTGGGGCTGCATGGCAGTGAATCAAGCCCCATTTTCCTTAAACCTTTACAGAAACAACTATGTTATTGGAAATCACTTGAGTCATTGCCCCGCTGTACGACCTCGGGCAAGTCATTTCCCCTCTCTGTGCTGCCGTTTCAGCCCTCACCCTGCATCTGTCTGCTCACCATAAGCTGTAAGATCATCAGGGCAGGGCTCTGCACTTGGGCATGAACACAAGATAAAACAGAGGCTTCTGGCTCAAGAAATGGAGGAGGGAGTGGTGAATACAAAACCCAGGAATGTTTCAGTCATTTTGGCTTTGAGAATTTCATAAGAAAACAGTTTTGCCTACTTCTCTGCTGATGTGTGGGAAAACTTTTATTGAACTTTTTCATTTTTGAAACATCTGAGAGTTTTGAGTTTCCCTTAATTGTCTCTTTCCCACCCTCACTCAGCACAGAGAAAGAGGAGGAAAATGGGGAAAAATGATTAAACTGAAAAATAATGTCGGAGGGCGTCAGAACTTAATGTTTCCTTTTAATGCTTTGGAACTTTCCAAAGACAAGGAAGTCATGAAAAGTTGGAGCAGCAATTAAAAACAAATAATAATAAAAAAAGAGTCCCATAGAAGGGTTTTCATAGAAGGATCTGAAGATTCAGGAGCTTTAAATAGGAGATTTTTACAGCTGTTTCCCTTCCTCTGCATTTTCAGTGGAAGAGCTTAACACAACCTCAGGGTAGGAGGTGTCTCCTGTGACCGGAGCATCCCATCAGGGACAGCTGGTTCAGCTGGCCAGGTTTTGGCCAGTATCTCCTTTACTAAATACCTTTTGGTCTCACATGGCATTATATGATGCCTTCTGCCCCATGAGGGGCAGATGATGCCTGGGTGAGGGTTTGCATCCCCAAATCCAGCCCTGCATTGCTCTGGCCACACTGCAGGGTGTGAGGTTATAGCTGCATTGCCGTGGGACTGTGATTGGCTTTCCTGAGGCATAATATAACTTTATTTTTCAAAATTATTTTTATTTTTTCTGTTGTCCAAGCCCTGTACCTTAGAAAAGAATAGCAGATCACCTTTCTGGAGCCTTGCTCCTTTCTGCTGAGACACGCTGTGTGTCTTCACCAGGGTCAGCTGCAGGTAGTGGCTTACAGGGGGCGTAGGATGAATGCACCGATGCTGCATCTGGTACGCTGAAAAGCTCATAGTAGGGTGGAAGTGGGTGGAAATACTGACTCCGTTGAGCTTAGGGAAACAGCTGCCCTCGCATCTCCTTCATCATCTGAAACAAATGAAAACTGGGCCGATAAAATTCATGATGCTATTCCCAGCTGTTTTGTTTAAAGGAAAGTTTCCTTACGTGCAAACTAACTGAAAACTAGAGATGTAATTGCTACAAAATGTAACAGTATCTAGCGAAAATTACAGCTACTCGATGAAATATATATTTTCTCAGCATCAGCATAAAAGAAAGAACATTCTCATCCAGAAATGGTATGTAAATAAATAAACTGTAATTGGTTTGACAATGCCCCTTTTCCTGGCAGTGCCAAGAATCCTAGCATTGTAATTACACAGTTCTGGGCAGACATGTGGTTTCCATTAAGAAAGACTTGTGATTGACTGAGTTCATGAGGCATGTCAGAAAAAACACATCAATGTCTTTATAAAATGAAAAAATAGATCCAAACTTACTTCCAACTTCATGAGAAATGTGCATTTGTAAATACTCTGAACACAGTACAAGAAATAGAAGTAAAGCAAGTCACTATCAGGAAAACTTGCCAAATTCATGTTGGAATATAAACTTAGACAACCAAGTACACTTACTTTTGTAAGGCGAAGAAACTTGTTCTTGCATTTTTGGTGAGCATTTAAAGTTTTCCTAACCATTTTTTTTCCTGTTGTTTCTATTCAGCAGTGTAATAATTGAAAATGTTTCCAATAAAAATGAAAACGATATTCTACCACATTTTGTTTTACCTACATCACACAAGAGCACTTAAAGCTAAGACGCAAGCTTTAAGAGCAAAGAACTGCAAGTAGTTATTATTCTGTAAGGAAGGAAAGCTGGCTAGTTAGGTAAGGGAAAATTTTATCTAAGAGTATTTTAAACTAAAATTCTAATGACTTGTTTTAATCACTTAAAGTGACTAAAATGTTGGATAGTTTATTTTCTGCCTTAGCATAAATACTTTTAAAATGACAAACATTTTAGGATGCTGCCAAATGCTGTCATCTCTTGGCAACCTTAACATTTTATGCTAGATGTATTTTTCTTGACAACAAAACAATTCAGTCTGTTTCTCCTCTCCCCCCTCCTTGAAAAACAGCAGTGGCAAATACAGGGTGTTTTTAAATGGACTGTATATGTGATGACTTTTTAATAGATAAATTCAGATTCAAAATGCAGTCATTTTAAAAAGAAAACTTTTGGGGTCATTAGCTGTGCCCCTTTACAATTGTGCTAAATAATAACATTTCTTTCTTGACCCCTCCCAATATAACTTGAAAAAAATTATTTTTTCTGTGACAAGGAACATTGCTTTTATGGCTAGGTCACTGCCCAGTGAAGCTAGCTGTCCTGTGTGTGACTCATGGCTCTGCCACAGGCTTCTGGCATGGATGCAGGCAAGTCATTGAATCTTTTTGTGCCTCCACCTCATTGCTATGAGGTTAAAATCCACTAATCACTGTGAAGTGCTTGCATGGCATAGTGGTGAGGATCAGAGAAATACCTAGAAAGATACGCAAAGTCTAGCAAGGGATTTAAATTGTGTGCTGTCTGCAAAGTTTTCTAACACTTTTTAAACTTTTCCAAATACTTTTAAACTTTTTAATCTTTAAATTCTTAAGAAATGTTGAACTGGCAGCAGACACTATTCTGTTCAGTAACTCTAGACAATGGTAACAAGGCAAAAGTATAGATATGGTCTAAGCCACTAAGGCTTAGCCCCTGCTCCCATTCCTGCACTGAGAGTTGAGTCATATACATACAAATTTCTTAGTTTTTCAGGAAGATTTAGCAGAGAAGCGGTAGCAAATTTCTAAAGTTTATGGGGCAAAATTTCTTGTAGGAAAACAAGTGTAAATCTTATGGCTCAGGACAATGAGCACCCTATCACCTTCAAATAACTTTGGAGCTTGGTCAGTGTATCAATGGGCAATTCTAGCTTATTTCTTGCTTTCTAAAGTTAATTTGGAAATGTGAATTATTTAAATCATTCTCTTTGGAGTTGTCATGCCATAAAGCCTAGAAGCTGGACAAAAGGGCTTGCCTGTCACCTTTGACAAACCAGCCACTGCTATTAAATTTTGTCCCAGCAAACAACACTGTCTCATAGTATTGACTTTTCCTATGTGTTTTAAGAAATGGCAGGAACCACACTCTCCATTTTGAAGTGGCTCCTCCAGAACAAACTTCTCAGGGAAGAGAAACTATGGACTTTCCTCAAATGATCGCATGCCACAAAAGTCCATGTTTGCTTGTAGGCTTCAGTTTGTATACATGCCATATTAAGAACTGCTTTTGTAAATAAGCTTTTAGGTAGTGTGCTTAGGGAAATGATGTTTTGCAGAGGATGCATGCAAATTGTGGAGATCCACATCTGAATTTCTGATCCTGGCATTGAATTTATAAATCACAGCAATCTGTGCAGAATACCTAAATGTGTCATTGGCTCGTCACCTCGACCTGAGTGACAAAAGGAGCATTTCTACTCACTTTGTTCCTTGGAACAGGCTCTGAGTTTTAAAGCACATGTTCAATGTGAAAGTAGATTGGAAAAATCCCCATCTTCAGTTTCTCATATGCAGTCTTTCAGAGGGGAATAATAGCAGTGGGGGGCCCGAAGGAGTTGGGGAGGTTTTGAGCACCCACCAATTGCAGAACCACTCTCTTCATCTTAGTGTGATGAGCAATTTCTGGAGTCCTTGCATATTTTATTAAAAAATCATTTTATGGAAAGAATATTTCGTTCATAGTTTCTCATAGTACAGTTTCATTATACTGTGCTTTTCTGCTCTGTATATAGTAATAGTATTAGTGATCAGCCCTATTAGCAAGGTTTCAAAAGAACAATTGTGTCTCTGTAAAGCCTTGAAAAAGCAGTTAAAAATAAAACTTCCAGACTGATTACAAAATCAGCACTGTGCAGATGACAAGAGATGTCTTGCTGGAGTCTGATTTTTGCTGTGAGACTATTCTCTTGTTTTTGGAGTTGGAAAGACATAAGGACATTAGACTACGTAAAGTCTAGAAAGCTTAAAGCTACCTATTTTTGCAAAGAACAGTTTGACATGAATGATTTTTGAGTAGAGGGCCTGGCTTAATCCTCCATTTTTCTAGGTTCAGTGCCAACCCCTGCCATTGGGATGAGGTGGCCAGGGCTGAACACAAGCACAGCTGAACACAGTCATCTACTATGTGTCCAGTGCATGAGTGATCCCATGGGAATCAGTGAGGGCAAGAGAGGAAGGAATGAGACTTTTTGCATTTCCTCTATGTTCAAGAAGTTTGTGGCAGAGTGGACTTCCTGGTGGCAATAACACAGTTGGAGCCTTTTTCTTCTTTTTGCCTTGTCTGTGATAAGGGCCCTAAAGCTCTGCCATGTGGACAGAGGGAGAGGAAAGGCGGATTGCCGGTGTGAAATCTGTGCGTGAAATGGGGGGATAACTCGCAACTACCGTCAAGAATCTGGCAATCCTCACTCTTGTTATAGGCTTCACAAAGCTTTAGGGAGACCTGACCACCTCAGAGTAGCTGCTGTGAGAGCAGTGCATCCCCTAGGAGCTGCTCCACATAAAATTTGGAGCAGCGTGAGCTGTGATCCAGGATTTCCACCCTGAGGAGCTGCAAGGGGTGGTTTCTGATGCCAGACAGCTGTGTGGCTGCTGATCCAGCTGCACTGCATTTGGGGAAAGGAAATTCAGGACTCAGTGCCACAGGAGCAGGCTTTTAAAAGCATTGGATGCTTGGGGCTGAGCTTCCTTATGCTTCTTCAGCATTGCTCTACCAGGCAGCTACACCTCTGCTGGGGTGATTTTGCTAGCCTGTCCGTTCACAGCTCTGGAGGTGATGACTAAGATGTTAAATGCTGTGTTAGTGAGTAATCCAGTGCCTGCCAAATTCACAAAAATGTGAGGATCTTAGATGCTCTGCAGGAGCTGCTTTTCCATTGCTTTGAAAGGAAAGTTAAGCACCCAAACTGAAGTTTAGGTATCTAAATACCTTTGTTGATCTTGGCTCAAAGCAAGTCACTCAAGCGGTTTTGAATATGATATCCATAATGTATCACTTTGCTTCTTGTTTAAATATTTATGGAGAAGACTCGGGGTGAGGCAAGGGGGTGATAAGGCTGACTGTAAAATGAGAGAGGACATTGGACTCTTTCTGATGTCACTGCAGATGAGTCACATCTCCACATTATGACTAGTCTTACAGTGGCTTATGAGCCTTCCCAGTTTAAAAGGAACATTTTCAAAATATTTTTAAAGCCTTTAAAATACCTGGAGAAGTTCAGGAGACAGCTTTTTATTATTAGCATTATTTATTTATTTTTATTATCACTATTCAGCAGGGAATTGGACAGGTTCTCACATGCTGGTTGTACTGCCAGAAACACATGTTCCCTGATGGAATACCTGAAGCCCTCTAGAAGGGGAGGATTCAGGGAGTTTAAGCTGCTGGAAACTTCTCTTTTGAGGCAGATAAGAAACCCCTAAGTTTCATAGGGAAAAAACAACACAAACAACACACACCTGAATGATCTGAGATTTCTCCCCATGGATTCACTACTTCTCTATTTTACTTTTCTTTTGGATGCCTCAAGGAGATTAACCTGCTGGGGAATCTGTCCTCCCACCCATGCACTGTGGTCCCTTTGCCTGAATGGCTCCATGTTGTTGCATCCACATGATAATTAACTGTGCCTTCAAAGAGTATTGAAGATAAGTAGTCTTCAAGCCTACTGCTTAATTACTTTAGTTTTGTCTCTTTGCTCCCCATCTCTGTGCAGTCTGTATTATTCACTGTTATTGGAAATAGATTCCTTGAGTTGTAGCTGCCGAGTGGTTTAGGTTGTACTCTAAGATGGTTTTAGTAAAAATGTGCAGTCAATGACACTTTTAGGGAGGCTAATAAATGAATCTTTTCAGACAGCACATTTATGTACAGAAAAAATCTTCTTTTTTTTTTTTTTTAATTTTTATTTATTTTATTTTATTATCAAAACTTTCAATTTCCAGAAAATATAACCAAGTAGGAGACAAAATTTTTTTTGAGTGAAACTGCCAAATGGAGTGCCTGTCTTCTTTAAATACCTGTCTTGAAAAAGCAATATTCTTACATTTAGAAAAAACAAACAAACAAACAAACAAACAAAAAAACGACAATGGGGGTTAGAGTAATGCAATTGTGGAGTCTAGGTCTATGTTCCCCTTCTGAGGAAAAACGGGGTTATGGAAATCCTCCTAATGAGGTGAACATGTTCTAATGCATATTAGATTTTTTTTTTTTTAATAGTTAAGCTATTATTGCAGACTACTTTAATAATTTGAAATAAGATGTGATTGTTTTCTGCCTGTTGGACTTCCCCCTGCAGTTCCAGCCACACCTTACTGCTTAAACTGTCCCATTTCTTGTAATGTGAGCAACATTCTAAAATAATAATAGCATGCAATATCCCACCCCAAAATACGTACATTTTTTATGCATACAGATGGGATATATGCACCTAAAGTGAAATTAATGTGTGTGCTGCTGTGGGTCTATGTTTGCTATGTAGAGTCTTTGATGTTATAGAATAGAAATAATATGGTATTTAAAATGGAAATGGCGTGGTGATACATTTGCAGGTAACATTTGACTTTGTTATTTCCTAGGAGAATCTGGGTGCATTATGATGCCTCTAATGTATGTGTATTCTAATAGTAATGCATGCTACAGTGATAATCTCCTGTACCAAAACAAATAACACATATTAGAATACAGAACTCAAAATTTTTTATGGTTGTTAGGTAAAGCAATTTTCAAATTAGTTTTTAATGAGTTCTAATATTTTAATACAACACAAATTTTCAAGTTAGTGGTGCTTTTTTAGTTTTTCTTTTTGTTGTTGTTTTAGACAATAGGATACAATATTACTTCACGGGATAACATTTAATTAAAATATACTAATTTATGTATTTGTTTATTAGTTTTATCCCTAAAGCAGCAAAAACCTCTGTGTGATTTTTATGAAAAATGTAAATGAGGGCTTTGGCATCACTAATAAAGTGGAATTAGCATACATTTAAAAAATGGGTTGTTTCACTTTAATAACATTTATAGCGATAACTCTAAAGGTGCTGCTTTGGTTGGGAGTGCACTGAGCTTGCACTGAGGCAGGGGAGGACCAGATTTTGATGCTGTGGTTTATCTTCTACTCAGCACAGCCCTGTGCTCCTCTGTTTGTTGCATCCTGGGCTTTGAGGTGGTGCAGCACTGATATACACCGTTGATTTACCCCATGGGTGGCAGCTTGGGGTGGTAGTGGGAATGTGGCTTGTTTAGGCCAGAGCTTTAGCTGAGGCAGGATCAGGCTGCTCTGGGAATAACCGTCCATTTTCCTAATTTCCTTTTTGGCTTTATTAGGTTTTACCTGATGAGGTCTTGTCAAAAAAAAAAAAAAAAAGTTTCCTCTTATTACTTCAAGTGTATGAAGAGTTGCAAGGAGAAAGCCCAGCTGGTCCTGAGACAGACAAAATTTCCACTGGAGTTTATAGTAACTCTGTTTGAGAAAGGATTGTTAAGATCAGGCCTCAAATTTTTCTCCTGTGATATAATGTGTCACTGCAAGACAAACAGGGTTGCTGGCAATCTGCTAATGAGACTCTTTGTGTTTGTGTGGCTTTGTTGTTTTAATCATAAGTATTTTTACAAGACCCTGTAGCTTGCTGTGGGCTTGATTCGTGGTGTCAGCAAGGGTTGTGCTCTGTGGGGCCGGCTCCGGTGGGCCCGACCTGCGTGTCTGTGCTCAGAGAGGTGTGGACTGGGCTCCTCTGGGCTCCCACTGAGTGGTTTGTGCTTCTGGGGGACTTTTTGTACCCATATATCAGAAATTAAAATGAATATCCCCTCTCTCCTTCTCTTAGGCCCTCATCTGTTCCTTATCTTGCTTACAGAAATAATAAAATTGAAATACAGGAAGGCAAATAGTTTCAGAAAGGTTTTGAAAGCATAACGCTGAGCATTGCTTTTGGCAACTGAAATACAAAAGCTCCTGTGGGGCCGTGTTGTGATGGCTGGTGCAGGGATTTCGGTAGCGGGGAGCACCTGCCTCTCTGTGGGACATGGCCACCATGTCCTTCACGTGCACCTCCTGAGCGTTTGCAGGCCCCTGTCAGCCTGAGTGCACACCTTCCCGACAGAAAACTCTCCCCAAACCCACCCAGCTGCTTCCTCCCCATCCTTCCTCTGTCACTTATTTAGTTTCACACTTCTTCACTTCAGTGCCTGCGCCGGGGCTGTTTGCTAATGAGCTG